>NC_072494.1:14211212-14514242 GCF_027574615.1 Eptesicus fuscus | reverse complement strand
TGACTGTTCAGTACCATTGGTACCTGATTTTGGGAAAGGAAGGAGAGAGGAACGAAAGAAACCTAAGCTGGCCCCTTGGAGTCTATGTTAACTCTGTCTGTCTCATTCTCCCTTCCTTGCCATCTTCCACTGATGAACTGATGATATCTCCATTGTTTGGTCTCTTACAGTTCCAGCTTGTGGACAAACACGTGAGTAATGTCTAACTCAACTTCTCTTCCTCTGGCACATTTCTGCTTCCAAAAGATAGGTTCCATTATCCTAAAGAAGAGAGTACGGAGAGAGGATAGAAAGGAGAAAGATTTATAAGTTATATGAAGTCCCCAATATTCAGAGTATGATTTTGGTAAAATCCTGGTTTGTAAGGTTTCTCTCTAAGATTTTCTAATTGAGCCCTGACCTCTGGACTAAATACCCAAATAGCAGGAAAGGGCCAAAATTGCAAACATTCAGAAGTAGTTCTGCTGGGTTTTCCAATATTCCCCAAACTAGTCCCTTTTACGAGAAAGCAGAGGATTGTGTTGTTGTTTTTTTCCTTCTCAGAGAGAATCAAGCAGGCACTAGAACAGTGGTTCTCAACCTTCCTAATGCCGAGACCCTTTAATACAGCTCCTCATGTTGTGGTGACCCCCAACCATAAAATTATTTTCGTTGCTACTTCATAACTGTCATTTTGCTACTGTTGTGAATCATAATGTAAATATCTGATATGCAGGATGTCTTAGGCGACCCCTGTGAAAGGGTCGTTCGACCCCCAAAGGGGTCGCGACCCACGGGTTGAGAACCGCTGCACTAGGGGCTTCGAAGTGGGGCGTGTGAACCTTGATTTCCAATACAGATGCTGATTAAGGCTTGAAATGAGCCCTCAGAGACAATAGAGCAAATCGGCTCCAATCTAGCTGCACCAGTTGAAAACCCTGTTTTATTGCTTACCAACAGTGATACCTAAATTGGTCATTTAATTCTCAGGAACCCCAAATCAGCAACACCCAGATTTAATAACATGAACAGATCCCTCTGCAGCTAGGTCTGGACATTCCTAACGACTAGCTTTTGTCGGGTTTCACTTGCCTATTTTACAATGTAATCTAAATACACATCGTTTTCCTTGTGCTCTCCAGAAACCTCACCAGGTGTTCAGAGCCTTTCCTTTCACTTTTGCGTTTTTGTCCCCCCCTCAAGCAGACACTGCCAAGTCCGTGATCACTTTGGAGCCTCCATGGGTCAGTGTATTCTCAGAGGAAAGTGTAACCTTACGGTGTGAGGGACCCCACCTGCCTTTGGACAACTCTACACAGTGGTTTCTCAATGGCACAGCCATTAAGACCCTGACTGCCAGCTACAGCATCCCTGCTGCCAGCGTCAGTGATATTGGTGAATACAGGTGCCAGAGAGGTCCCTCCATGCCAAGTGACCCGGTATACCTGGAAGTCCACAGAGGTAAGTATGGCATGGAGCAGGAGTGCTGGAAATTATGTCTTCTTTTGTGTTTTCTCCTCTTTGGATGTCAGGGGTGTGTGTGTGTGTGTGTGTGTGTGTGTGTGTGTGTGTGTGTGTTGGTTTATCTGAATATGAGTCTCAGCTCTATGTGCCTACCAGGTGCAATAAAGTCAAGATAATGAAAAGATCACATTAGAGTCCTTTAACTGTGTCCCCAAAGCACCCCAACCGGAGCAGGTGTGAGTAGGGTATCTCGAGTAAAACTCACCCTACGATTTCATCATTATTCAAAATTATCTAGTTTTCTTGGGAAAAAAGTTATACCTGCCCATAGTCAATAATAGTCATTTGGAGAAATGTACAACGATGAACAGTAAAGTCTCCCTTCCACCCCAAACTCCTACTCCAGCAGTCAACTTCCACAGAAACAAAATTGTTAATAATATAAACTTAAAAGAAAGTGGTTGGTAGAATACTCTATATGCTATTCTACACCTTACTTTTATTACTTAAAATACTATGAAGGTGTGTTTATATTAAGAGATCTACCTCATACTTTTAAGGCTGTGCTATAATTGATTGAACCATTTCCCCTAAACTTCTAGTGTGTTTCCATTCTTTGCTTTTACAAGCAATGCTGCAGGAAACATCTTTATACAGATCATCTGGGGGCATGATAAGATAATATCTTGGTAATGGAATTACTGAGAGACTTTAATCATTACTTTTTTTTTTTTTTTTTACTGCTTGATGAATAAAAGCAGATAAAACCCCTCCTTCCGCTTTAAATCTGTAAGAAGTTTCTGCTTGTCAAGAGATGGAGACTGCAATACTCTCTCGAGCAAAATGTTTCATTATTCAGGATAAACCATTCAAACGGATTACTTAGTTATTCAAAAGCATTAAGCTAAAACTTCTGTGTGACTGACAATGCAAACGTGAACCCAGGCTGGTGGCAGGGTTAGATTTCAGCGGACTGGACTGCTTTTGGAGGAAATGTGGTTTAGCTAAGGAAATGTTGAGGATGTCAGAGGAAAAGCTCACTGTTTCTCAAGTCTCTTAGGACTCTAAGAATCAGTTCCTATACTAGAGAGGCGAGGGGAGCTGGCAACTGCGTAAACAAGAGACTTCGTGTAGTTCCAGCAGAAGTGCTTCCTAGTTCAAGGGAAAACACACACACACACACACACACACACACACACACACACACACACACACAAAAAACGAACCGGGGCTGGGTTAGGTCATTCTCTTTGCCTCTCGAATCCCCAGCGTTGGTGACTTACTGAGAATGGTATATAGATTCTCGAAGTGGATTCCGGGAACTGCTTCAGATGGGTCCTGCTTAGCCAGCAGGAACACCGTGCAGGAAGCTGGCAGCTCCGGCTGTGGCTTTCCCCTGACAGGCAAAGTGTCTGAGAGGCCCCTGTCAGCAAGGGCTGTTGGAACATGATTGTGAATTTGAGCCCAATTAACCCCAAAGAGTTTTTCTTGGCAGGTATTTTATATTTTTATATGATATTTTAATGTGAATTTTAATATACAACAAACCTTCAGTGTATACCTTAGTGAATTTTCACAAGTAAACTGCACCCAGATAAATGTTTCCAGAATCACAGAAACTCCCTCTAGTTCATTTCTAGTCACTACTCCCAAGTTGACTTCCATAGGTTTTCACCTGGTTGTTTTTTTTTTTTTACTTCATATAAATGTGTATAGTATGTATTCTTTGTGTCTGCCTCCTCCTCCTCCTCCTCCTCCTCCTCCTCCTCCTCCTCCTCCTCCTCCTCCTCCTCCTCCTCTTCCTCCTCCTCCTCCTCCTCCTCCTCCTCCTCCTCCTCCTCCTCCTCCTCCTCCTCCTCCTCTTCCTCCTCCTCCTCCTCCTCTTCCTCCTCCTCCTTTTGTGTGTGCACCGTTCTAGGAGGCACTGCAATACCGGGACAATGCGTGGAGTAGACGGAGCAAGCTCCTATACCATCTTTCTATCCCAAAAATACATTTAATATAATGTCCTCAGATAGAGGACGTATCAGGTATTAAACTGATAAGAACAGATACTACACTTGATCTTAGCCAGAAGGCCGAGAAGTGATGTGTCTGGCTTCTCAGGTCAATTGTGAGATTCATAAACGTTGTAAAGTTGCAGTTTGTTCTCATTATTGCATAGTATTCCATTTCATTCATGGACTTGGGTTGTTTCTAGTTGGGACCTCTTACAAATACTATTCATATGGCCACTTTTTGTACATTTCTTTTGGTGCACATACATACACATATTTGTTGGAATATGCCTAGGAGTGGAATTGCTGGGTCACAAAAGATGCAACCTTACCTTACCAAAGTAGCTAGGCCACATCGCACTCCCAGTGTGAGTTGTGGTTGTTCCTCAAGAGTAGGTGTTTTCTGTATTTTTCCCTGTAGCCTTTCTGGTACACGTGCAGTCGTATCACACTATGATTTTAATGTTCATTTCCCTGATGACTAATGATACTGAGCCTTTTCCACGTGTTTATTATTTAGTTGGACATCTTCTTTTGTAAAGTATCTGTCTAGGTTTTTTTGCCAATTAAAAAAATTTGTTGCCGGCCTTTTCCTTATTGACTTGTGGGAACCTCTTTATATATTATGGCTATGAGCCCTTTTTCAAGGGTAGCAAATAACTTCCACTCTGTGGCCTGCCTTTTTGCTGTGTCATTATGTTGTTTCCTTTTTCAATGAGCGGAGGTTTTTAATTTTACTACAGTACAATGCATCAAGTTTTTTGATGTTCTCTATGCCTTTTTTAAAAATGGTTGCCCCAATTAGTCAGCGATGGAAGATTTAATTGCAGTTATATTAGCTCTCAGTCACTTCAATTAAATCTGTGTGTGCTGAGACCAAGAGAATACGGCTGGTTTGTGGACCCAAGTCCTAATCCTGTGATTTAAAATGAGCGTTCCCATCCTACTGTAAAGTGATAATAGGGAGAAGGTGTTTTTTAAAAAAATATCTTTTTTATTGAGTTCAGAGAGGGAGAGAAAGATAGAAACATGAATGATGAGAGAGAATCATTGATGGGCTGCCTCCTGCATGCTCCACACCGGGGGTCAAACCTGCAACCAGGGCTTGTGCCATGACTGGGAATTTAACTGTGACCTACTGGTTCACAGGTCAACCTCAACCACTGAGCCATGCTGGTCAGGTGAGAGATGGGTTTTTGAGTAGAAAATAAATGTCTGCTAAAAGCTGCATCCCCCAATTTTTGATATGTAATACTCTTGTTATCTTTTAAGGCTAAATATTTTAAATTTCACTTATAACTTCCTTTCTCTCTTTCTTTGACTCGTGATTTATTTAGAAGTGTGTTTGGAGGGTGTTTTTGTTATTGATTTCTACTTTTATGGTATTTTGGTCAGAATTTGTGCTAACTATATTAGTTCCCTGGTATTAGTTGAAAATTGCTTTGTGTTCAATTTGTATAACTCTTGCATGTGTATTTGGGAAGTATGTGAATTTTCTCTAAGGTACAGCATTCTTTGTAAATCCATGAAATGAAGTCTACTGATTTCATTCAAATCTTTTGTATCATCACTAGTATTTTGTATTTTGGACAGTTCCTGATGGAGGTTAACATTTCCCACTCTGTCTGTGGATGTGTAAAGCAAAGGTGCCGTGTTTGGGTAGTGCAGTCTTTGAGCATCTCTTGGTTGAGAACAGGAATAGGGAGGAAAGAGTATTTATTACGTTTGGAAGCAACTTACGGCAGCATCCAAAACTGAAAATCATGCTACATGTAGCACTGAATGCCTGCCTTCCATTCTTGGATAAGTTCTAGAGGGAGGAAAAGCACTATTGTCTCTTCTCCACTTTAAGAACTTCATCCTCAGCCAAACCAACTGCCCAGGGAAGGAAAAGTAAAGGAGGCAGTTTTGGTTATGTGTAGAGGTATCCATCAAAAGTGAGCCCCCCCGTCCCCCCCCCCCCCAAAAAAAAGGGGAAAAAAAGTGAGGGCCCATTTGACTTGGAGCTTGTTTTTATCAGCTATATCACTGATCTGTATTTCTATCAATTTAGAGCCATAAGTACATCTGGATGTGTTTGCCATTTTGTGAGTTTGGCCTTAGTATGTATGATCCCATTAACAAATCAGTCAGGAATTAGAGTGTATCAGTTTTCTGTTGCTATGTAACAAGAACCTTAGCTTAAAACAACATACATTAATGATCTTTCCATTGGAGAGGAGTCTCTGCACGTCGTAGCTGGGTGTTCTCCTGAGGCTACCATTGGGTGTTGACTGGGCTGTGGTCCTTCCTGCGGTTCTCCCAAGCTCACGTGGTCATTGGCAGAATGCAGTTCCTTGTGGTTTTAAGACTGAAGTCCCTGCCCTATTTATTTATTTATTTATTTATTTATTTATTTAGGGAGATAGGTAGATAGATGATAGATAGATAGATAGATAGATAGATAGATAGATAGATAGATAGATAGATAGGTATCTGAAGTCCCCACCTTTTTGCTGGCAGTCCGCTGGAGCCCCCCCTGCCATATGCCTCTCATAGGCTTTCTCACAACATGCCGGCTTACTTCTTCAAGGCCAGCAGGAGAGTCTCTTAGTCCAGACAGCTGAGATGGAGTCTTAGATAATGTAACATCATCATGGGTGTGCCATCCCATAACCTTTGTCATATTCTGGTTCTAGAAACTAGTTATAGGTTCCACCCACTCTCAAGGGGATTATATAAGGGTGTGACTTCTTGGGGTCATATTAGAATACTGCCTACCACGTAGGATAAACTGTTTCTGTCCCAACCAACTTCTAAGATCTGAAAAGGGAAGATAACAGGGGCTGTGTACAGGGCTGCAGGTAAAGATTACTTTTCTTCCCAGCAAAGCTAAAGATATTCTATGAATGGGAGCTAGGTTTCAGATTCAGCAGGGCTGTAGGTTGGAATGTTCAAGGAGAAAAAGAAAGCGTTGGCTTCCTTGTACCTCTGCCACTGTATACGTATATGTTGGGTTCACATTTTCCAGATTGGCTACTACTCCAGGTCTCTAGCAGAGTCGTCATTGAAGGAAAACCTCTGGCCTTGAGGTGTCATGGATGGAAGAATAAGAAGGTGATCAATATGCTTTTCTACCACAATAACAATATCTTTAAGTTTTCTTCTTGGAATTCTGAATTCACCATTCCGAAAACCAACCTGAGTCACAGTGGCATCTATCACTGCCAAGGAAACAAGGACTTCACATCAGCAGGAGTATCTATCACTGTGAAAGGTATTGTATCTGAATAATCACAGACCTATATGTCGTTTTAAGGACCAGTGAAACCATCATCAATCATCACTTTAATGTGCAAGTGAAGAAACTGAGCTCCGGGGAGATGAACTGTCTCACTAGAGGCCTCAAGGTGACCAGTGGCTGGGTGGGGACCAGAACTGAGGTTTCCCGGGTCCCAGGCCATTGCTCTTTCCAGCATACCATGGTGTCGCTTTAATAATCCCAGGAGCGAATGTCAAGGCCAGGGCATAGTGAGGATCCATCTCATCAATTTTATTTTAGTTGCAAGGAATAGAGACTCAAGGTAGGTAGGGAGTTGTTAGAAAATAACCCAAGGACTCTCATAAAAGCTCCATAAGAAACAGAGGCCAGGAAGACATTGAGACTTAGTTATACTTTCCATCTATCTCTCAGGGGAAACTAGTTCCACTTCTTTCTGAACCTCTGCTAACTAAGTAGCTTCCTCTGCTCCAGTTGCCTGTGGCCTTTGTTGTGACTCTTTAATGGCCTTTCATCTCAGTACTCATAACCACTAGCACCTTTTTTTTTTTCTGTCTGAAAAAAAAAAAAAAAAGGCAAGAAATTATTGTCCTAGATTATCGTGTGAGACACTGAACTGGCTAGGGTGTGGGTGTGTCCACTCCTGGTCCATCATACCAAAGGGCATGGTCATACAATCAGTAGCAGTCAGGGAAGCATGAGTCATGTAGAGGATTTTCCCCCGTAGGAGGTGAGCAAGCTGGTAACTATATCTATGAGGAACCCCCAAGAATGCCTCTCTGCTGGAAGTGGGAAAAATTATGTTTTATGGGTGCACTCTCCAGGGACAGGTTCCCAAAGGAGGAGGGGGTATATCTTCTGCAAAAAGAACCTTGACTCTGAGTCAGGTAACTGTCAACATTTTCTTTAGAGCTGTTTCCAGCCCCAGTGCTGAGAGCATCCTCTTCGTCCCCCCTCCTAGAGGGGAATCCAGTCAGTCTGAGTTGTGAAACAAGGGTGCTCCCACACAGCCCTCCGGTGCAGCTCTACTTCTCCTTCTACGTGGCAAACAAGACCCTGGTGAGCAGGACCACGTCTTCTGACTACCAGATAGTAACCGCTAACAGAGAAGATTCCGGGTTCTACTGGTGTGAGGCTGCCACAGAAGATGGAAATGTCATCAAGCACAGCCCTGAGTTGGAGCTTCAAGTGCTTGGTGAGTGAGAACGATGGGAACTGACTGGCACAAAAGATGCTCCCTTTTCTCCTATGGGACTGAGGTCTGTTTAGGGGATTCATGGCCCGGACAGAAAAACCTATGAACAGCCCTTTCCACCCTTGATTCAAAACCTCACTATTGCCGAAACCGGTTTGGCTCAGTGGATAGAGCGTCGGCCTGCGGACTGAGGGGTCCCAGGATCGATTCCGGTCAAGGGCATGTGCCTTGGTTGCGGGCACATCCCCAGTAGGGGGTGTGCAGGAGGCAGCTGATCGAGGTTTCTCTCTCATCGATGTTTCTGACTCTCTATTCCTCTCCCTTCCTCTCTGTAAAAAAATCAATAAAATTATCAAAACCTCACTATTCTCCTTATAAACATCATTGCGTCCCCTCTCCCTTCCTTCCTCTGTTTATTTCCTTCTTTCTTTTCTCTCCTATATTTTTTATATCTTTCTTTCTCTCTCTGCCTCCCTTTTCTCTCCCTCTCTTTCCCTGACAATCTAATCAGCAATATATAAAGTTCCTCCTATCTATTGTCTCAGGTGTTGGGATGCAGCTTTTACTTGAAGGAGCTTACATGGTAGGTTGGTGGCTGGGGATTTTGTGGATTGCACATAAATCCCCAAATGTCTGTATCTGGCTGAGGTGAAGGGATTGTGAGCTCCAGAAGAAAAACTCCTTGGGGGGAAATATTTATCTTCAACCCAAATTCATTTCAAGCATTACATAGAAATAGCAGTTGTCTCTGTCCACTGACAGGGACCTGGCAGTTCAGGTCTTATGAGGAGCCTGCCCCTTGTTGGTACCCCATGTAGCCCAGCTGGAGCCAACTCCAGCTCCTTCCTGCTCCTGAAATTATCAGTGTCTCCACTGGGGACAGGCATAGCAGGTCTCAGCCGACCTTCTCTTCCACATAACTCAGATCCCTCTGGTTTCTGAATGGCATTTCTTCTCTTTGTCAGTTTCTTTTACAGGCCTCCAGGAGTCACCAACTTCTGTCTGGTTTCATGGTCTATTCTATCTGGTAATGGCAATAATATTTTTGGTGAACACTGTTTTGTGTGTGATAATACATAAGAAACTGCAAAGAAACAATACGTGGATTTTAGAAATTCCTTTGGACTCCGCCGACCAGGGGAAGAAGGTAACTTCTTATTTTTGAGAAGACAGACATTTAGAAGAAGAGCCGAAATAGCAGGAACAAGAACAGCTGCAAGAAAGGGCATTCCAGAAGCTCCAGGAGCAGCAGCAGCAGCAGCAGCAGCAGCTCAGTGGGTGCCCATAAATCAAGGCAGTCCCTACCTCTTCCTCTTTGTGTGACCATTGAGGCACAACCTCCAAAAGTTAAGACACTGGAACTGTGAGTCCCATGACATCTGACTAACTCTTAAATAAAGCAAATAAATGAGCTGACTTCAATGAAGATAAACTCGGAAATTTTATAATCAGGGATGATTTGATGTGAGACCTCCTCTGAAGCAATCTTTAAAAACTAGAAGTCAAGTCTAACCTGATTATCCTATTAAGCATTTTGAGCAATATTTCTGGGGACAGGGTGAAAAGGTAAGACTTTTGCGTATGTACAAGAGATTAAGCCAGAAAGAGACAGAATGAGTAAGAGAGAGAGAGAGAGAGAGAGAGAGAGAGAGAGAGAGAGAGAGGAGGGATACAAGCAGTAATAGTATAGACCAAAAGGAAGGAAACGTAACTTGCAAATGACTTCTGAGAGACTGTGGAAATGAGAGCTCACATCTCTGTGGGGCTCAGGATGGTTACTTGATACCTTTTCTTCTTTAGCACACCAGCAGGGAAGGTGTCCATACATGTTAAAGGGACATAAGGGAATAACTCACGATGAGAAATGGGTGCATTATTTTTGCCTTGTCATTTGAGGTTTTCTCATAACCTCCCTGTGTCCAGAGATAACCAGGGTTCTTGCTTGTCTGTCCTCAATCCCTGCGCTTTGGAAAAGCAGAATGTAACGGCTGCCTTTCCTAATAAAGTAAACGCAGAGCTCCAAGCTTGGCACTGGATAGGAGAAGCTTCAAGTAGGGAGGGTCAGTGACAGCATTAAAGTCTCAATTCTTACCTCCAGATTTACTTTATTTTTCTGATTTTCTGGGTGAGTACAAACTAGCTTCAAGATACACTGCTCTGACCATGGACAGTGTGGCTCAGCTGGCATCCTGGGCACCGGAGGGTTGCTAGTTTGATTCTCTGTCAGAGCCCACACCTAGCTTGCCAGTTCAATCTCCAGGCGCGAGGCAACCGATCTCACATTGATGTTTCTTTCAAATATATATATATATATATATATATATATATATATATATATACACATACACACACACACACACACACACACACACACTGATCTCTCACTTGGGCTCTATTTTTGGATACAAAATGTTTCCCTGCTACTCCACAACACAGCTGAGATAAAATTGAAATATGTGAATACGACTTAACTAAAGCTCAGAACACACACACACACACACACACACACACACACACACACACAAAAGGGTATAAACAAACCCAGCAACATAATTCTAAATTATTTGGTTTAAAAAAATGTAGCCAAACAAGGACACATTCCTGCCTAGCCTCTGGTCTGGCTCCACAGGACAAGGCTCACCGCCAACACCCACCACCTGGAAGCACCTTGGAGCAACTCGGGACGTGAAGTAGATGGAAGAGCAGCTTAGTCCCCTGCTCCCCTTAGCCTGTGGACAAGGAGAGTGCCCTCTCCCCTTCACTTTCAGAAAAAAAAGTACAATAATTATCTCAATGGAAGCCCAACAACTCCAACATTTTTATTAAAGTATATGGTCACATATAACAGCTGAAGTTCCACTGATTGCACAGAATATTTTTGTCTTGTGGACCAGAGGTGAGAATTGCAGGGAACGCGTCCCATAGGAAGAGAGGCCTAAAGACACCGTGTAGGGACCGCGTGGGGAAGACCAGCCCGAGGAACTGGGAATTAAGGCCGGAAGTGACGTCACGCAGAGGAAGCGCTCGGCCGCCCGCACAGGGTGGAGAACTCTAGGGAAAGGGCTCCCAGGGCTGCTGACGCCGCAACTTCTAGAGGGCGTGGGCGGCATCAGCAGTGCGGGCCGAGGAAAGCAAGGGCCAGTGCGTGTCCGAGTGCCCCGGTACCGAAAAGAGCACCCAACTGGTGAGCGGGCCCCCACCTCTCGCCGTGGGCGCCGGTGTGAGACGCTGGCTCCCAGGTGGGCCCGGCCCGCAGCGGCAGGAAGGAAGCATCGCGGGAAGCCAAAGGCAATGGCTGCAGCCTCCGGACCGCGGAGTTGAAACACTCCTACCTAGGCCAGCGCCGGAGGTGGGGTGGGATGGGGCGGGCGGTGGAGGGAATAGAAAGGGGGTAGGGCCGACCCGCCTCCTCACGGACCCGGCGGCGGCGGCGGCGCCACCCCGCGGCCGCCTGTAGAAGTTGCAGCCTCGGCCGCCGCCCCGCGCGCGCGGGGGCTGCTGGGAGGCACGGCTCGCGCGGGATGAGCGCTCTGCCCGCCCGGACTTCGCGGAAACCCGGCCTGGGCGACCACAGGAAGGGAAGGGGCGCGGGCCGGAGGACCCGGGCCCTCGGGGAGGGACCCGAGAAAGAGGCGGCAGCGGCAGCAGGGAGAGAGCGACATGGCAGTCAAGTATAGACCACCTTCCTGCTGTTCTTCCATCCTCAGAGCCAGCAAAGGACTCGGCTGCCGGAAGCAGCAGGCCCCAGTGCAGGGAGCCTCCAGGCTCTGCAAGGTCTGCTCCGAAATGCATTGGGGAACCACGGGCCTGCACCCTCAGGGGCCCAAGGCCCATTTTATCCCGGTGACAAGAGGTTCCAGGACTGAGAACAGGACCCTGGAGGGGACTGACTGATGCAACTAGGAGGGAGGAGGATGGGTGGGTGGGTTTGGGGGAAGGAGGTGAGTTCTTTCTTAGCTGTCAGATTTAGCAGGGCTTAGCAGGGTCTGTTGGCCCTACCAGGGCTTCATTTGAGAGGCTCTTGGGTCCACCTTGGAATCCCCAGGGCTTCCAGGCCTAAGTACCACACTCCAGAGTAGACAGTTATGGAGAACAGGCAACTGGTTATGTGGAGGGCGGGTCAAGGGAGGGTAGGGGGTGGGAGGAGGATTTGTTCCTCACGTTCCAGGCCCCCTAGGGAGAGCCCTAAAACTCGTTGTATGACCACCGGAGCTTCTACAAGAAAGAGTCCAGGCCCATTGGGTTCTTAGCCCCAGAAGGAATCCCCAAAGTGGGATTCCTAAGAGAAGACCCTAAGAGAACTTTGGCAAGCTGTAAAAAAAATAAATAAAAAATAATGCTGGAAGTTGAAAACGTGGGTCTCTGTAAAGTTGTCTTTTAGGTACAGACTTTGCTAATGCACATTAGCAGTAAAATGGGAGCCAATAAAGTGTTTGCTGCCCTTCCTGTATTCCTCACTCCTTGCTTTGTTTCTAAATATGGGTCAAAACCCCCAAAGGGTAAGAAGCTCATCTTCATGTCTTCCCCTTTCACCTCCATATTACACTAAGCACCTATTATTCCTTCACCCTTAGAGAGGATAGGAAATAAATTGTGGAGAGGGAGCATATGTTAAAGGGAGAGATTCCCAAACATGTTACGTGAGTTAATGGAGGTATAATATCTCTAAGAACCAGCAGAAACAATTGGCTTACACATTTTGGAGAAATACATTTCCCAAATGTATTCTCTGATAAGATAATTTAATTTTGAGGAAGCACTGACATGATCCCCAGTGAAACAGCAATCATCTGGAGTCTGGCTGTGACTTTGAGGCCCACTTCTTCTGGAAGGGCAGAATAAAGCCTTGAAGAGAAGAAATAGGCATTTGCAACAGGTTTGTATATTGTGACCTATAACATCTTTTATCATTATCTTTGTCAACTTATGTAAATACTGTCTCTCCCCTTAAGGTCTGGTAAAACTGTCTGTGTCTGGTGCTTTTTAAAAAAAGTATTATTTAATCTTCACCTGAGGACATGCTGAGAGGGAGAAGGAAACATCAAAGTGAGAGAGAAACTGATTGGTTGCCTTTTGTAGGCGCTCCTGGGGATGGAGCCTGCAACCAGGTATGTGCCCCGATCAGGAATTGAACCAGCAACCTTTTGGTGCACGGGAGGACACTCCAAGCAACTGAGCCACTGAGGCCAGGCTTAAGGATAGATATTTACCTATCTTTCCAGCTTCTCCTATAGCTATATTTTATTCAGACAGTCTATTTTCTGTGCCGTGCCAGCACATCCAAGGGTGAACCTGAGTGGGGGTGGTTGAAAGGCTTATAAAAGACAAGAGAATGAAAGCTGAGTCTCGGTGGGACGCTACTTCCTGAGAGGGCCACGGACTACAAGCCATCTTTATTTTATAGCCGATGCCACGAGAGAAAGTAAGGGCGTGGTCAAGATGTTTACAACATTCTCATGGGTTTGTTTACATGCACCTGATCAAGCTTTACTTGCAGCCTATATCACTCAGGCACGTGGGGCCACGTATTCAGACCATAGGTCCAAGCTGACAACTACAGCTGTTGGCTATAGTTGTGCTGGGAGGGCTCTGCTCTCCAAGCTGGGACTTGCACGTGGCCATGAGAGGACTGTGCCCTCTTCATTAGTCCAAGGCTTGAACCTGTCCAAACACTGTAGCCGCTCTCCACATACCACAAACACTAGAAAATGTTAAAACAATGAAAAAGAAGGTAAGGAACAAGGCAGCACAGTTAACAAAGCTACACGATTATGAAATCATGGTGCAAGGAACAAAACCTTAAGAGAAAAGGAGAAAGACTTCCCTGTGAAGTAGAATGGATGGGAAGGCTTTATAGAGTAAGATGTATTTTTTTAATCCTCAACCAAGGATATGCTTTCAGAGAGAAACATCGATGGGTTGCCTCCCATATGCACCCCTACCAGAGGATCAAACCCTCAACCTTTTGATGTACGGGCGACACACCAACCAACGGAGCCACCTGGCCACGGCCAGAGATTTCAGTAAGATTTTAAAGAACTAGCAGGTTGGCAGGGTTTGAATAGTCTAGAAAACAACTGAGAATACGATAACAGAAGAATGATGTAACAAAAGCACAAAGGAAGAGACATTTAGGATGTTATCAAGTGGAAGACTGGTGAAAATGAGTAATTGAAGAAGGTAAGTTTTGGCCAGATGGTAGGCCTTTAGTTTCAGGACAAGGAGTTGGGGTTTAATCCAAATGGATAATGATAGCTTTTGAGTAGGTGAGCAAATTGACAATGCTGTAACACTTCACAAGACCATGAGAAACACTTTCCCTATTATTCAATGAGAAGGGAGCAGAGCCCCTGAATTTCAGGGTCCTAACTGAGGAGACCAGATAGATTATCTGATAGCTTGACTGGGTAGAAGACAGACCAGTAAAGCATGTGACTTTATTGGGTAAAAAGGGTTAAAGACGATTAGAAGCTAATGTCCTCACTTATTGAGTAAAATTTCCTACCATGAAATGTGCTGTATATGACTTCTTTCACGGGAGGATTTAGATTCTCCGTGTAGTCATCTTGCCCTTGCTTCTTGTCATCTGGTACTGGCCAGGGAAAGATGACTCACTGAGAATGTAATTTACCAATGAAAAAAACTCTATTACGGCCCAATTTATACAAGTTTTAACTGGATGTAAATTTGACCTCTAATAAAATGATAAAATTCATTTTAAGCAGAAAGTTGTCATGTAAATTCCCCCAAATTGATCAAGAATGGCTTAATTTCCAAAGCCTGACTCAAGTGAATTGGAAACGAAGATTTTCCTTTTGCCTCAAAGATGTATTTTTTGCCCTGACTGGTTTGGCTCAGTGGATAGAGCGTCGAACCTTCGGACTGAAGGGTCCCGAGTTCGATTCCAGTCAAGGGCATGTACTTTGGTTGTGGGCACATCCCCAGTTGGGGTGTGCAGGAGGCAACTGATCGATGTTTCTCTCTCATCGATGTTTCTAATTCTCTATCCCTTTCCCTTCCTCTCTGTAAAAAAAAAAAAAAAAAAAAAAAATCAATAAAATATATATATATAAGATGTATTTGTTTTTGGTGAAACATCCACCAGCCTTTGTCATGACATCAAGAGTTCTTGTTATGCAAGTTTTGAACAGAGAGGTCCTTAAATATTCACCTCACATGTTAAGAACTGTGGACTTCTGTATTCATTTCCCCAAGGCCTATTAAGAAAAGAATAAATCCTAGCCGGTTTGGTTCAGTGGATAGAGCATCAGCCTGCGTGCGGACTGAAGGGTCCTGGGTTTGATTCTGGTCAAGGGCACATGCCTGGGTTGCAGGCTCAATCCCCAGTGTGGTTTGTGCAGGAGGCAGCCAATCAATGGTCCTTTCATCATTGATGTTTCTCTCCCTTTTCCTTCCTCTGAAATCAATACAAATGTTAAACACGCACACACAAAACACCTGGGAGCACTAAAAACCACCTCCCTAAGCCCCACCTCATCAGGAAAGTCACCTGGAAAGATCTCACACCAAAGTGATTCTTATAAACCAGGAGTTTGTTGCAGAACAAAGACAAGATCCTCACCCTGGAGAAAACTTTTCTGTGGAGCCATCCAAATCTGTACTGCTCAGCTTTCACTAAGAGCAATATCGGCTGGGTAGGGTTGAGGAAAGGTTTGACGGAAATGAGGATTTAATAAATGCTCTGAAAGTTGGTCTCTTCCTCACTAGGCAGAAAAGGTGATGTTTTGGACCAGGTGGATCTTGCTTATGAGGTTGTTCCCTGGTAACTACCCACCAGATACTAATAGTAACTCTCCCCTCAAGTGCTGACAAGCACTATCTCTGGCTATTGCCCCATGTCCCATGGAATGGGGACAAAATGGCTGGTTGAGTTAGTGGACAGGAAAGTATGAGACAGCTAGGTACAGACTTGCTTTGTAGGTCAATAAACTAAAGCACATGGCTTTATTGGATAAAATGAGCTAGACAATTAGAAGTTAGCAACTAAAACAGTGGAGAGTAGACCTTTCCGTCCATACACACGAGTGAGACCCAGCGAGCTTACCTAGGGACAAAGAAATGAAAATCTACTCCGTGCGTTTTGTACTTAAGCGCCCATTGAGAGCTGTGGAAGCAGGGTACCTGTCCGTAGGCCCTAATACACCCGTGACCGTGGGCCCGCCCGCCCCACGAAGCCAGAAGCTTACCAACCTCGCAACAAGTGCTTACAGCTGCTTCTCCAACACCTGAAGTGGCTCTGAAAAGAGCCTTTGGGGTAAAGTGGTTGTTCTATCGCGTTTCCTGGGCGCCCTTACTTGGAGCTGGTGTACTTGGTGACGGCCTTGGTGCCTTCAGACACCGCGTGCTTGGCCAGCTCGCCGGGCAGCAGCAGGCGCACAGCCGTCTGGATCTCCCGGGAGGTGATGGTCGAGCGCTTGTTGTAATGCGCCAGGCGGGAGGCCTCGCCAGCGATGCGCTCGAAGATGTCGTTGACGAAGGAGTTCATGATGCCCATGGCCTTGGACGAGATGCCGGTGTCCGGGTGAACTTGTTTCAGCACTTTGTACACGTAAACGGAGTAGCTCTCCTTGCGGCTGCGCTTGCGCTTCTTCCCATCCTTCTTCTGCACTTTCGTCACAGCTTTCTTGGACCCCTTCTTGGGAACAGGAGCGGACTTCGCTGGATCCGGCATCTTCGGAAGGAGAAACCACTCACGAATTGAACCAACCGCGACTACAACCGAGTTGGTTGTGAGCTACTTATAGGGCCTATATGCAAATGAAGACTCGGACAGACTGCGTTTTCATTGGTTAATTTCCAACAGTGGCGTCATAGAGGCAGAGCCGGTGTAAGACGCTGCTCACGCTCCCTCAGGGGTCATTGGAACAAAAGCCTTGTGAGCCAATCAAAATGTTCTACTTCCCCTAACCAGTAAATTATATCAAGCGACAGTTTCCAGTTTGGGTGGGATCTGTTTTGCTGTTGCCTTCCCCTCTCCTTGTAGCCATGTATGGAAGAGATTGGCAGCGCCGGCTGAAGACAAGTTAAACTTTCTCTTATTTTGATTTTTGGAACAATACCTCAGCTCACATGAACCCCGCCCCCCGCCCCCAGGTATTCCCCTGACATTCCCATTCCGGTTTACGCCACCCGTATTATGCAGTGAGAATACTGAATTAGAAATGGCATTTATGTAGTCTTTTAAACACAAAGCAGGAAAAGGGTTCCCAATTCTTAAAAAACTTTCACATCTCAGGACTCAGCGCAATGTCTCCTAACCCCCCGGGACCTTCCTTTTTTAAAACTAGTTAAAATCCTGGCGAGCTACCTGGGATTTAATCATCTGGCTTAACATCGGGCGTGATTCCAGGAACCAGAAAAGAATTGAAAGCTAGCATTGGGCATTAGTTATGACCTTCAAAAGGTGCCAATTTGTGTTCAGATTTGTAAAACCACCTCTATAGTTGCAGGCTTGAAGTCAACCTTGCCTCTGCCGTTCCGTCTAGCCCCGGCCAGCCGACCTCAGGATATTAACTGTCAAATACTAACTAGTACACCGCCCGCCCACAACACCAGTGTACGACGCGAGATGGCTAACTGGGAAGGTGATACGGCTGCTTTTCAAAAGGTGGGCGGCTCTGAAAAGAGCCTTTGGGTCGTCTCCTTAGAGCCGCCGCTTTAAGCCCGCGCCCCGTGGCGGGCGCGCTCTTGGGGGCCGCCCTGGTGGCCAGCTGCTTGCGCGGAGCCTTGCCGCCGGTCGACCTCCGAGCGGTCTGCTTGGTGTGGGCCATGGTCCACTATGCTTATTGCCAGAGTCCCAGGCAGGCTTATTTATAGACACAGCATTGCCTTTATTAGACTAAAAAGCTGCTAGGAATTTCCAGACTTGTGATCGCATGGCTAGGACTCAATCCTATTTACTGACTGAAGCTTATTATGCTGAATTTCTAATCCTTTACTACTCCCTCTCTCGTACTTTTCTACAATTTTATCGATCACAGATTATTATAATTTTTAAAAGATCTTCCGCCCTAGCTGGCTTGGCTTAGTGGGGAGAGCGTTGGGCCTGCGGATTCCAGTCAAGGGCACATGCTTAGTTGCGGGCTCAATCCCCAGTAAGGGGCTTGCAGGAGACAGCTGATCTCTCTCTTACTCTCCATTCCTCTCTGAAATAAATAAAAACATATTTTTTAAAAAAAGTGTTCCAGGAAGACAGTTTGTGTTTAATTTTTGACTCAAGTACCCACAGGGCTTCAGATACTATCAAGATGAGACCATATGCCTAATTCCCTTTCATCCTGAGAGGCATGCAGTCCTGGTCCAAATTGAAGAAACCATAGGATTTTGAGCTTCTTTCTGTCTCCCATTCTGTGATAACTAATTCCCTTAACATGTTGCTCATTGGATAAAAATTCCACCCTTTCTACTTGTCCTTAACACTACTGCATGTACTATACAGTGAAGAGTGACATAAGAGAGTGAAAAAGTTTTCCTCCACCCCCTGAGGGTCCCTGGCTCGATCTGAAAATTAAATTGATAAAGAGATTAACAGAAGAAAAACAAATTATTTAACATAAGTCTTACATGACAGAAATCTTCAGAAGTAAAAGATAGGAAGAAACAGTTATGAGTATATTTAGACTAGGTTTAATGAAGAATGGGCAGCTGTGTAGAGATGGGACAGGTTAAAGAGCATGAGGTAAGTATAAAAACCTGGAAAGAGCAAGGCCTGTTTGTTAGGATTCTTCTGTGTGTCCCTTTGTCTTTTAAGATAGGAATGCTCCTATCTTTGGATATACTAGGTGTACCGGTTAATAATGAGGATTTTTTTCGATAGATGGAGTTACACATATGTTGATATATATGCAATTTGATATGTATACTCTTGTTGTATTGACAGAAGCTTCAAAATTTCATATGTCAAATTTTCTGAAAGTGTTAACATCATAGATATTTTTACGCTTAAAAATGTCCAATTTCGCCCTACCCGGTTTGGCTCAGTGGATAGAGCGTCAGCCTGCAGACTGAAAGGTCCCAGGTTCGATTCCAGTCAAGGGCATGTACCTTGGTTGCAGGCACATCCCCAGTAGGGGAGTGTGCAGGAGGCAGCTGATCTGTGTTTCTCTCTCATCGATGTTTCTAACTCTATCCCTCTCCCTTCCTCTCTGTAAAAAAATAATTTTTAAAAAAATGTCGAATTTCGTGCCAAAAAAGCATTTGCAAGAAGTTTTAATTCATTACTTTATTCTGAAGAAAAGTGCTGCTGAAAGTTATCGTATACTTCGGGAAGCTTATGGTGAACATGCTCCATTCTCAAGATACGTGTGAACGCTGGTTTAAACGCTTTGAAAGTGATGATTTCGATGTGAAAGACAAAGAACGTCCAGGTCAACCAAAAAAGTTTGAAGACCAACAATTACAAGCATTATTGGATGAAGATGTGTGTCAAGCTCAAAATCAACTTACAGAAAGATTAAGTGTGGCTCAGCAACAATTTCTGATCGTTTACAAGCAATGGGAAAGATTTTAAAGGAAGGAAAATGGGTGCCACATCAACTGAATGAAAGACAAATGGAAAACCGAAAAGTCATCAGTAAAATGTTGCTTCCACAGCACAAAAGAAAGCCTTTTTTTGCACCGAATTGTGACTGGCGATGAAAAGTGGATTTATTTTGAGAATCCCAAACGCACAAAATCATGGGTTGATGCAGGTGAACCATCAACTTCGACTGCAAGGCCAAATCGCTTCAGAAAGAAGACAATGCTCTGCGTTTGGTGGGATCAGGAAGGTGTGGTGTATTATGAGCTTCTAAAACCAGGTGAAATCATTAATACTAATCGCTACGGACAACAAATAATCTATTTGAACCACGCTTTGATCATAAAGCCACTAGAATTGGCCAGAAGACACAGCAAAGTAATTTTGCTTCATGATGACGCACCATCACACACTTCAAAACCAGTTAAAGACACGTTAAAAGATCTTGCCTGGAAAATATTAACCCACCTGCCGTATTCACCAGACCTTGCTCCTTCAGATTACCACTTGTCGATGGCACACGCACTTTCTGAGCAGCACTTCAAAACATACAAAGTGGAAAATTGGGTCTCTGAATGGTTTGCCTCAAAACAAGAAAAGTTCTATTGGGACGGTATCCACAAATTACCTGAAAGATGGGGGAAATGTATAGCTAGTGATGGACATTACTTTGAACAAAGCAGTTTGATGTTTTTCTTGAAATTATCGTGTTTTATTTGATTGCAAAATCCGCATTATTAACCGGTAAAGGGTGAATCCACATTATTAACCGGTAAATAATCAATAAGAATTATTAACTGGTTAGCAATTAATCTGCATTATTAACCGGTAAATACCCAATCCTTCATTTATTTATGAGGACTCCCATGGCAAGTAAAACTTACAGTAAATAAATTTGTATGCTTCCATTAGTATGTCTCATGCCAATTTAATTCTCAGGTGCAGTCTAAAACCCTAAGAGAGTATAAGTACAATTTTGCCTTCCTTACAGTAGCTAAGAGTTTGAGGGGGTGCAGAACATGCCACCCCAAAACATGCCATTTGGTAGTATGTTGATTTTGAGCTGGGCACTTGAGAAATAGCAAAGGAAGGGTTCTCAAACCTGCCTCTTTTACCTAAAAATAGCTCATAAAATTTCCCATGTGCAAGGTATCCTCCCAGTACCAGGAAGAACATTCTTTACACCTGAGACAGGGAATTGACATCAAAATGGATCTATACAAACCAATCTAACAAAATACCTGTATCGTCCATGACTTTCCCCCATATATCTCCTAGTCCTTGTCCCACAATTTACTTTCTCCAGCCCAAGCCCCAGAATTTATTGTTCTGTTTAAGAGATATGTATAAACGTTTGGGCCTAGCGGGCTCCTCAGGTTTTCATTTCCTTCTGAATGCTACTGTGTACACATGTAAATATTAAAATTTGTATGCTTTATTCCTTAAATTGATCAGCCTTGTGCCAATTTAATTCTTAAGTCCAGAAAATTGAGTTCTTTTTTGGGGATCTGTCTATAGGCAGATAAGGGGAATTCAGAGAAAGTCTGTCCTGTATGATCTAACATGCATTAGCATCCTCCCTCCTCCCCCAACCCTTGCCCGATTAAAATAACCAAGAGGTTGTCCATTCTTTGCTGGGGATGGGATGGGGTGCAATTAAAATAGAATCTACCAAGAGAGATTTCAAGTATAAAAAAAGAAAAAAAGTCTGTCCCTGAAATTGCTGTTTTTTTCAAGTACATATGGTTCAAAATAACACACCAAAACATGATTTTGGTATGGCACGTCCTAAACTGTTCACATTTTGGGGTGGCATATTCTACTACCCTTCAACATCTACATGTGTTTTAGACATGTGATGCACGGTGGCACCGTTTCTCAGTCATCATGCGAGTCCCACATTAGTGATTTTCACTTCAAATATTTTGATTTTTGGATAGTTTTAGTTTTGAATTTAAAATGACTAAAGAACAAACAGGAGATCTACATGCATGAAGCCTAGGAATCTGGATACAGGTTTGGGATTCATTAGCATACAGTAGGTAGAGCCAAAGGAGAGATAGAAGGCTCAGATTTTTTAAAGATAAACGTTTCTCAAAAACACTTACCGGCCTGATGGAGAAACCGCATCTTCTCACGAATTGGCCTAAAAAGGCCCTGGCAAATGAATGTGGTATCAGTAAGGACCCCAATCAATTGCACAGAGCAGTTTCTGGTAAAGATTGTCAATATGGAGTAGGTGTCAACTTGCGAAACCCAATTCGGCAAACTTTGGAGCTCTACGTGGAGTCTCAATGGGTACACGATTTGGGAACTGAGTCCTGGCTGAAAACAAGGGCCAACGTTTCAGCATAAAGTTACAGAATGCCCTTCCGTCCTCTTTCTGTGTCTATTGCTTCTTTAAGCAGAGCTTTGGAGGACAGTGCATTGGATTCACGGATCTCCAGGTTTGCCTACATAGCGAGAGCTGTGTCCTAGGATCTCATTTCTCCTGGGTGAGGTGGTATTCTGGCCCACACCACCAAAACAGGGACCAAACTCGGGCGTTATGGCGACTTCGCCCTCCTCCCTTCCCCCATGTCCCAGGTGCCGCTCTGGGGATTGCCCGATCCCTCTCTTAGCCCAGTGTTCGGTGCCGCTTGTAGCCCTTTTCTACAACCACGATTGGAAGCCTGGGACCCTGCTGTTGAAACTAGACTCGGCACTGGAACTCTCGTCACCGTTCCGTCTCTGCACTCGTATATGCTCTTCTGTGTCGCCCCCCAAAACCTTTCCTCTTCGCCTAAATTTAACTCCTAGGGAGAGCCCACTCGGCTAGAAAACGACGAAAACAGCTGTGGAATCCGGAAGCCTGGCTTTGGAATCTGAATCCTCCCAGGACTGCGGCAGACAGAGGGCGGCGTGGAGCGTGGAGAAGGGGGAGGACACACAGGAAGAGAGAAACTGGAGGGGCGGGGACATTTCCGACTGCTTCCCGCCCGCGCGCTCCAGGTTTTCAATCTGGTCCGCTGGTCTTGTATATTAAGGCATAAGCTGGGCTCACCGTGACCAAGACTTGTCTTCAGGTTCTGGTAGCCATGTCTGGGAGAGGCAAGGGCGGTAAAGGCTTAGGCAAAGGTGGCGCCAAGCGGCACCGCAAAGTCCTGCGAGATAACATCCAGGGCATCACCAAGCCCGCCATCCGGCGTCTGGCTCGGCGTGGGGGCGTCAAGCGGATCTCGGGTCTTATTTACGAAGAAACTCGGGGTGTGCTGAAGGTGTTCCTGGAGAACGTCATCCGGGACGCCGTCACCTACACGGAGCACGCCAAGCGCAAGACGGTCACGGCCATGGACGTGGTGTACGCCCTGAAGCGGCAGGGCCGCACCCTGTACGGCTTCGGCGGTTAGACCTGCTGCGGGCTTGCGCGTGCACAATTCTAAAGGCCCTTTTTAGGGCCACCCATAGAGTCCTTGGAAGAGCTGGGCACTTGTTTGGCCAGAATGGTTAACTGCCTTTGCCACGGGGGGGGGGGGGGGGTATGGTGCTGCCTGAAGGACTACCCAGGTTTTACTAAGACTTAAAAATCTGAGCCTCCCATTTTCTCAATCCATAAGGTTATTGTTCCCCAGGTTAAATCATTTCGGGTTGTTTAGCGTGTTTAGTCACGGTCTCCCGCTGGGGAAAGTAGCAAGGTGAAGTTGCTCTACAGTCTCGGTACAATTGTTTGATCAAAGTGGGGGGGTAGCCGTACACTTACAGGGAGTGACCCTGGTGGCTTTAGGGACCTGAGCATAGGCTGGTGCTTTGTGAGATACTACACTGCTCACTTGAAAAGGTGCAAGAGTTCTCACAAGTTAAATCCAGTCAGTTATCAGTCATCCAAATACAGGGGTGGGTGTGTGTGAAAGTAGGATTACAGTAGTTCGTATAGAAATCAATCCAGTAATAAAAAATACAAGAATAAGCTTGTGAGCTAAACTGCAAACCTACTTTTGCCCTGCCCTGTGTTACTAGGGCAGTTGTAAAGTATTTGGCAGTTGTCTAACCAGTGTGTGAAAATGTTCTTGGTTTCCTGGGTTGTTTTTTTGTTCAATAAAAAGGCCCCTCGTGGGGGTTTGCTGTACCTTGCATCTCTTAGATTTCCATTTTGGGGTACTACATTCAGGAAAAGTTGTCAAGGACCTATGAGATATGCCGTCTTTAAGTGAAAATACTGTAAAGTTACAGACGCAGAGACAATATGCTGTAAAAGCAAACTAATAACCTTAATGTCTTGAAAGCAAGTCTTCAAGTAACAATTCAGGCATGTGACTTTTGTAGCTTAGAATGACAGGCCTGCAGGAACATACCCACCATCAATACAGACAGCACAATTTCATCACTGAGAAGGCAAAAGCTATTTATCCTATATCAGCACAGTAAAGAATAGTGTCATTCTCTGTACTACCGCTTCTAAATTTTCTTGAATTGAAATGTACATCCATACCTCTAATTCTTAAGCCTATTTATAGCTTTGCAATTATTACATTTTCAAGTCAAGACTTTCTCAGCATTCTGTGCTCATAAGTTTACAGCCAAGTTTAGCCTATACATAGTCAAGAGGGGAAAAACCTTGTCAGTTCCCAAAAGAAAAGCCAGCTATTGCTTTATTGGTCTCTACACTTGACTGTTGTCAAACACTTTGAAGGTGAACTAGGTTTAAAACATGGGGCTTGACAATGGAGATGTCAGCAAGTCCACTGGCCTCCTAGGAGCTAATTAGAATGTGGAAGAAAAAGAATACATAACATACACACATACACGCATGTGTTACTTCTATGTATGGTTGAATGCCACATGGCAGCATATTCAGTATTGCTAGAGCCACCTCTCACTGACACCGGAGAGGTGTTATCAGACAGCCTCCACCCAGTCGGATAGGGCTGTCCCCAACCTCAAACCTTGTCTTCTCATAGAAATGAATTTATACCAGAGAACTTGATTACACTGTGATCAAGCCAGTTTATTAAATCAAGAAACGTTGTTAAAGAAGCAAGGCAAGCAAGTCTATACACATCTGGCTTATGAAGCGCCTACAGGCTCTCAGCTACTCTGAAGAGCAAGGTGGGTGGGGGTCCGAGGAGTTCTATCATTCACTTGTCTGTAGGTCTCAAAACTCCTCGGCTGGTATAGATTAAATTCTCCTCAAGGTCTCGTGTTACTTTGTGTGGCCTTTCTAGAATTCATGAGAAGCGCCTGGCAATGTTATCTGGCCAATCCTTGAGACTGCTGGCTTCTCTGCTTAGGGAGTAAAACTGCCTTTTCCCTCCCCTCTTTCCCCTTCCCCCTCCATTCCTGCACTTTTTTGTTAGGGAAGCTTTTTAGTCATTTGCTCTCAAGTGTCCTTGGCTGGGGAAGATAATGGCTTGTTATTTACAAACTGGTTGCAAATTTCACATACTGTTTGGCCTTAGCTTTCCTGTCTCAGTTTCCCTATTCTATTCCTATTGCCCTGGAATCCTGTAACAGTACGATAAAAAATGTAGACAACAATAAAAATAGTGAAGAAATGTAGACAATAATTACTATAGGAATCTTGACAAGCCACTGCCTGCTGGAATCTGGGGAGGAAGGCATGGCTGTTGAAGTGGGGCTTGTGTCAGGCTCTGAATGTAGAGCAGAAAGTCTGACGTCCTATGGATTCACAGTAAAGGGTTGGTGGGGGGAGGAGAACCAGGGGAAAAGCGGCAAGTATGACATTTGTGAAGCTGCCCAGGTGAGAAATAAGTCAGAGAATTCAGTGTTCAAGATGTTTCATTTCAATTAAAATCTCAGTTGCAAGTGATAGCATTTCTATTGCAAGTATCACCATCGTTTGGTGTGTGTTTTTAACATTAAAAGCAAGGTAGGTTTAAAATATCGGATCCGCACTGAGATACTCTGGAGGACATTAAAGATTTTAAGCGAAATCAAATAGGAGAAGGGGAGAGGGGACGTGCCCACCGACTAAACTAGTGGTTCTAAGGGTGAGCTTCAGTCTAGGAGGATGCTTTAAAAAGTATACTCCCTAGTGCCGAGCGGGAAGGAGGGAAAGTAGCGCTAGGCACTTATTTCATTTCTCAAAGAGCAAGAAATATCAAGAAGAAACTCCAAAAACTGGTTGGAGGACCGGAAAAGGGCCCCTCAGGTTTCCTTTCCTCCCGAGGCCTCTGCTTGGCCTGCAGACGGCTGTGTTCTCCGTGTCCCCCCACAGTTGCCCGCCGTGTTGCCTGTGCCCGGACCCCCTCTTTTCATAAGGACGGGGCCCACGCTGGATCAGGGCCCACCCTAGTGACCCCACGTTCACCTAATCGCCTTCTTAAAGGTCCTGCCTCCAAATGCTGTCCCGTTCGGAGGAGCCAGGCGGTAGGTCTTGGACGCATGGGCATCGGCACCAACAAAATGGAGAGGAACCCTGGGCCCCTTCCCCCTCCAGCCCCCGTGCCGGCCGCCCTGGAGGAGGTGGGCTCGTCCGACCGTCAGTCGGTCTACCGATCGGAAACAGCTTTTGTTGCCTTTTCTTTTTTTTTGTTGCCTTTTCTTTGCTTACTGTTTGGAGCCTGGGATCCTCTGGTTGGGAAGAAGCCCGGAGCTTGCGCTCTCTGGACTCGTATCCGCTCTCCTGGTCTCCGCCCCGCCAGAGACCTTTTCCCTTCGCCTACGTGTAATGCCTGCGGGTTGGGGTGGGGGTGGGGGTGGGGGAGCCCGCAGACGGCGAGAAGGAGAGGAAAACAGCTGTGGGATCCGGAAGCCTGGCTCTTTGGGACCCGAATTCTCCCGGGACCGTGGCGGATAGTGGCCGCTAGAGGGCGGCCTGGAGGGCGGGAGGTAAAAAAAGGAGCGAAACGGTGGAGGGGCGGGGACAATGGCGACCGCTTGAGGTTTTCAATCCGGTCCGACGGTCTCGTATATCAGGGGCCGAGCTCCCATCCCCGACACCGCGACGCTTGTGTGTTCAGGTCTGAGCAGGTACTGCCATGTCTGGGAGAGGCAAAGGCGGGAAAGGCCTCGGCAAAGGTGGCGCCAAGCGGCACCGCAAAGTCCTGCGAGACAACATCCAGGGCATCACCAAGCCCGCCATCCGGCGTCTGGCTCGGCGTGGGGGTGTCAAGCGGATCTCGGGTCTCATTTACGAAGAAACTCGGGGTGTGCTGAAGGTGTTCCTGGAGAACGTCATCCGGGACGCCGTCACCTACACGGAGCACGCCAAGCGCAAGACGGTCACGGCCATGGACGTGGTGTACGCCCTGAAGCGGCAGGGCCGCACCCTGTACGGCTTCGGCGGTTAGACCTGCTGCGGGCTCACAACGTGCGGCATCCCTAAAGGCCCTTTTTAGGGCCACCCATAGAGTCCTTGGGGGAGCTGGGCACTTTTTAAAACGTGGCACTCAACATCCTCAAAACATCCTGCACCACAAGCTGTTCCCCAAACTGCCCCCGTTTTATGTTTAAACAATGACTCGCTTAGACAAGCAGGTCCACGTGCTTTTGTTCTTTTTGCTGAGCCGGCCCTTCTGTGTCCGCAATCGACTTCCACGGACCAGACTGCGGCCTTCCCCATCCGGTGGGAGCTGCGCAGCTGTGTCCGCATTTGGGTGATGCCTGGCCAATCCGCAGGGCTCGACAGCGGTCAGTGCGGATCCAGCCAATCGGGGCAGTGCTGCCTCCGAGACTCATCGAGGTTTCCATAATCTGAGTCCACATTTTTTACAGAAACGGGTCCGTCGGGGTCAGGGGTGAGGGGTGAGGGGTGAGGGGTGAAGGGTTGGGGTGGGAGTGGAGGCTGGGACTTCTCTGTATGGAAGCCATCCTGTCGTTCCTCCCTCCGGTTTCTGGAGCGCAGCCTTCCCTGCGTGTTCCGAGCTAGGCAGCTGGTTTACTGCCTCGGGGACTCCTGTTGAAGGGAGGTCATTGTAGCCATTTGCTTTGAGGCGTTTTATCCACAAGTGCGGTCCTTTTACTGGGCCGTGAGGAGTGTCAGCCAGCAACAGGAGGCGAGGTCCAGTCACCCATCCTCACGGTCAGTGTCAGGGCAGCCCCCGATGTGCGGTCCTGAGATGCCAGTTCTGCCACTTGGTCGTTGTGAGCTTCGTCGTCCTTTTTGGGGTTCCCTTCCCACTTGTGCAACGCGAGAGGGCCAGGCGGCTCGGCCCTGCTCGGGTTGGACGGTGCACTCGCAAAATCCAATCCGATCCGATCCAATGCACAGCCATTGAAAAATCAAGGACAGGACATACAGGATTAGATCCCGGGTGCCATTCTAAAACACATTTGGCAGTTTACCCGTCCAGTGTTTTCGTAGTTTTCTCTGGCGGTGGTTCTCAGAGAAAGGTGGTAAGATCAGTTTAGAACGTGGGAGCGGAGATCTTCAATGAATGAGACAGAAAACCCGAAGTTGAGAATATCCCAAGTGGAAAGAAACCCTTTTGTGCGCCTTGTTTCAGTCGTTAGGTGTGTGTGCGTGGACGTGCGGTAGGTGGTATGAAATGGTATCTTGCTGTCGTTTGGAGTCAGGAATGAGAGCTACTGTCAGTATGTAGTGATGCTGTACCTCTATAGGCAAATATTATGTATTGTTTTTTAATGGAATGCAAAGCGACACAAGGCCGGCCCAGGCTCAAGTCCCATCCACCCCCCATCCCCACCGGGTGGGCACACGTTCCCAGGTGTCTCCCTTCCTCCCCAGGTTTGGTTCCTTCAGGCATTCACCAGGAATAAAGAAAAGCTCTCCTTCCCTCCCAGGGTTCCTGTGAAGCTGAATGAGAGGAGGTGATGGAAACAGGAGCCACAAGCCACCTAGGAACCCGGGTGTTTTACTGCCCAGGCCGCGCAGCCTGGAAGCTGGTCGTGTGGTGGAAACGGTTTACCAATTTAGTATTTATTTAACGACTTGATGGTAGTTGGCACTGACGTCAAGGATGCTGATGTTATTAATAGATTTGTGACGGAGTGTAAGGCTCTGCTCTGCGCCCCGTGTGTATGAGGGGGAGGGGGTGAGAAGTGAGTGCAGTGAGGATCCTGCTGTGCCATGAGGATATGGAGAGCCCAGTCTTTTCTCTGGGACCTTTTCCTGGCTAGGGGTCAGGGGGTCAGGAGCCCTGGCGCTAACCATAAGGGGCCTCCAGCCTTAACCAGGCTGTCTCCCTCCCACCCCGCACCCCTTTATAGCAGCGAGGACCCTAGAGGTCTGTCACCCACCCCCCCTTTTCTTTTGTGCCCTCCTTCCTCCTCTTTCTGCCTTTCTGTGTGTACTTCCCTCTCAGCCCCGGATCCTACCCCCAAGCCTCTTCCAACATCCCCCGAAAATTGTCAGCACGGCCAAATGTGACATCTTTGGGGTCTAAAAACCTGTTCCTCCCCAGATTGCCGGAAGCCGCCCATTGTCCTCACCAGTAGAGAGATGTGGAAAAGGAATCCGAAGGCTGGTCAACCGTAATTGCCCTGAAAGGACGGAGCTAATCTCTCAAGGTTTAATGGAGACCTTGATGGGGGAAGCAGCCTCCACCTGTTATTCTTATGTAAATTCTTGCTGATTGGCTATTATGGAATTTCCTGCCTAATGGCTCTGGGTGTAACCCATAGTCATAATAAAAGGGATAGCAAGGCCAGAGCGGGTGTAGTCCCCAAGATTCCCAAATTAATACTTTTCTAGTCTTTCATTTGTGTGCGGCCTCCTCCAGAGCCCGAACCCTGAACCACGCGGGACGTGGAAAGGTGTTTCCACATCTGACGCCTTCGAACAGGGACATCTTGAGGGGATGATATTTTCGCCTAGAGCGAAGGAAGGGAAAAATACACCGAGAAAAGGTGTGGAAAAGATCACCGGAAAAGGTGAGGGAAATTCACCCCCAGGACCAGCTGCAGAAACCGGATCTGATCTGTAAGTAGGGTGGGAACGTCTTTTTCAGCCAGGCTAATGGGGCAGAATTAGGTTATAAAGTAAATTCTATTATACACTTTTTGGTTTGTATGCTTAAGGAATTAAAAGTTTCAGAAGGTATTCTTTTATAGTTTTTGTTTGATGTTATAGAACATAACCCTCGGTTTCCTGAAGAAGGTACATTAAATCTCGAATGTTTGGCAAAAAGTTGGTCAAAATTTGAAAAAAAGGTCAGCAGCAGGAAAAATCTTACCTGAAAAAACTGTTTCTCATGGGGAACACAATATGGCGTTCGCCAGAGGCGTGTAGAGAGGCTGAGGAGGAGCCTCCGCCCCTGGTCCCCTCCCCTCCTGGAGAGGAGCGGGAAGGAAAACCGGAGGAATGGCCTTTCAGGCCCCCTCCACCTCCACGTCCTCATCCTGAAACACCTAACTCGCCGCCGGTAGAGTCATCCATCCAGAGAGCCATCAGGGAAGGCAGGAAGGACATGTCGGGGGAAGAAAGGCCGGCTTTTCCTGTGACACCAGTAGCTGACCCCCAGCGCCCAAACCAGATAATGAGGCGCCATGAAAGAATGGATTTTGAGATGATAAAAGCTTTGCGAGAGAGCGTTGTTGAAAACGGTCCAACGGCTCCTTTTACAGGAGAGATTATGAATAACATTTCCGAGGCCTCCTTAGCTCCTTCTGATTGGTATTCTCTGGCTCGTGCCACTCTGGACGGAGGAGATTATTTACTGTGGAAGGGAGAATATTTGGAGAAATGTGAAGAGCAAGCCCGCGCCAACGGAGGGCCGAACGCTCACGTAACTTACGAAATGCTGGCAGGACTGGGACAGTACATGGATGTGCGAAATCAGCTCCGTTATGTGCCACAGGCGTATGAGCAGATTAGACTTTGCGGGAGGAAAGCTTGGTGGGCCTTACCAGCCAAAGGGGACGCTGAGGGATCTTTTAGCAAATGTATGCAGGGCCCTACAGAGTCATTTTCTGATTTTGTGGCTCGTCTCACTCGAGCAGTGAGACGACAGGTTCAACACGAGACGGCAGGAGACATTTTAATTCGGCATTTAGCTTATGAAAATGCCAATGCTGACTGTAAGAAATGGCTGACGCCTCTGAGAAGAAATAGTCAGGATGTGGGGAATAAGAGGTGTTACAAGTGTGGAAAAGCAGGACATTTCCGAAAGGAATGTAGGCAGCCGAGAAGGACACAGGGCGGCGCTCTAGGGAGAGGCGTAAACGCGCAGCCTCCAGATTCGATCTGTCCTAGATGTCAGAAAGGGAACCATTGGGCCAATCAGTGTAGATCGAAGTTTCATAGAAACGGGCAGCCGCTAGATCCAGATAGAGGGCATGGTCACCGGCCGGGAAACGGCCAGAGGGGCGCCCCCCAGCCCCGACGTCAATAGGGGAAATCTGCCCTGCAAGGCCCACGGCGGATGCCCTCATCCGAGCAACTCCAGGAAGCGCAGGCCTGGATCTTAACAGCGCAATAGCGGTCACTTTGACCGTCGATATTGCTCGGCAAGCTGTTCCTACAGGAATTTGGGGACCTTTAGGATTAAATTTAGGGAGGAGTGGAAACACTCTTAAGTGGACTAACTGTTCTGCCTGGAGTCATTGATATTCAAATTATGAAGGAGAAATTAAAGTTATAGTAGAATGTAATCATGTTATGCAAATTACTCCAGGACAAAGAATTGCTCAGACACTTCTGTTCAGCAAGGTGAGGCTATAAATAGGAAAAGAGGAATGCAAGGATTTGGAAGCTGGGACATCTATTGGATACATGAAATTAGCAAAACCCGTCCTATGATGAATTTAAGACTAGAGGGAAAACAATTTAGGGGTCTAGTGGACACTGGAGCGGATGTTAGTGTTATCCGCAAAGAATTCTGGCCTCCAAGTTGGTCCAGGGCAGAAGCTATGGGCTCAGTTGTGGGGCGGGGGGGAGTTCCTGATGACACAAAACGTAGTGCCACAGTGTTAAGGTGGCAAGATGAGGAAGGACAGACAGGATGGTTTCAGCCCTACATCATCTCTGGAATTGCAGTCAACTTAAGGGGCCGGGATGTTTTCATGTATTGTTACCGACAAAGGACAATTAATAACTCAGATATCAACCTTTTTAGGATCGGTCACTGCTCAGTCTCCTCACCCTCATGCTGATCCTATCCAATGGGAAGATGATAGACCTGTATGGGTGGATCAGTGGCCATTAACCAAGGAGAAATTCAATCCTATTCATGAATTAATACATGAACAAATAGAAGCTGGTCACATAGAGCTTTCCAGTAGTCCTTGCACAACAGAGACAATATCCTCTTTATATCACTCACATCAGGGCTCATAGTGTCTTACCTGGTCCTTTAAGAAAAGGAAATGCACAGGCTGATCAATGGGTTGCTTTATTAAAAGGAGCCTTAGAATCTCATCAGCTTTTACATCAGCCTGCCAAAATGCTGTCTAAACAATTCTCAATCACTCGACAACAGGCAAAACAGATTATGAAGGAATGTCCCACTTGCACGTTATATCTGCCTCAAGGGCCTAACACAGGAGTCAACCCTAGAGGTCTGCTAAGAGACCTTATCTGGCAAATGGATGTAACTGCATTATACTTCCTTTGGACGCCTTGGGGCATTACATGTCTCTGTAGACACCTTTTCAAAAGTCCTATGGGCTACTGCATCTACAGGAGAAACGGCAAAACGGGTTATTCATCATTGCCTAGCTGCTTTTGCCGTCATGAGAGTTCCAAAAATTATTAAAACTGATAATGGGCCTGCTTACACAAGCTGTCATTTCCAGGATTTTTGTAAAAGGTGGAAAATTGAGCACATTACAGGAATGCCATATAATTCCCAAGGACAGGCCATTATTGAACGACAGCATCAGCGGCTAAAATCCCAACTTGAGAAACGAAAAGTGGGGGATGATGGAGAAATCACCTGCCGGGGGTAGGCTGCATCAAGCCTTAATTACTTTAAATTTTTTCACTTGTGATGATGGATGGAACAGCACCTATGGAGCTACATTGGTGTTAGAATAAAACAAAAGAAAATGGTCTAGTTAAATGGAAAGATCCCGTATCTGGTTTATGGAAGGGACCCGATCCATGATTAACCTTTGGCAGAGGGGTATGCTTGTATATTTCTAGAGAATTTTTCCAGACCCGCGTGGATTCCTGCTAGAAATATTAAACTGCAACAGGGATCCAGGAGAAACTAGCCAGACTAACGAGGACCTTGCGCCTGGAGCCACAAGAGCAGCGACGCCAAGCCATCCACTGAAGATGAGCAGGAGGAGGACGAGCCGGACAACAAACAGCCCGGAGACCACCTGGGGCACGGGAAAGAAGACGTACAGACACCGGAGAATGGTACAGACGCCTGAGAACGCCCGTCTTGCCACGCTAGCAGTAATCAGCTGTACGGTAACATCACCTGGGGCAAATGGGGAAGTATTTTGGACTTGTGTTCCTGACCCTTCATGGGTAAGACCCCTTACGTGGGCGGATCCCCCGCCCAATGTAGTCACCAATAATACCAAACACGTTGGTCATCCAGGAGGAACATGGGTGGGGCAAGGAAGTATAATTACACAGGGGTCTCCACCCAGCTCCCCTTTTGTATGACAAAATCAAACCTCCGCTCCTTTGTGTGTAAGATTACAGAGAGGTTTCTGGCTTTGCGTGGACACCAGAGGAGGGGACTATCACTACTTGCCCCTGGGAGAGGTACAGAAAGCGTAACTAAGACCTTGTCCATACAAAAAGAAACTGGCAGCCAGTTTGAAATGGAATTGCCATGGCCCAGAGCAAAGGATATCCTTACATGATATCATTCTACAATGTCATTGTAATTTTTGATATTTTACAACAGCATATTGTACAATTATCCCAAACAAACTTACAAACTAATTCTTTGAATGTTTGGCAGCAATTTAAAAAGGACATGAAAGGATATAATCCCTTCCACTGTGTGGAGGGCCCCCTGGGAAGGCACCTGAGCATTCTATATTGGCCCCTCTTGCCCTTTTTGCCAAGAGGGTCCCTCTTCTCAGAGTCCAGTTGCCCACAGCTGTTGCCTGAGCTCCCTGTTCATGCCGAGGTTGAAGCCTCGTGGTGGCTGGTCCCGTGGATCTGTCTCTCGCCCAATGGCGTGAGCTGGGCCCTCCCTGGAGAAGAAACCTGGGTTCCCCGAGATCTGTGATGAGTGCCGGGGCCCCGCCAGCAGGCGAGGGGATCCCAAGGCAGGTGCTGGGCATGGAGGCCATAGGGGCATAGGCTACCAAGGAGACGGACCTGAACCTCACATCACCCTGCTTGGCCCCGGAGGATGGCTGGTTAGCCAGAGACGGGTAAGATTCCTCAGGGAAGGAACAACCTAAGACAGGCACAGTCGCAGAGGGGCCATCAGGAGAGAACTTGGGGATCAACAGAGGTGGGGCACAGACCCTCACCCCCCCAACATTGCAGGGGCTTGAACACTCGCCCCCTCTGAGGGAGGTCTCCTGCCCCATGGCTGCTTCGCGCTTCCCGTGCCCAGCTCAGATCGGGGCCCAGGCAACAAAGAGAGACTTGGCCCAGCTCCCGGCTCAGATGGGGACCCAGGCAACAGAGACTTGGCAGACGGCAGCTACCCTATATCTAAATCCAGCCTAAACCCAGGAATGCCCAGGGCTTTCTCAAGGATGCAAATAATCCTCTCCATTAATATTTACAGGGTAAATTAAGATTGTAGTCAAGTGTTCAGATTAAATTGGCTAATTGAAATAAGTGAATATTGAAGAGAATTTAATTGTACCGGACAAAAAGCTGTTCCTAAAGTATTAACTAAAGTATCTATTGGTAGTGCATCTCATGGTAAAATTGCTTAACATGCAATGAACCTAAAGCAGTCCTATTTTTGTGCAAAATATTAAAATGTAAAGTTATCAAGACTGCATTATAAAAATTTTCCAAAAGCCTCCTAATAATTAAATAAAAAAGGGGGGATAGTGGAGTAATATTATGTAAGGAAAAAGATCCTGAAAGTAAATGACATCTAGAAATTTTTTACTTTGAAAATTAATTTTCATTTGTAATGCAAACAGCAAGACACCCATGAAAAACACACATGGTGTCAAAATAAGCCAAAGGAAAACCGTTTGGGCAAAAATAAAAAGGATCCCAAGTAAAATTTATAGAAAAGATTCCTTTATTAACTTTTGTTCGAGAATGTCTATTTTCAGAAAACAGCTCCCAAGACCATGTGGATTCCTGCAACAGAGGAATGGGCAGGACTACTCCAACCACGAAGACAAGAGGAGAAACAGTCCAGAGATGGAAGACGCTGATGACGCCTTGCCATGTTAGCCGACAGCAGCTGTGCCATCGCTGCAGGTTGCCCAGGACCAAACCAGAGAGGTTCAGACCTGCATCACCACCATTTGTCCACCATCCAGATATCATTGCTGACATGTACACATAAGGAACAGTTTGACATTGAAACCGGGACTCAAACATTTTTCTTATATGTTTATTTCTGGTCTGCAGATGCAAGAAAAGAAACAGGGGTGGGGGGTGATATGCCAGAAACAGATCATTGTCCCACGAATTGAGAGATGTGGACAGGGAATCCGGAAGGCTGGTCAACCTGAAATGCTCTGAAAGGTCGGAGCTAATCACTCATTGTTTAGTGGAGACATTGGTGGGGGAAGCAGCCTCCACCTGTTAGTCTTATGTAAATGCCTGCTGCTTGGCTATTATTGGAATTGCCTGCCTAAAGGCCATGGGTGTATCCCATAACCTTAATAAAAGGGATAGCAAGGCCACAGCGGGGTGTAGCCCTCCCCCTAGAGGTGGGCTCCCGCCTGGCCCCAATTTTCCCAAATTCATACTTTTCTAGTCTCTTTCATTTGTGTGCGGCCTCCTTAAGAACCCAAACCCTGAACCACGCGGGACATGAAAAAGGGAAGTGGGGAAGAGGGAGGCCCCCAGAGATTCGTTTGCTGGGAGACAACCTGCCTGTTCTGTTGTCTGGGCAAGACCGGGATTCAAATCCCCGACTGTCCAGGTGCAGGGTGCCTACTGGACACGAGCCACCAGCGCTCTGATCGGCGGCGCAAAAGAAGGTGGACTTCATTTTGAAGGGAATAGGGAAGGAGACGGAGGTGGGACGTTTTTAAGCGTGAGAGTGACAGGCTCAAAGAATGCACTTGGAGACAAGATCCCTCTCACACGGAGTGGAAGCTGAGCGTCAGGGCAGAGTCTAGCGTGAATACTCGGAGCTGGTGAAGGCATCAGTTAAGGCAGGGACCAGGGAGGGAGAGAGAGAGGGAGGGAGACAGACAGAAAGTAGATTTGATAATGTTTGTTGACTGCTGAGACTTGGACAGAGGCCGCGAGGAAGGAACTTCTGCCCTGAACCGCTAGCTTGGGGGCCGGGGGTGGGGAGCTGAAGGTGTGTTTGTAGCCCGGGGAGGCAAGATGAGGCAGCTTTGGAAATTGGCTACTACCCATCCGAAAGGACCTGGGCACGAGGCAGTCAGGAAGCTATTGGGGTAGAGCTCAGTCAGGACAGGGGTGTGAGCAGGAGGTACGGATGAGGGAGGACTCCTCCGAGGCAGAGGTGTGGAAGGCAGGGAATCCAGGATCTCACCCGAGTGGCGGGTGGGAAAGACGAAGGCCAGCCGGGGTGAGCCCAGGGTACTGATGGGCCCGGTGGAGAGGAGAACAGAAGGCCGAGACGGGGACCTGGAGAAGGGTCGGGGCGACGACCGGGAGAGGGCGTGAACCCAAAGGCCACGTCCCCCGCCAGGGAAGCCAAGGCCGAGTCCACGGGGCCACGACAGCTCCTACGCCGGCACAGGCACCAGCCCCTGCGAGGCCGAGGCAGCACGCGGTCTGAAGGCAGACGTATGTTTTTTCACTTGGTCAAGTCCCAGGTCCAGGGTAGACTTTTAGAGGAAGAGCACGAATACTTACCTTGTCCTTCATTGTCCTTGAGCTCCCACCTGCGGGGAGGGAAGTGATTTAAGTACAGAAACGATCAAAAGTTAAAACCTACAGGTTATATGGTTCTCTTGTATGTATCGATGAACTCGAGTTTGAGCCGGTCTCCCAAAGCAATAATAGGAAGATTTGAAAGACTGCTGTGAGGGTGGCGTCGGCCACGACTGTGACAGGAGCACAAAGCCAGGGAGGCTTCCTGTAGGTGTGTGTATGGGGGGGGGGGGGGGGTAGGAGGCCGGGGAGGCTGGTAGGTGAAAGCAGCGCCCCTCTTGGGGTCAGGCAGAGGCTATGGAGAGGACAGATTGCTGACGGGAGCATCTCAGGCTTCAGGGTGTGCTCAGCTACTTGGGGCTCCCGGACCCGAGCCTGGGCAAGTAAGTCACTCACCCGAGAGCCTCAGACTGTATCTCGGAAAGCCCAGCGTCTGCCTAGTCCCCGCAAGGTTTGCCTTGAGGTTGTGCCACCCCCAACCCGCACACGTCTGAAGTCACTAGCAACTTCAGAGTACAAGAGGCCCAGCCTGCACTGAGGCCTCCCTCCCTCCCTATACCTACCTACCCTGGGAATGAGGGACTGGGCCGAGAGCCAGAGGCGTGCTCTGGAAATTGCCGTGATCCAGAAACAGGAGGGCCCCAGCCCCTTCACTGCTCTCCCCCCTTTTCTGAGAGGCAAAGGGAGCTTTACCTATAAGTTGGAGAAAGAACGTGTGGGTGTAAGGCTCCGGGGCCTCCTTGGCGGTGTGCGGGGAGCCTCGCTCTGCGGACCTGGGCCGGAAACGGCCCGTGGCACACCCAGCTCCCAAGTGGCTCACAAGTTGTGTCCACACACGCTCTCCCATGCCCCCGGCCGGGGACTTGCTTAAGAAGCCCAGCCCAGCCCAGCCCAGCCCAGCCCAGCCCAGCCCAGCCCTCGGGACAGAAGGGCCGACTTTTTCCTCCCCAGGCCGAGGGCGTGCGGGACTCGGCTGTCGAGTGGCCCCCCGGTGCGCTCTGGACCGTTAAGTGCGCCCGCGGTTTGGGGTGGGGGTGGGGTCCTACTTCGGGCCCTCGACTTTGTGCAAGAGACCGCCCGCGAGAGCCTCACCGGGCAGGACTGTGCGGACTTCCCGACAAGCGGAGGTGGGCGCCCCGGCCTCGCCCCATCGAGCAGCGGCCATGTCTAGGCAACCACACTGCAAACTGGCCGAGTGACATCCCCGTGATGGCGGCCAGCAACAAGGACCGAAGCCCGGGCGCCTGCAGCTTTGCCCCCACCCTCGGTGTTGCGAGTCCCATGCCCCCCATCCGGCACTCGCGCCGCCCCGCCCAGCACCCGGCCCGGAACATGTGTCCCCACCCAGAGAGGCCCCAGTGCACCAGCTTCTCAGTGCAGTGGTGGGTGGCTCTGAAAAGAGCCTTTGGATGCGATGGATGGAACCTGGAACCGAGCGCGCGCTTCTTAGGCCCGCTCCCCGCGGATGCGGCGGGCCAGCTGGATGTCCTTGGGCATGATGGTGACGCGCTTGGCGTGGATGGCGCACAGGTTGGTGTCCTCGAACAGCCCCACCAGGTAGGCCTCGCTCGCCTCCTGCAGCGCCATCACGGCCGAGCTCTGGAAGCGCAGGTCGGTCTTGAAGTCCTGCGCGATCTCGCGCACCAGGCGCTGGAAGGGCAGCTTGCGGATCAGCAGCTCCGTGGACTTCTGGTAGCGCCGGATCTCGCGCAGGGCCACGGTGCCCGGGCGGTAGCGGTGCGGCTTCTTCACGCCGCCCGTGGCGGGCGCGCTCTTGCGGGCCGCCTTGGTGGCCAGCTGCTTGCGCGGAGCCTTGCCACCGGTCGACTTCCGGGCGGTCTGCTTCGTACGGGCCATGGCGATGCGAGATTCGACCTGCACGACACAACGGCGGGAACGGTAGCGAGGTCCCGGGCCGCCGCAGCCGCCTTTATAGCCACAGTCCTCTCCCGATTGGGCGGCACGGTAAAATTGAAAGTCCCGCGCCGGCTGCTCATTGGCTGTGATGTCACCCTCCCTGGCGTGCCCGATTGGCTGGGGCAGAATCTTCCCTGCCCCCACCCTGTCGCCTCCCTTTCTGCTCTCCGGCTTGCCAACAGCCTTTTCTACCTGGTTTTTCCTTTCTTTCAGGCCGAGTCCTTTTTCTTCTTTTTAAAATCTCAACTGTCAGGACGTCCCTCCGTAGCCCTTCACTCCCTAGGACACGCTATCCGCAATGCCCCCTTCCTTTCCACGCCCGAATCGAGCTTCAATCTTCCGTTTGTTCCGCCCCCTCCCCCACCCCCACGCCCCCGGTGGCCCCTTCGTCAATCAGAAGGATCGCTTTTCCCGCCTTTAGGACCGGAAAATTGTCCGCCCCGGGCACAAGGCCCCGCCCCCGAAAGCCCTAACCTCCGCCGGGAAGGCGTCTTCTCGCTTCAAAAACACACACACACACACACAGAAAAACCTTTAGAGACAGTCGGCTCAGTTAGGCCGAGGTCCAGGTTCGCCCCAGTCCCGAAAACGACCCGTCCTCCTACCGACCGGGGGTGGGTTGTGTCAGTGGATGGTCCCCTCCCTACCTGGCCTCAAGTGCTGGGCGTAGGTCTCGGGGGTGAGGGAGCTTGCGCGCCGCCTCTCAGAGGCGTTGTAACCGAGTCGCCGGTGGCGCTCGAGAGGTTCGTCTAGGGCCCGACCCATCCCATCCCGTCCCGCCCAGCCCAGCCCAGCCCAGCCTAGGCAGGGAAGTGCTCGACACGTGGGCGGGGAGGGACGGTTGGGAGCCCAAGGCAAGTCAAGTGGCTGGCACCGGCATCCTTGCGCGGGAGGGGGTGGGATTGGCACTTTCTACTGCGGACGTGGGGACGGAGGAGACTGGGTACGACAATAACAGCTCTTTTACTTGAAACAGTGGGTGGCTCTGAAAAGAGCCTTTGATTTCACAGGTGCCCCTCCGAAACGGGGAGCTGGGTGGGCGCCAGACGCACGGCCTCACTTGCCCTTTGCCTTGTGGTGGCTCTCCGTCTTCTTGGGGAGCAGCACGGCCTGGATGTTGGGCAAAACGCCGCCCTGGGCGATGGTGACCTTGCCCAGCAGCTTGTTCAGCTCCTCGTCGTTGCGGATGGCCAGCTGCAAGTGACGAGGGATGATGCGCGTCTTCTTGTTGTCTCGGGCCGCGTTGCCCGCCAGCTCCAGGATCTCAGCGGTCAGGTACTCCAGCACCGCCGCCATGTACACCGGCGCGCCGGCCCCCACCCGCTCGGCGTAGTTGCCTTTGCGCAGGAGACGGTGCACACGCCCCACCGGGAACTGGAGGCCAGCGCGGGACGAGCGGGACTTGGCCTTAGCGCGGGCCTTGCCTCCTTGTTTGCCACGACCAGACATGACGGCGACAACGTACTGCGAGCAGCTCCCGACTGACGACCGAGGAAGTCGCCCTAAACGGCTCCCCTTCACCTTTTTATAGGCAGAACGGCGATTCTTCACCGAGCATTTTGATTGGCTAAAGCATAGCTTTGTCCTGATGGCCAATAGGAGATCGCAGGCAGAATACACTTATTTGCATAATCTCGCCCCCACCCCAAAACGAGCGCCACTGAAAACCCGCCAATCACAACGCGGCGTACTCGGGGCCTTAATTTGCATACAGCCTCTATAAGTACCGAGCCGCTTCCGGTAGCCCCGGTCCCGCTGTTGTCTTTGCGTGCCTGCTCTCTTTTTTTTTTTTTCTGCCGCTGGTGCTTCCCGCTATGCCTGAGCCGGCCAAGTCCGCTCCCGCGCCCAAGAAGGGCTCGAAGAAAGCGGTCACTAAGGCCCAGAAGAAGGATGGCAAGAAGCGCAAGCGCAGCCGCAAGGAGAGCTATTCCATCTACGTGTACAAGGTGCTCAAGCAGGTACACCCCGACACCGGCATCTCGTCCAAGGCCATGGGCATCATGAACTCCTTCGTCAACGACATCTTCGAGCGCATCGCCGGCGAGGCGTCGCGCCTGGCGCATTACAACAAGCGCTCCACCATCACGTCCCGGGAGATCCAGACGGCCGTGCGCCTGCTGCTGCCCGGCGAGCTGGCCAAGCACGCCGTGTCCGAGGGCACCAAGGCCGTCACCAAGTACACCAGCTCCAAGTGAGCCCCGCCCGGGACGCATGGACCCCCCCCCCCCCAAAGGCTCTTTTCAGAGCCACCTATCTTCTCCGCGAAAGAGCTTGCCACGTCTCTGATCCATCCCCCCCCCCCCCCCCCCCCAGTTCAGCGCCCGCCCGAAGCCCTCTTGTTCACCATGGCGGCATCTCGAGATCTTCGTGAAGCGCAGGCTTCTGTCTGAACCTCTTGGGCAACAGAGGGAGGGTCCGAGTGTGAGTCCTTTGTTAACCGACAGCTCGGTACCACTGTCCAAAAAAGCAGCTACAGGCTGGCACGAGTTTGCTCTCATTGTAATTGGCCCATTTAAATATCAAGTTTCCCAGTACATATATTAAATGAGTTTTGGAGTTAAGGGTTAAGGATTAGATTTCTAAAGGCTGACCCTCCTGTTGGTGATGTGTCCTTTCGGAGCCATTTGGAATCACTGCAGGTGTTTGGTTGTTTCCCTAGCAATAGCTTCGCTTTAGTCCGGTATTTAAGGTAAAATATCCTACACAATTTTAATTTCAGCCTCAGACTTCAAAAGGCAGAATAGCCTAATGTCTAAGAAAATGTTACTGGGTATCCCTAGGCTAGGGTAATCACATAAATAAGGCACCGTTTCCTCGAATGAGTTTAGCAGACTCGAATGTACAGCGATATTCAGACTTCTAGGTATTGTGTGATCACCCGCAAACAGGTAAGCTATTTTATCATAAAAGAGTGAAACAGCCCTAGCAGGTTTGGCTCAGTGCATAGAGGTTGGGCATACGGATTGAAGGGTCCTGGGCTCAATTCCGGTCACGGGCATGTACCTCCATTGCAGGCTTGGTCCCCTGCCCTGGTCAGGGTGAGTAGGGAGGAGGCACCAATGGGTGTGTCTCATAGGCATGTGTCTGTCTCTTACCCCTACTGTCCACTCTCTATGAAATCAATGGACAACTATACTCGGGTGAATATTAACAGCAACAAAAAAGAGTGAAAAATATGTTGTGGTTCTCAGCAAAATGATCCCCCCTTCCTGTGTATTACTAATTTTTAGTGCCCCTGTTTTGGTATTTTCAGAGAGAATGGATTGTTCCAGGGAAGAGAGAAATGTTTTGGATGGTGTTGTTTTTTCAAATAAAGTTCTTTGTTACAGACCTACAAAAATATGAGAAAATTATATCTATATCTATATATATAGATATATATATACACATTTAGCATCACTAATTTATTAGATAGGATATATATATATACACACACATATATATATCCTATCTAATAAATTAGTGATGCTAAATTAGTGATGCTAATAAATTAGTGATGCTAATTGACCATCACTTCGTAACAAAGATGGCTGCACCCACAGCTGAAGCCAAGTTCCCATAAGGAGCCTTAACCAGCAATCAGCAGGGACCTGAGGCTACACGCTTCTCCGCCCTCGTGGGCACACTCCCTGCCCCGGTCTGGGCTGGGGGACCTCAAGCAACGCCCCCGCCCCCGTCCTGGCACCGGGCCAGCCAGGGGACCTGCGGCTACGCCCCCTGCCCGGCAGGGCTTGACAAGGGTGGGACTGGCCAGGTCAGGATCTAGCCCAATGTGGGGGAGGGCGGCTGGGTCTGGGTCACAAGATTTTGAGGTGCATGTGGGTGGGCGGGGACTTGACTCTGGGTCCCGTGGTGTGCCCCAGACCCTGACAGGAGCAAGGTTATCATATACATTTTACTAATTGTTGGAGACAGGGTGTAAGTTGACAAGGTCCTTGCACCTGAAGGGACTAGCAAGGCTCAGTCCCTTACCCCCACACAGATTTCCCAGGCCTGGCCACTCGCCCCTTGGTCCGGGTGAGGCCATGCGCCCCTGGGTCCGGGTGAAGCTGAATCCTGGGTCCGGGCGAGGCCCTGTGCCCCTGGATTCGGGTGAGGCTGGGTCCCGGGTCCGGGTGAGGCCGTGCGCCCCTGGATCCAAGTGAGGCCACGCGCCCCTGGGTCCGGGTGAGGCCTCGCGCCCCTGGGTCTGGGAGAGGCCATGCGCCCCTGGGTCCGGGTGAGGCTGGGTCCCGGGCCCGGGTGAGGCCACGCGCCCCCTGGGTCTGGGTGAGGCCACGTGCCCCTGAGTCCAGGTGAAGCCGTGCCCCTGGGTCCGGCCGAGACCAAACCAGAGGGAGTCGGACCTCCGTTACCACCATTTGTCCACCATCCAGAGCTGAGGGGTCAGTGCTGACATGTACACATAAGGAACTGGTGGACATTGAAATTGGGTCTCAAAAGAACTGTTGGTCCAGAAAGAAACTCACTACAGACTGATTCATTTGCCTGTCAGCATAACTATTATTGCTCGTCTCACATTCAGTTCTTATATCTCTAGTGACACATGATCTCGCTCATCTAGGGGAAATGATGAACAACATAGACTGATGAACAAGAACAGAACCAGAAACAAGGAGGCATCGATCAGACTATCGGGACTCAAAGGGAGGATAGGGGAGGGTGGGGGGAGGGGGGAGAGATCAACCAAAGGACTTGTGTGCATGCATATGAGCCTAACCAATGGTTAAGTTCAACAGGGGGTTGGGGCATCCGTGGGGAGGGGTGTGGGATGGGAATGGGGAGATGAGGACAAATATGTGACACCTTAATTAATAAAGAAATTAAAAAAACAAAAAAAAAGATTTGCCAGGCCTGTTTGGATAGCAATTAATCAGAATAATGAGAGCAGCCCCTACCTACAAAGCTTTCCCAGGTTTGTTTATATGACTGCTATCAGTAGGATAAGAGCTACTTTCATGGATTGCCTAAAAATATGTATCCAATTAGTGAGATTTATTGTAACAAGAACTGTCCTTCAACTTATTCCTCCATTAGTGATTTTAGAAGAACAAAGAATGTTTTCCTCTTGATTGATCCCCTGATTAGTGTCTTATGTTTAAAGGGCATTACGCGGTTAATAAAGCTAGCTGCAGTAGCTCCACGGCTTGCAGAGGTGCAGTTGGTCGATGACTACCTGCAGACTCCTCCCAATCCTGCTGTCCTGTCTTTTCTCAAATCCCACCTCCCTACCTCAGCCCGGTTCAACCTGTCAGACTGGCCCTGACAACTAATTTTCTTTCATCTCTGATACTTATATTATAGAGAAAGGGCAAATAGCAATATTAAATTATTTCCTCCAATTAATCCCCTTTTAATGTGCACGAACTTCATGCACTGGGATATATATATATATAGAGAGAGAGAGAGAGAGAGACTCTCACTTGTCTGGGCTTCTTTTTGCAAAACAGCAGGAAACAAAAATGCAGAAGGCAGATGAGCCAGGCCACCAGGGTTAGGATCTGAGAGCAGGGAGATGAGGACCAAGCTGTTATCTGTAGAACAGTGTTAACATAAAAACATTCCAACCTGCAAAGGATTTTGAGTTTGAGCAAACAATTGCCAGAGGTAGTATCTCAAAGATTGGGATAATGCTCCAGACAATGGTGGTTTCTCATCTATTTTTATACATTGCAATCAGAGGGGACTGGGTGGGTTACATAAAACCCATTGGTGATAGATTAGAGGCAGGAGAAAGCAAAGCAGGGAAACCCCTGGGGTTGGATTAAAGTAAAATGATAAGATACATACTTTGGTGGGTGAAGGATAGTTAACAGTTGACAACAGTGACAGAATTTATCTGACCCGGCGAACAGTCACGTAAAGTTGTGCCCCAAGGGGTCTGGAAGAAGGGAAGTTACAAGTTACCCAGACATTTCAAGGACATATTATCACAGATGCTAAGAGAAGCTCAGTTAAGGTAAAGTTTGACCTTGTCAGTGAAGATACCAGCCTAGCATGTGACTACCCACCATCACTGGTTTTAGTTAAAGATTTAATTTCAGACCATCCTCTGTGGTGACTTTACGTCTCTTGTTTGCAAGACCGCCATGCAGGCCTTCCCTGAGCTTGTCAGGTCAGCATGTGACCCTTTTTGATCCACAGCAGAAACAATGCCCGCTGGCCTGGGGGCCTCTCCAAGCATCTTGGGAGAACGGTGGCAACCCCCGAGGGAGCACACAGAGTGCTTGGAAAGACCACCTTGCTTTCCCCAGATCAGCAGCAGCACCATTCCTCTGGAGGCCACCTTGGAGGTCAGCGGGTTTGGAAACGCTGGAGGAACCGTGTTTGGAAGCTCCCACTGGGAGCCTGTGGTCCTGGGAGGGACCCTGATAGAACTTAGTCCTGCGCAGGCCCTTCCCACCTCCTCCCTTCTGGAAGGCCACTGTTGGAGACCAAACTTATGCCTGCGGAGAGCAAACTCGTGCCAGCCTGTAGCTGCTTTTTTGGACAGTGGTACCGAGCTGTCGGTTAACAAAGGACTCACACTCGGACCCTCCCTCTGTTGCCCAAGAGGTTCAGACAGAAGCCTGCGCTTCACGAAGGTCTCGAGATGCCGCCATGGTGAACAAGAGGGCTTCGGGCGGGCGCTGAACTGGGGGGGGGGGATGGATCAGAGACGTGGCAAGCTCTTTCGCGGAGAAGATAGGTGGCTCTGAAAAGAGCCTTTGGGGGGGGGGGGGGGGGTCCATGCGTCCCGGGCGGGGCTCACTTGGAGCTGGTGTACTTGGTGACGGCCTTGGTGCCCTCGGACACGGCGTGCTTGGCCAGCTCGCCGGGCAGCAGCAGGCGCACGGCCGTCTGGATCTCCCGGGACGTGATGGTGGAGCGCTTGTTGTAATGCGCCAGGCGCGACGCCTCGCCGGCGATGCGCTCGAAGATGTCGTTGACGAAGGAGTTCATGATGCCCATGGCCTTGGACGAGATGCCGGTGTCGGGGTGTACCTGCTTGAGCACCTTGTACACGTAGATGGAATAGCTCTCCTTGCGGCTGCGCTTGCGCTTCTTGCCATCCTTCTTCTGGGCCTTAGTGACCGCTTTCTTCGAGCCCTTCTTGGGCGCGGGAGCGGACTTGGCCGGCTCAGGCATAGCGGGAAGCACCAGCGGCAGAAAAAAAAAAAAGAGAGCAGGCACGCAAAGACAACAGCGGGACCGGGGCTACCGGAAGCGGCTCGGTACTTATAGAGGCTGTATGCAAATTAAGGCCCCGAGTACGCCGCGTTGTGATTGGCGGGTTTTCAGTGGCGCTCGTTTTGGGGTGGGGGCGAGATTATGCAAATAAGTGTATTCTGCCTGCGATCTCCTATTGGCCATCAGGACAAAGCTATGCTTTAGCCAATCAAAATGCTCGGTGAAGAATCGCCGTTCTGCCTATAAAAAGGTGAAGGGGAGCCGTTTAGGGCGACTTCCTCGGTCGTCAGTCGGGAGCTGCTCGCAGTACGTTGTCGCCGTCATGTCTGGTCGTGGCAAACAAGGAGGCAAGGCCCGCGCTAAGGCCAAGTCCCGCTCGTCCCGCGCTGGCCTCCAGTTCCCGGTGGGGCGTGTGCACCGTCTCCTGCGCAAAGGCAACTACGCCGAGCGGGTGGGGGCCGGCGCGCCGGTGTACATGGCGGCGGTGCTGGAGTACCTGACCGCTGAGATCCTGGAGCTGGCGGGCAACGCGGCCCGAGACAACAAGAAGACGCGCATCATCCCTCGTCACTTGCAGCTGGCCATCCGCAACGACGAGGAGCTGAACAAGCTGCTGGGCAAGGTCACCATCGCCCAGGGCGGCGTTTTGCCCAACATCCAGGCCGTGCTGCTCCCCAAGAAGACGGAGAGCCACCACAAGGCAAAGGGCAAGTGAGGCCGTGCGTCTGGCGCCCACCCAGCTCCCCGTTTCGGAGGGGCACCTGTGAAATCAAAGGCTCTTTTCAGAGCCACCCACTGTTTCAAGTAAAAGAGCTGTTATTGTCGTACCCAGTCTCCTCCGTCCCCACGTCCGCAGTAGAAAGTGCCAATCCCACCCCCTCCCGCGCAAGGATGCCGGTGCCAGCCACTTGACTTGCCTTGGGCTCCCAACCGTCCCTCCCCGCCCACGTGTCGAGCACTTCCCTGCCTAGGCTGGGCTGGGCTGGGCTGGGCGGGACGGGATGGGATGGGTCGGGCCCTAGACGAACCTCTCGAGCGCCACCGGCGACTCGGTTACAACGCCTCTGAGAGGCGGCGCGCAAGCTCCCTCACCCCCGAGACCTACGCCCAGCACTTGAGGCCAGGTAGGGAGGGGACCATCCACTGACACAACCCACCCCCGGTCGGTAGGAGGACGGGTCGTTTTCGGGACTGGGGCGAACCTGGACCTCGGCCTAACTGAGCCGACTGTCTCTAAAGGTTTTTCTGTGTGTGTGTGTGTGTGTTTTTGAAGCGAGAAGACGCCTTCCCGGCGGAGGTTAGGGCTTTCGGGGGCGGGGCCTTGTGCCCGGGGCGGACAATTTTCCGGTCCTAAAGGCGGGAAAAGCGATCCTTCTGATTGACGAAGGGGCCACCGGGGGCGTGGGGGTGGGGGAGGGGGCGGAACAAACGGAAGATTGAAGCTCGATTCGGGCGTGGAAAGGAAGGGGGCATTGCGGATAGCGTGTCCTAGGGAGTGAAGGGCTACGGAGGGACGTCCTGACAGTTGAGATTTTAAAAAGAAGAAAAAGGACTCGGCCTGAAAGAAAGGAAAAACCAGGTAGAAAAGGCTGTTGGCAAGCCGGAGAGCAGAAAGGGAGGCGACAGGGTGGGGGCAGGGAAGATTCTGCCCCAGCCAATCGGGCACGCCAGGGAGGGTGACATCACAGCCAATGAGCAGCCGGCGCGGGACTTTCAATTTTACCGTGCCGCCCAATCGGGAGAGGACTGTGGCTATAAAGGCGGCTGCGGCGGCCCGGGACCTCGCTACCGTTCCCGCCGTTGTGTCGTGCAGGTCGTGTCTCGCATCGCCATGGCCCGTACGAAGCAGACCGCCCGGAAGTCGACCGGTGGCAAGGCTCCGCGCAAGCAGCTGGCCACCAAGGCGGCCCGCAAGAGCGCGCCCGCCACGGGCGGCGTGAAGAAGCCGCACCGCTACCGCCCGGGCACCGTGGCCCTGCGCGAGATCCGGCGCTACCAGAAGTCCACGGAGCTGCTGATCCGCAAGCTGCCCTTCCAGCGCCTGGTGCGCGAGATCGCGCAGGACTTCAAGACCGACCTGCGCTTCCAGAGCTCGGCCGTGATGGCGCTGCAGGAGGCGAGCGAGGCCTACCTGGTGGGGCTGTTCGAGGACACCAACCTGTGCGCCATCCACGCCAAGCGCGTCACCATCATGCCCAAGGACATCCAGCTGGCCCGCCGCATCCGCGGGGAGCGGGCCTAAGAAGCGCGCGCTCGGTTCCAGGTTCCATCCATCGCATCCAAAGGCTCTTTTCAGAGCCACCCACCACTGCACTGAGAAGCTGGAGCACTGGGGCCTCTGTGTGGGGACACGTGTTCCGGGCCGGGTGCTGGGCTGGGCGGGGCGGCGTGAGTGCCGGACGGGGGGGCATGGGACTCCCAACACGGAGGGTGGGGTGCAAAGCTGCAGGCGCCCGGGCTTCGGTCCTTGTTGCTGGCCGCCATCACGGGGATGTCACTCGGCCAGTTTGCAGTGTGGTTGCCTAGACATGGCCGCTGCTCGATGGTGCGAGGCCGGGGCGCCCACCTCCGCTTGTCGGGAAGTCCGCACAGTCCTGCCCGGTGAGGCTCTCGCGGGCGGTCTCTTGCACAAAGTCGAGGGCCCGAAGTAGGCCCCCCCACCCCAACCCGCGGGAGCACTCAAGGGTCCAGAGCGCACCGGGGGGCCTCTGGGCAGCCGAGTCCCGCACGCCCTCGGCCTGGGCAGGAAAAAGTCGGCCCTTCTGTCCCGAGGGCTGTGCTGGGCTGTGCTGTGCTTCTTAAGCAAGTCCCCGGCCGGGGGCATGGGAGAGCGTGTGTGGACACAACCTGTGAGCCACTTGGGAGCGGGGTGTGCCACGGGCCGTTTCCGGCCCAGGTCCGCAGAGCGAGGCTCCCCGCACACCGCCAAGGAGGCCCTGGAGCCTTACACCCGCGTCCGGCTACTCTGCTCACACGTTCTTTCTCCAACTTCTTGGTAAAGCTCCCTTTGCCTCTCGAGATGTGTCAGAAAAGGGGGGGAGAGCAGTGAAGGGGCTGGCGCCCTCCTGTTTCTGGATCACGGCAATTTCCAGAGCACGCCTCTGGCTCTCGGCCCAGTCCCTCATTCCCAGGGTAGGTAGGTAGGTAGGTAGGTAGGGAGGGAGGGAGGCCTCAGTGCAGGCTGGGCCTCTTGTACTCTGGAGTTGCTAGTGACTTCAGAGATGTGCGGGTTGGGGGTGGCACAACCTCAAGGCAAACATTGCGGGGACTAGGCAGACGCTGGGCTTTCCGAGATACAGTCTGAGGCTCTCGGGTGAGTGACTTACTTGCCCAGGCTCGGGTCCGGGAGCCCCAAGTAGCTGAGCACACCCTGAAGCCTGAGATGCTCCCGTCAGCAATCTGTCCTCCATAGCCTCTGCCTGACCCCAAGAGGGGCGCTGCTTTCACCTACCACCCCCCCCCCCCCCCCCCCACCTACAGGAAGCCTCCCTGGCTTTGTGCTCCTGTCACAGTCAAGGCCGAGGCCAACGCCGACGCCTACGCCACCCTCACAGCAGTCTTTCAAATCTTCCTATTATTGCTTTGGGAGACCGGCTCAAACTCGAGTTCATCGATACATACAAGAGAACCATATAACCTGTAGGTTTTAACTTTGGATCGTTTCTGTACTTAAATCACTTCCCTCCCCGCAGGTGGGAGCTCAAGGACAATGAAGGACAAGGTAAGTATTCATGCTCTTCCTCTGATCGTTAGCTTCCGCGTGGCTTAGCTTGGTTGCAGGAAAAGTCTACCCTGGACCTGGGACTTGACCAAGTGAAAAAACATACGTCTGCCTTCAGACCGCGTGCTGCCTCGGCCTCGCAGGGGCTGGTGCCTGTGCCGGCGTAGGAGCTGTCGTGGCCCCGTGGACTCGGCCTTGGCTTCCCTGGCGGGGGACGTGGCCTTTGGGTTCACGCCCTCTCCCGGTCGTCGCTCCGACCCTTCTCCAGGTCCCCGTCTCGGCCTTCTGTTCTCCTCTCCACCGGGCCCATCAGTACCCTGGGCTCACCCCGGCTGGCCTTCGTCTTTCCCACCCGCCACTCCGGTGAGATCCTGGATTCCCTGCCTTCCACACCTCTGCCTCGGAGAAGTCCTCCCTAATCCGTACCTCCTGCTCACACCCCTGTCCTGACTGAGCTCTACCCCAATAGCTTCCTGACTGCCTCGTGCCCAGGTCCTTTCGGATGGGTAGTAGCCAATTTCCAAAGCTGCCTCATCTTGCCTCCCCGGGCTACAAACACACCTTCAGCTCCCCACCCCCGGCCCCCAAGCTAGCGGTTCAGGGCAGAAGTTCCTTCCTCGCGGCCTCTGTCCAAGTCTCAGCAGTCAACAAATGTTATCAAATGTACTTCCTGTCTCCATCCCTCCCTGATCCCTGCCTTAACTGATGCCTTCACCAGCTCCGAGTATTCACGCTAGACTCTGCCCTGACGCTCAGCTTCCACTCCGTGTGAGAGGGATCTTGTCTCCAAGTGCATTCTTTGAGCCTGTCACTCTCACGCTTAAAAACGTCCCACCTCCATCCCATTCCCTATTCCCTTCAAAATGAAGTCCACCTTCTTTTGCGCCGCCGATCAGAGCGCTGGTGGCTCGTGTCCAGTAGGCACCCTGCACCTGGACAGTCGGGGATTTGAATCCCGGTCTTGCCCAGACAACAGAACAGGCAGGTTGTCTCCCAGCAAACGAATCTCTGGGGGCCTCCCTCTTCCCCACTTCCCTTTTTCATGTCCCGCGTGGTTCAGGGTTTGGGTTCTTAAGGAGGCCGCACACAAATGAAAGAGACTAGAAAAGTATGAATTTGGGAAAATTGGGGCCAGGCGGGAGCCCACCTCTAGGGGGAGGGCTACACCCCGCTGTGGCCTTGCTATCCTATCCCTTTTATTAAGGTTATGGGATACACCCATGGCCTTTAGGCAGGCAATTCCAATAATAGCCAAGCAGCAGGCATTTACCTAAGACTAACAGGTGGAGGCTGCTTCCCCCACCAATGTCTCCACTAAACAATGAGTGATTAGCTCCGACCTTTCAGAGCATTTCAGGTTGACCAGCCTTCCGGATTCCCTGTCCACATCTCTCAATTCGTGGGACAATGATCGGTTTCTGGCATATCACCCCCCACCCCTGTTTCTTTTCTTGCATCTGCAGACCAGAAAAATGTTTGAGTCCCGGTTTCAATGTCAAACTGTTCCTTATGTGTACATGTCAGCAATGATATCTGGATGGTGGACAAAATGGTGGTGATGCAGGTCCGAACCTCTCTGGTTTGGTCCTGGGCAACCTGCAGCATTGGCACAGCTCAAGGCGTTATCAGCGTCTTCCATCTCTGGACTGTTTCTCCTCTTGTCTTCGAGGATGGAATAGTCCTGTCCATTCCTCTGTTGCCGGAATCCACATGGTCTTGGGAGCTGTTTTCTGAAAATAGACAAACATATTCTCGACCAAAAGTTAATAAAGGAATCTTTTCTATAAATTTTACTTGGGATCCTTTTTATTTTTGCCCAAACGATTTTCCTTTGGCTTATTTTGACACCATGCGTGTTTTTCATGGGTGTCTTGCTGTTTGCATTACAAATGAAAATTAATTTTCAAAGTAAAAAATTTCTAGATGTCATTTACTTTCAGGATCTTTTTCCTTACATAATATTACTCCACTATCCCCCCTTTTTTATTTAATTATTAGGAGGCTTTTGGAAAATTTTTATAATGCAGTCTTGATAACTTTACATTTTAATTTTTTGCACAAAAATAGGACTGCTTTAGGTTCATTGCATGTTAAGCAATTTTACCATGAGATGCACTACCAATAGATACTTTAGTTAATACTTTAGGAACAGCTTTTTGTCCGGTACAATTAAATTCTCTTCAATATTCACTTATTTCAATTAGCCAATTTAAGCTGAAAACTTGACTATTTTACTATCAAATTTAATACTCTAACAATCTTAATTTACCCTGTAAATATTAATGGAGAGGATTATTTGCATCCTTGAGAAAGCCCTGGGCATTCCTGGGTTTAGGCTGGATTTAGATATAAGGTAGCTGCCGTCGGCCAAGTCTCTGTTGCCTGGGTCCCCATCTGAGCCGGGAGCTGGGCCAAGTCTCTGTTTGTTGCCTGGGCCCCGATCTGAGCTGGGCACGGGAAGCGCGAAGCAGCCATGGGGCAGGAGACCTCCCTCAGAGGGGGCGAGTGTTCAAGCCCCTGCAATGTTGGGGGGGTGAGGGTCTGTGCCCCACCTCTGTTGATCCCCAAGTTCTCTCCTGATGGCCCCTCTGCGACTGTGCCTGTCTTAGGTTGTTCCTTCCCTGAGGAATCTTACCCGTTTCTGGCTAACCAGCCATCCTCCGGGGCCAAGCAGGGTGATGTGAGGTTCACTTCCGTCTCCTTGGTAGCCTATGCCCCTATGGCCTCCATGCCCAGCACCTGCCTTGGGATCCCCTCGCCTGCTGGCGGGGCCCCGGCACTCATCACAGATCTCGGGGAACCCAGGTTTCTTCTCCAGGGAGGGCCCAGCTCACACCATTGGGCGAGAGACAGATCCACGGGACCAGCCACCACGAGGCTTCAACCTCGGCATGAACAGGGAGCTCAGGCAACAGCTGTGGGCAACTGGACTGTGAGAAGAGGGACCCTCTTGACAAAAAGGGCAAGAGGGGCCAATATAGAATGCTCAGGTGCCTTCCCAGGGGGCCCTCCACACAGTGGAAGGGATTAAATCCTTTCATGTCCTTTTTAAATTGCTGCCAAACATTCAAAGAATTAGTTTGTAAGTTTGTTTGGGATAATTGTACAATATGCTGTTGTAAAATATCAGAAATTACAATGACATTGTAGAATGATATCATGTAAGGATATCCTTTGCTCTGGGCCATGGCAATTCCATTTCAAACTGGCTGCCAGTTTCTTTTGTATGGACAAGGTCTTAGTCACGTTTTCTGCACCTCTCCCAGGGGCAAGTAGTGATAGTCCCCTCCTCTGGTGTCCACGCAAAGCCAGAAACCTCTCTGTAATCTTACACACAAAGGAGCGGAGGTTTGATTTTGTCATACAAAAGGGGAGCTGGGTGGAGACCCCTGTGTAATTATACTTCCTTGCCCCACCCATGTTCCTCCTGGATGACCAACGTGTTTGGTATTATTGGTGACTACATTGGGCGGGGGATCCGCCCACGTAAGGGGTCTTACCCATGAAGGGTCAGGAACACAAGTCCAAAATACTTCCCCATTTGCCCCAGGTGATGTTACCGTACAGCTGATTACTGCTAGCGTGGCAAGACGGGCGTTCTCAGGCGTCTGTACCATTCTCCGGTGTCTGTACGTCTTCTTTCCCATGCCCCAGGTGGTCTCCGGGCTGTTTGTTGCCCGGCTCGTCCTCCTCCTGCTCATCTTCAGTGGACGGCTTGGCGTCGCTGCTCTCTCTGCGGCTGAGGTAGTCGATAGTCTGCAGATGCCTGGTGTGGCTCCAGGCGCAAGGTCCTCGTTAGTCTGGCTAGTTTCTCTCCTGGATCCCTGTTGCAGTTTAATATTTCTAGCAGGAATCCACACGGGTCTGGAAAAATTCTCTGGAAATATACAAGCATACCCCTCTGCCAAAGGTTAATAATGGATCGGGTCCCTTCCGTAAACCAGATTCGGGATCTTTCCATTTAACTAGACCATTTTCTTTTGTTTTATTCTAACACCAATGTAGCTCCATAGGTGCTGTTCCATCATCATCACAAGTGAAAAAATTTAAAGTAATTAAGGCTTGATGCAGCCTACCCCCCGCAGGTGATTTCTCCATCATCCCCCACTTTTCGTTTCTCAAGTTGGGATTTTAGCCGCTGATGCTGCCGTTCAATAATGGGCTGTCCTTGGGAATTATATGGCATTCCTGTAATGTGCTCAATTTTCCACCTTTTACAAAAATCCTGGAAATGACAGCTTGTGTAAGCAGGCCCATTATCAGTTTTAATAATTTTTGGAACTCTCATGATGGCAAAAGCAGCTAGGCAATGATTAATAACCCGTTTTGCCGTTTCTCCTGTAGATGCAGTAGCCCATAGGACTTTTGAAAAGGTGTCTACAGAGACATGTAATGCCCCAAGGCGTCCAAAGGAAGTATAATGCAGTTACATCCATTTGCCAGATAAGGTCTCTTAGCAGACCTCTAGGGTTGACTCCTGTGTTAGGCCCTTGAGGCAGATATAACGTGTGTGCAAGTGGGACATTCCTTCATAATCTGTTTTGCCTGTTGTCGAGTGATTGAGAATTGTTTAGACAGCATTTTGGCAGGCTGATGTAAAAGCTGATGAGATTCTAAGGCTCCTTTTAATAAAGCAACCCATTGATCAGCCTGTGCATTTCCTTTTGTTAAAGGACCAGGTAAGACACTATGAGCCCTGATGTGAGTGATATAAAGAGGATATTGTCTCTGTTGTGCAAGGACTACTGGAAAGCTCTATGTGACCAGCTTCTATTTGTTCATGTATTAATTCATGAATAGGATTGAATTTCTCCTTGGTTAATGGCCACTGATCCACCCATACAGGTCTATCATCTTCCCATTGGATAGGATCAGCATGAGGGTGAGGAGACTGAGCAGTGACCGATCCTAACAAGGTTGGTATCCTATCTGAGTTATTAACTGCTGTGCTTTGCCGGTAACAATACATGAAAACATCCCGGCCCCTTAAGTTGACTGCAATTCCAGAGATGATGTAGGGCTGAAACCATCCTGTCTGTCCTTCCTCATCTTGCCACCTTAACACTGCAGCACTATGGTGTGTGTCATCAGGAACTCCCTCCCCCCAACCCCCGCCCCCAACTGAGCCCATAGCTTCTGCCCTGGACCAACTTGGAGGCCAGAATTCTTTGCGGATAACACTAACATCCGCTCCAGTGTCCACTAGACCCCTGAATTGTTTTCCCTCTAGTCTTAAATTCATCATAGGACGGGTTTTGCTAATTTCATGTATCCAATAGATGTCCCAGCTTCCAAATCCTTGCATTCCTCTTTTCCTATTTATAGCCTCACCTTGCTGAACAGAAGGTACAAGTAGTGTCTGAGCAATTCTTTGAACTGGAGTAATTTGCATAACATGATTACATTCTACTATAACTTTAATTTCTCCTTCATAATTTGAATATCAATGACTCCAGGCAGAACAGTTAGTCCACTTAAGAGTGTTTCCACTCCTCCCTAAATTTAATCCTAAAGGTCCCCAAATTCCTGTAGGAACAGCTTGCCGAGCAATATCGACGGTCAAAGTGACCGCTATTGCGCTGTTAAGATCCAGGCCTGCGCTTCCTGGAGTTGCTCGGATGAGGGCATCCGCCGTGGGCCTTGCAGGGCAGATTTCCCCTATTGACGTCGGGGCTGGGGGGCGCCCCTCTGGCCGTTTCCCGGCCGGTGACCATGCCCTCTATCTGGATCTAGCGGCTGCCCGTTTCTATGAAACTTCGATCTACACTGATTGGCCCAATGGTTCCCTTTCTGACATCTAGGACAGATCGAATCTGGAGGCTGCGCGTTTACGCCTCTCCCTAGAGCGCCGCCCTGTGTCCTTCTCGGCTGCCTACATTCCTTTCGGAAATGTCCTGCTTTTCCACACTTGTAACACCTCTTATTCCCCACATCCTGACTATTTCTTCTCAGAGGCGTCAGCCATTTCTTACAGTCAGCATTGGCATTTTCATAAGCTAAATGCCGAATTAAAATGTCTCCTGCCGTCTCGTGTTGAACCTGTCGTCTCACTGCTCGAGTGAGACGAGCCACAAAATCAGAAAATGACTCTGTAGGGCCCTGCATACATTTGCTAAAAGATCCCTCAGCGTCCCCTTTGGCTGGTAAGGCCCACCAAGCTTTCCTCCCGCAAAGTCTAATCTGCTCATACGCCTGTGGCACATAACGGAGCTGATTTCGCACATCCATGTACTGTCCCAGTCCTGCCAGCATTTCGTAAGTTACGTGAGCGTTCGGCCCTCCGTTGGCGCGGGCTTGCTCTTCACATTTCTCCAAATATTCTCCCTTCCACAGTAAATAATCTCCTCCGTCCAGAGTGGCACGAGCCAGAGAATACCAATCAGAAGGCGCTAAGGAGGCCTCGGAAATGTTATTCATAATCTCTCCTGTAAAAGGAGCCGTTGGACCGTTTTCAACAACGCTCTCTCGCAAAGCTTTTATCATCTCAAAATCCATTCTTTCATGGCGCCTCAGTATCTGGTTTGGGCGCTGGGGGTCAGCTACTGGTGTCACAGGAAAAGCCGGCCTTTCTTCCCCCGACATGTCCTTCCTGCCTTCCCTGATGGCCCTCTGGATGGATGACTCTACCGGCGGCGAGTTAGGTGTTTCAGGATGAGGACATGGAGGTGGAGGGGGCCTGAAAGGCCATTCCTCCGGTTTTCCTTCCCGCTCCTCTCCAGGAGGGGAGGGGACCAGGGGCGGAGGCTCCTCCTCAGCCTCTCTACACGCCTCTGGCGAACGCCATATTGTGTTCCCCATGAGAAACAGTTTTTTCAGGTAAGATTTTTCCTGCTGCTGACCTTTTTCAAATTTTGACCAACTTTTTGCCAAACATTCGAGATTTAATGTACCTTCTTCAGGAAACCGAGGGTTATGTTCTATAACATCAAACAAAAACTAGAAAAGCATGCCTTCTGAAACGTTTAATTCTTAACCATACAAACCAAAAAGTGTATAATAGAACTTACTTTATAACCTACTTCTGCCCCATTAGCCTGGCTGAAAAAGACGTCCCCACCCTACTTACAGATCAGATCCGGTTTCTGCAGCTGGTCCTGGGGGTGAATTTCCCTCACCTTTTTCGGTGATCTTTTCCACACCTTTTCTCGGTGTATTTTTCCCTTCCTTCGCTCTAGGCGAAAATATCATCCCCTCCCGATGTGCCTGTTCGAAGGCGCCAAATGTGGAACCCCTTTCCACGTCCTGCGTGGTTCAGGGTTCGGGTTCTGGAGGAGGCCGCACACAAATGAAAGACTAGAAAAGTATTAATTGGGGAATACTGGGGGCAAGCGGAAGCCCAAGAGGGGACTACACCCGATCGGGCCTTGCTATCCCTTGTATTACGACTATGGGTTACACCCAGAGCCATGAGGCAGGAAATTCCATAATAGCCAATCAGCAAGAATTTACATAAGAATAACAGGTGGAGGCTGCTTCCCCCACCAAGATCTCCATTAAACAATGAGAGATTAGCTCTGACCTTTCAGAGCAATTAAGGTTGACCAGCCTTCGGATTCCTTTTCCACATCTCTCTACTGGTGAGGACAATGGGCGGCTTCCGGCAATCTGGGGAGGAACAGGTTTTTAGACCCCAAAGATGTCACATTCGGCCGTGCTGACAGTTTTCCGGGGATGTTGGAAGAGGCTTGGGGTGGGATCCGGGGCTGAGAGGGAAGTACACACAGAAAGGCAGGAAGAGGAGGAAGGAGGGCACAAAAGAAAAGGGGGGGTGGGTGACAGACCTCTAGGGTCCTCGCTGCTATAAAGGGGTGCGGGGTGGGAGGGAGACAGCCTGGTTAAGGCTGGAGGCCCCTTATGGTTAGCGCCAGGGCTCCTGACCCCCTGACCCCTAGCCAGGAAACAGTCCCAGAGAAAAGACTGGGCTCTCCATATCCTCATGGCACAGCAGGATCCTCATTGCACTCATCCCCCCCCCCCCCCCCCCCATACACACGGGGCGCAGAGCAGAGCAGAGCCTTACACTCCGTCACACATCTATTAATAACATCAGCATCCTTGACGTCAGGGCCAACTACCATCAAGTCGTTAAATAAATACTAAATTGGTAAACCGTTTCCACCACACGACCAGCTTCCAGGCTGCGCGGCCTGGGCAGTAAAACACCCGGGTTCCTAGGTGGCTTGTGGCTCCTGTTTCCATCACCTCCTCTCATTCAGCTTCACAGGAATCCTGGGAGGGAAGGAGAGCTTTTCTTTATTCCTGGTGAATGCCTGAAGGAACCAAACCTGGGGAGGAAGGGAGACACCTGGGAACGTGTGCCCACCCGGTGGGGATGGGGGGTGGATGGGACTTGAGCCTGGGCCGGCCTTGTGTCGCTTTGCATTCCATTAAAAAACAATACATAATATTTGCCTATAGAGGTACAGCATCACTACATACTGACTAGCTCTCATTCCTGACTCCAAACGACAGCAAGATACCATTTCATACCACCTACCGCACGTCCACGCACACACACCTAACGACTGAAACAAGGCGCACAAAAGGGTTTCTTTCCACTTGGGATATTCTCAACTTCGGGTTTTCTGTCTCATTCATTGAAGATCTCCGCTCCCACGTTCTAAACTGATCTTACCACCTTTCTCTGAGAACCACCGCCAGAGAAAACTACGAAAACACTGGACGGGTAAACTGCCCAATGTGTTTTAGAATGGCACCCGGGATCTCATCACCTGGGTGTCCTGTCCTTGATTTTTCATTGGCTGTGCATTGGATCGGATCGGATCGGATTTTGCGAGTGCACCGTCCAACCTGAGCAGGGCCGAGCCGCCTGGCCCTCTCGCGTTGCACAAGTGGGAAGGGAACCCCAAAAAGGACGACGAAGCTCACAACGACCAAGTGGCAGAACTGGCATCTCAGGACCGCACATCGGGGGCTGCCCTGACACTGACCGTGAGGATGGGTGACTGGACCTCGCCTCCTGTTGCTGGCTGACACTCCCCACGGCTCAATAAAAGGACCGCACATGTGGATAAAACGGCCTAAAGGAAATGGCTACAATGACCTCCCTTCAACAGGAGTCACCGAGGCAGTAAACCAGCAGCCTAGCTCGGAACACGCAGGGAAGGCTGCGCTCCAGAAACCGGAGGAAGGGACGATAGGGTGGCTTCCATACAGAGAAGTCCCAGCCTTCACTCCCACCCCAACCCTTCACCCCTCACCCCTGTCCCCGACGGACCCGTTTCTGTAAAAATGTGGACTCATATCATGCAAACCTCAGATCATGCAAACCGCTTCAGGGCGTACACCACGTCCACTGCCCTGATTGGCTGGATCCGCACTGACCGCCGTGGAGCCCTGCGGATTGGCCAGGCATCACCCAATGCGGACTCAGCTGCGCAGCTCCCACCGGATGGGGAAGGCCGCAGTCCGGTCCGTGGAAGTGCGATTGCGGACACAGACGGGCCAGCTCAGCAAAGAGAACAAAAGCCACGTGGCCCTGCTTGTCTAAGCGAGTCATTGTTTAAACAAATCAGAACAGCTTGTGGTGCAGGATGTTTTAAAACGATTGTGTGCCATGTTTTAAAAAGTGCCCAGCTCCCCCAAGGACTCCATGGGTGGCCCTAAAAAGGGCCTTTAGGAATGCCGCACGTTGTGAGCCCGCAGCAGAGGCTTAGCCGCCGAAGCCGTACAGGGTGCGGCCCTGCCGCTTCAGGGCGTACACCACGTCCATGGCCGTGACCGTCTTGCGCTTGGCGTGCTCCGTGTAGGTGACGGCGTCCCGGATGACGTTCTCCAGGAACACCTTCAGCACACCCCGAGTTTCTTCGTAAATGAGACCCGAGATCCGCTTGACACCCCCACGCCGAGCGAGACGCCTGATGGCGGGCTTGGTGATGCCCTGGATGTTATCTCGCAGGACTTTGCGGTGCCGCTTGGCGCCGCCTTTGCCGAGGCCTTTCCCGCCTTTGCCTCTCCCAGACATGGCAGCTACTGCTCAGACCTGAACACACAAGCGTCGGGGTGCCGGGGATGGGAGCTCGGCCCCTGATATACGAGACCGTCGGACCGGATTGAAAACTGCAAGCGGTCGCCATTGTCCCCGCCCCTCCACCGTTTCGCTCCTTTTTTACCCCCCCGCCCTCCAAGCCGCCCTCTAGCGGCCACTATCCGCCACGGTCCCGGGAGAATGCGGATCCCAAAGAGCCAGGCTTCCGGATCCCACAGCTGTTTTCCTCTCCTTCTCGCCGTCTGCGGGCTCCCCCACCCCCGCCCCCATCCCGCAGGCATTACACGTAGGCGAAGGGAAAAGGTCTCTGGCGGGGCGGAGACCAGGAGAGCGAATACGAGTCCAGAGAGCGCAAGCTCCGGGCTTCTTCCCAACCAGAGGATCCCAGGCTCCCAACAGTAAGCAAAGAAAAGGCAACAAAAGCTGTTTCCGATCGGTACACCGACTGACGGTCGGACGAGCCCACCTCCTCCAGGGCGGCCGGCACCGGGGCTGGAGGGGGAAGGGGCCCAGGGTTACTCTCCATTTTGTTGGTGCCGATGCCCATGCGTCCAAGACCTACCGCCTGGCTCCTCCGAACGGGACAGCATTTGGAGGCAGGACCTTTAAGAAGGCGATTAGGTGAAAGTGGGGTCACTAGGGTGGGCCCCGTCCTTATGAAAAGAGGGGGTCCGGGCACAGGCAACACGGCGGGGCAACTGTGGGGGGACACGGAGAACACAGCCGTCTGCAGGCCAAGCAGAGGCCTCGGGAGGAAAGGAAACCTGCCCAAATCCTCCTCCCTGACCTCTATCCTCTTCTAGAATGTTTGGGTATTAATTCCTGTTGTCTTCGCACCCTAGCCTGCGGTGCGGGCAAATACAGGCCCCATGATCTCTGCCCAGAGCCTCGTTCCCTCTGGACCCAGAGCGCACAATGGGATCCTGGGGATCTGCCCTTGGTGAGTTAGAAACAGCCGTGACTCTGGGCTGTGCAGGGCCGGCACCTTGTCACCCGGAGTCTCATCCACTGAAGTTTTTTTTTTCAAACTTGCAGCCTGAAGTTCTCCGAGTGAGTGACATTCCAGCTGCTCAGAGCCATCATTGGCTGGGCAAACCCCTGCTGAGTTTGTAGATTTCCACCTCACGGCCCTTCCTCCCCAGGATCATACTCCCAGGACTAAGTCAGGTTTTAAAGCGAGACTTATCACGCCAAAGAGATCCAAGACCTCCCTGTGGCCCTGAGATTTGACAACCGCCTGTGCATCTGTCATGGCTAAGGCAGTTCAGGGGTCGCCAGCTTAGTGGGAATCTAGAACCCAAAAATTTTTTTTTAAAAAGTTTTTTAAATAATTAAAATTTTAAAACATATGCTCTGTAAGTAGAAACAATTATTATAACAATTATTGCTATTAACCCCAACATCAGCCAATGTATACAAGGTGTTTGAGTAGGAGAAAGAAGAGATCAAAGATGTTCCTTAGGAGGATTCTTCTCACCATTAATAATTGCCTTCTCGGAAGTTAAAATACCAAGCTCTATCACCTCTACCCCTTCCTCACTCTGTTCACTTCCTTCCTGGTAAACATGCCCAGGAGGAGCCCATAACCAGCAGCTAAGGTTCTCTCTGTTAGTGAAGGGATCCCAGCTGATGAGCCTACGACTGTGAGGACAAACTGCACTGAATTGAGCTATGGCCTCTGGGATGGAGAACCAGAGCCCCCACTCCCATTCCCAAGGCCACCCCACCATAGATTATACTCAGGGTACATCCTGGAGGGAATAAAGTGGGTGATATTTCTTTTTATTTTGATTTTAAAGCATAGATATTCCCCTCCCCCTCCCCCACTTCCCAATCCAGAGAGGCCCGGGTTTTCAGTTAGTTACCTTACTTTTCCAAGGCCCTTAAACACAACGAGGAGTTTATTCTCTGGGGAGTTTCCGAGGAGATGAAATGAGTCTGTGTATAAAGGATTTTTGAACACTGGCTGGAACATCCCTAGATGTTAGCTAAAATTTTGTAAGGACTTTATTTTTTCTATCTTCTTATTTTATAATGCTTCTTACTTGTGGTCATATATTTTTCAATTACTAAGCATTAACAAAGTCCTCGGTGCACTTCTGAGCTAGAAGTGTGGCTGATCCTATATAATAAAAGCCTAATATGCAAATCGAGCAAACAGCAGAACAACCGGTGGAACGACTGGTCGCTGTGACACCAGGGGGCACTCAACGCAGGAGCTGCCCCCAACCTGCAGGCCCCAGGCCAGCCAAGGCAAGTGCCAGGGCCCCCTCCCCTCTCCCCCCAGCCCCCCATTACCCTGCAGGTCACCCCTCAGATCGGCCCTGATTGCTGGCTAGGCCTAGGGGACCCTACCCATGCACAAATTTCATGCACCAGGCCTCTACTGTCTTACAAATATTCATCCTTCAAAAGTCAGGTACCCAGGTACCCAGCTTTTCCACAGGGGCTCAGTAATGATTGTATCTACTACCTTCACTTAGAAAATAAACCACAGATAAAAGAATTTTAAATTGACTGGTAACTTTATTAATAACAATACTGTCTGCACCCATTTGAAAACACACATGTAGGAAACATAAGATTTATTCAGTGTATAACAGTGTCTAATGTCCATTTGGATTCACAAAACCCCTGCAATCGACTCTAGCACTCCTTAGCCAAAAGCAGAGTTGAATAATTGATCAGACCATCAGTGTCTTTATCAGCAAAAATCAAGGCTTGGACAGAAAGATTCAACTAAATGAAACTAAAATGCAACTGTCCTCACATCTGAGGGTACAGTGGTGGACAATGTCAGCTGCATGACCAGTGGACCGATCACTTTGCTTCTCTCAATCGTGTTTATAAAAGGGTTATTAACCTTGCATACCTTACAGGGTCTGTCTTACATGGTCTAAAAAGCAAATGAGACCAGTAAGTGTAAATTAAAGCTCATCTCAGTGTGAGGACTGCGGGGGGGGGAGGGGGGGGCACAAGGGTCTTTCAAGTGACCAATGCTTCCTATGTAATAAAATCCAAAAAGACATTTACACTAACTGAGGAATATAGAGAAGACCTACATTGCTACCTCCTCTTTGGGACCTTCCAGCTGTTGCCCTGAGGTGTGACCACGGACAGATTTTCACCATGTTTTCACATACAACTGATGGAACTGAACCGCACCCATCCTCCCATGGAAATGATTAAGGGGTGTGATAAGAAAATTCAATAAATATAAGTGTTTAAGTGTCTCTCCACTATGTGCCAGGCACTTAATAGCACTGATGATATAACGGAAACCCACACCAACAGTGTTAAGGGCTTGAGAAAAACTAACAGATCCGATTTCTGATGGATGCTGGAGGGGAGATAAAACTGGGAGGGACCAAGACAGAAAAGGAAAAGTGCAAATTCCTGAGTGGGTGCCTTGGAAAACGGAGGTGACTTCGAGCCAGGACTAAAATGACCAGTGCCTTGCAGTAACCTAAATCCAGATCTTTCTAAAATGGGGGGGCGGGGGGAGGAGGCAGAGGGCGTGGAGGGATTGAGCAAGAAAGAACCCAGGGACAACAGTGTAGTGTCTTGGGGGAGGGGAAGAGTAGGGAGCATTAAATGGTGATAAGAAAAAAGTTTGAAAACAGTATTAAATGCAAAAATTATCCACAAAATCTAGAATAGGGGTTTCAAAGCCCTAAAGTGAGCAGAGGAAACCAGAATCTATGAGTTTCAGAATGGCGAGTGGTTTTGAATATTAATGTAATCCAACCCGGAAAATGACCGGACCTCGCAGTCTGCTCCAAGGGCTCAGGATCGCTGGTGTCCCCAGGCCACGTCGCAGGGCGGAACTAGTTGCCGGCACCAAAGCTGCTACCAAATCCTCGGGAAAACCCTTCAGGGTTGTGACGCAGAGTTCGAGGAACCTGGGCTCGGTTGTGTGCTGGGGTCCTTTAATGAAGATGGCTGAAATCACTTCGTTTCGAAAAGCCGATGGAACATACCCAGGAGGCACCAGGCCACCAGTCTCGGGCCGGAGGGTGGGAGGAGCAGACTAACCTCATTTAGAACTGACTCAGGAAACAAAGGGCACGGGAGGAGGATCAAGACGCGCCCTGGATTCAAAGAGCAAAGTCAGCCACGGACCAGGAACCTAAAGCCAAAAGCTTGAAAAGCTACATGTGCCAACCCCGTAACCCTTGCCAGCGAAACTTACTCTGGAAATAAAATGAAGGAAAGTCATTGTACGGCTACAGCTCTTTCTGGTGATGAGGTGGGTGGCTCTGAAAAGAGCCTTTGGAGTCAAGCAGCTGGCTGCTCCGAGGAGCGCCGAGTCCCGGCGGGCCTCACTTGGAGCTGGTGTACTTGGTGACGGCCTTGGTGCCCTCGGACACGGCGTGCTTGGCCAGCTCGCCGGGCAGCAGCAGGCGCACGGCCGTCTGGATCTCCCGGGAGGTGATGGTCGAGCGCTTGTTGTAATGCGCCAGGCGCGACGCCTCGCCGGCGATGCGCTCGAAGATGTCGTTGACGAAGGAGTTCATGATGCCCATGGCCTTGGACGAGATGCCGGTGTCGGGGTGTACCTGCTTGAGCACCTTGTACACGTAGATGGAATAGCTCTCCTTGCGGCTGCGCTTGCGCTTCTTGCCATCCTTCTTCTGGGCCTTAGTGACCGCTTTCTTCGAGCCCTTCTTGGGCGCGGGAGCGGATTTTGCGGGCTCCGGCATTGCGGAAAAGTACTAACAAGGATTAGCTGGAAAAAGAAGTGAGGCGATAGGCGGGCCTGATCCTTTTATAACCACCGTATGCAAATTAGGGCTTCAGATGTCTTTCGTTTCCATTGGGCTGTGTAGGAACCCAGTAATAAAATCGTGACAACACCAACTCTTGATCTTATTGGTCATTCCTGGAGCCAGTTTAGGACCAATGAAAACTGCGCTCCTGACCCCACCCCTAGGAAAGCTTATAAAGGCTTTCTACTTGTTTATCCTTCAATCCTGTGTCGCCGAGAGATTCTGAGTTTGGGGGAGCTTTCACCTCATTTGTAGTCATGTCTGGTCGTGGCAAACAAGGAGGTAAGGCCCGCGCCAAGGCCAAGTCCCGCTCGTCCCGCGCTGGCCTGCAGTTCCCGGTGGGGCGTGTGCACCGTCTCCTGCGCAAAGGCAACTACGCCGAGCGGGTGGGGGCCGGCGCGCCGGTGTACATGGCGGCGGTGCTGGAGTACCTGACCGCTGAGATCCTGGAGCTGGCGGGCAACGCGGCCCGAGACAACAAGAAGACGCGCATCATCCCTCGTCACCTGCAGCTGGCCATCCGCAACGACGAGGAGCTGAACAAGCTGCTGGGCAAGGTCACCATCGCCCAGGGCGGCGTTTTGCCCAACATCCAGGCTGTTCTGTTACCAAAGAAGACCGAAAGCCACAAGGCCAAGAGTAAATGAGTGCTGGCAAAAGACAAAACCAAAGACCAAAGGCTCTTTTTAGAGCCACCCAAGCGTTCAAAAAAAGAGCTAGTGCGCTATTTTGTGATCGGCCCTTCATTTGACACTTTATTGGCTCTTTGGGGGGTGAGTGGGACTGGTGGTGTCAGGCGTTTTAATTACTTGTTTTTGCCAGGCTTATGACTCCGTTTTCTTGGGCAACAAGACAGCCTGGACATTGGGCAAGACGCCGCCCTGGGCAATGGTAACACCCCAAGTAATTTGTTGAGCTCTTGGTCATTTCTCACGGCCAGCTGCAAATGGCGGGGGATGGTGCGCGTCTTGTCTCGGGCCGCGCTCCCCGCCAGCTCCAGGGCCTCCGCGGTCAGGTACTCCGCCGCCGCCATGTAGACCGGCGCGCCGGCCCCCACCCGCTCGGCGTAGCTGCCTTTGCGCAGCAGCCGGTGCACTCGGCCCACCGGGAACCGCGGGACGAGCGGGACTTGGCCTTGGCCCGGGCTTTGCCTCCCTGCTTTCCGCGTCCGGACATCACGGCTCCCCCCCCCGCCCCAAGAAAAAAAAAGTTGGGCAGTTACAGGCTTTTACCATGAAAAGGATGAGGAAAGAATTACCAATGTGATGTAATTTATAAGAGCTATCGGGAGGGGGTGAAGGGAGGTATCAAACAGCCAGTAGGGAAGCAGAAAGCAGACTTTTCGTTCGCATCCGGCACTACCAGGAAATGACGGATTTCGCAGCTGCCTACCAATTGCTGTGAACTATATTAAATGCCTTTATATGCATGCAAGGATTTTTAAAGAGACAAGGTTTTCAAATAAGGTGCTGTCTTGTTTTTCCTAGCACTTTCTCCAGTTTAGGTAAATAAGTGGTGGCAACAAACAATGCTGGTAGTTTTTTGCAGGCTTGTTTGTTTGGGTTAGAGCTGAAAGGGAAATCCCAAGAAGGACCCAAAAGGGCTGCGGAGGGCCTCATGCAGATGCATTTACTCCCACTCAGGGGTACGGGATTATGAAACCGATTATCTCCTTGAGCCCGAAATTACCCTCAAAGTCCGCCGTTTCTGCCTCCTCAGAGCCAAACTCCCCTAAAGAATATATACTAAAAAATATATATGTATGTACTAAGGCGGCTTCCTTTCTCCAATTTAGTCACTGCCAGCAGTGTGGCTTGACCCCACCCTCCGCTGCGCGGAATCCACAGAGACAAAGGGCTACAACAGATTGATCCTCCCCGTGACCTCCAGGAGGCGTCCGACACCACCTTCAAACTTGCTCCCTTGCCTTTCAAAATGTCCTCCGGCTTTATCCTGCTCCTATTCCTCTGCCCACCCCTAAATCGGTGTGTGCATCCAGGCTCTGCCTCCCTCCCCACCCTTTACATTGTTCACTCTTCCCAAAGTCTTACCCATTTCCATGCTTTCAATTAACATCCAAATTTGTTGCAGGAACTCTGAGCCTTACACCAAACTGCTCATTGGATAGATATTTCAACCTGTTTGTTCCAACTACTGCACATGTACAAATGCCTGCCCTTGCCCTGGCCGGTTTGGCTCAATGGATAGAGCTGGGTCCCGGGTTCGATTCCGGTCAAGGGCACATGCCCAGGTAGTGGGCTTGAGGCAGCCAATCAATGATTCTCTCTCATCATTGATGTTTCAATCTCTCTCTCTCTCCCTTCCTCTCTCTGAAATCAATAAAAATATTTAAAAAATTTTTTTAAAAAAAGCAAATGCCTGCCCTCACCCTCTTCTCTTTGTAGTTTTCCTGAATTGCACCAACAATCTTGCTGGTACTTAAGCCAGAATCTACTCCTCCCTGCATCTCAACAGCATATCCTGCTACTTCCTTAACATCCCTTCAGCCTTTCCCCTCCACACTACAGTACTTTGGAACGCTCATTATCCTCTCTTAGATCAGCAACAGACCCTACAGATTCATTTGCAGAGTCTGAGTCCTCCATCTGTCGCTCATAAAAATCTTTCCTGAAAGTTCTGTTTCTTCCTCCTCAGCTTCCCATCTCTGGGAGTTCTACATCCTGCACACCATTTTCACCTTTTCCTGAGTATCCCATTAGGACATAAGCTAGAATGCTCTAGAGAAAAGAATCAACAAATTCTATTCCTTGAGCCCTTTTCTGATGTTCTATTTTATTCATCCAATATTTATAGAGTATATGCTACCTATCAGGTTATGGGTACACAGAATACAGACTAGTACAAAGAACTCTGTAATAAGATGCCTCTAAAAAATGGAGGAATTCTGAACGCTGGAAGTTAAATTAGCTAATATCGGCTATCTGTAGAGATTCCCTCTGGTAAGAATGCTGGTACAGATTTGTGAAACACCCAAATTCAATTAAATGTGATGGGACTATGTCCTCAATAACAATGCAACTGAAGATAATTCTAACCCAATCCATTACATCATTTCAGAAGATGCATGTGGTAATAGGAAGATGTGGTCCACATAGAGTCAAAACAGGGCAATTACAGTAGAAATGGTTGTTTCTAAGTATATGTCTGCTAGACACAAAGGGTTGGGCTGTTACAGAAGGGACCCTAGTTGTGAAAGCACTGGCCTTTTCACACAGCCTGGATGGACTATTTCTGAACTCTATCCAACTCTCTTAGCTCAGATTTCCGTGCTCAATTAACAATTTTCTGATTAGTCTATTTGAAGATAAAAATATGAGGCTGAGAAGGGGAGAGCCAATTATGGGAAGATGCATCTATCTCTAGAAGTGACATTTGCATTCTGGACAGTCATAAATTTCTTACGTATTTTGTTAGTGTGAATCTCTCCCTAAGAAGCTAATCAACTCTAGAAGTTCTGATAGTTTCAAAATTTCAGATAGTGGGGACTCTCCCACACGTAACTCTGGCACCCAGAAAGGCCCTGATTGCGAGGCAAAGTGACTTCCCCCTCTCTGAGCTCTGATGTTTTTTTGTTGTTGTTGTTGTTTTTTTATTTCTATCACAGTGACCCTGTGCTGATAGGGGAAAAGGAAAAGAGATTATATGTAACTATTATGTGAAAAATCCTATGCTGGGACCTACCTAGGAAGTAGATATAATTGTTTGTTTCACAAATAAGGAGTTAAAGGACTTGCCATAAATCACACAGCCACTTACTAAGACACGATCAGAACCCAGGTCTGCCTGGGTCAAAGACCGTGCTCTTTACCACTTCATTCACACTGCTTCACTAGCTAGATGTTAGGCTAAGTGACTACTTAACCTACCCAGCATTGCCTTCTTCCTCTGTTAGTGGGAGCGATAAACAATACTTCCGATTGCATCCAGCTATAAAACTGTATTAGGTAAGTCTAGATAGACCAATATCCTTCAAATTATCCCAGGCTCAATTACTATCTATTGCTCCCCGGAGGTCCTTTCCCAACATCCTTATAAGAGCTATTGAAAAAAAAAAAAAAAGAAAGAAAAAACAGAGCAGGCCATTTATAAAAGTAGTACATCATCACAGACCAACAGGCTGGATCTTATTTCCTTAACACCTCTGGGATTTTGAACCAAAGGCAGCTGAGTTCCCTCCCAAGCAATCTAGTTAATCAAACATTTATTTTGCACTTTAGCTCCATCCCACCATTCAACCATAGTCCTCTCCCTCCCCTCTCCCTCCACCTGCCCCCAACACCACCCAGCCTCCTCCATACGGAGCTGTTCACATTCAGAGGAGCAAGGCCTTTCCACTGCCATTGACATAGTTCCTCTGGCTAGAATGCTTCATCCTCCTCTTGACCTGCAAAATCCTCCTCACCCTACAGGTTCAGCCCAGATATTATCACCTCTTCCTTCATGAGGCCTTTCCTACTCCCACACACACAGCCTCAGTACACCCACGTCTCTGTTCACATCCTGGTAATGGCACCACTCTGTTCTGTGCTTTGACATTGGTCTCATTTCCTTTCTATGATCACCTCAAGGGAGAGACCATGTCTTCATCTTTGAATCAGGAGTCCTTAATTCCCTCTACCTGACTCTTAATAGGGCAGTTAAATGTTTTTGGCACAAATAAATAAAACAATACTCTTAGAGAATTAGTGTCATCATTTCTAAAATAGTTCTCTTTAGTCAACAACCACTCTCCAAATGCCAACTATTCATAATAGACTGTGGTGGCCAGAGTGATGGAAGATATAATAGGAGCTTGTCAATTAACTGAAAATAATATATACTATAGTATCTACCATAACAGAGTTATTAGAATAAATTACAATAAGTGTAAAGAACCTAGTGCAGAGCCTAGAGCCTGAGAGGCTCAGTGCTGGATTAGGAGGAAGAATAGCTTACTGGTTAATAGCCCAAATTCTACAGCCTGACCCGGTTTAGAACAGACCTGGCACCAACAAAGCAGGGGTATCCTAAAAATTCTTCCAATGGGTATGGAATTTCAAAAATAAACACTGGAGCCTGGCCAATGTGGCTCAGTGGTTGAGCATTGACCTAGTATATGAACCAGGAAATCACAGTTCTATTCCCTGTCACGGCACATAACCCAGTTGTGGGCTCAACCCCCAGAAGGGGGGATGGAGGAGACAGCTGACCAATGATTCTCTCTCATCATTGATGTTTCTAATCTCTCTCTCCCTCTCCCTCCCTCTCTATAATCAATAAAAACATATATTTAAAATAAATAAATAAACACTGGATTTATTTTATGACCCAACAATTCCACCATGGATATACCCCCAAACAGAAATGAATGTTTGCATCCAACAAAAAGCATGTACAAGAATGTACAAGCATGTACAAGTATATTCATATTACTGCAATACTACACAACAATAAAAATTAACAAATTACGGCCACACACATAGATGAATCTAACAGACAATGTTGAGCAAAAAAGCAACACAAATGAGTTCATACTATGTGATTCTATTTACATGACTCTCAAAAACCGACAAAACTAATCTATGGCGAGAGGTTAAAATAACAACTACTATGACAGGATGGTATTGACTTCCCAGAGCCTTCCAAGGTGCTGGAAATTTTCTGTACCTTGATATGTGTGTATTCACATATAAAATTAGGCTGTACACTTAAGATTTATAAATTTCCCATGTGAAGGTTATATGCCAATAAGCACAAATTAATTTTTTATAATGAACAAATATTGAAGTAATCATGGTGGGGGACGGATGAGTATTTTGTTGGGCATCCCAATCCTCATGTTACAGATTAGTGTTCACCGTTGTTTGTTTTGTTTTCATTACACATAAGGTGACCACCATAATCTCTAGGTGCTTAAAGCCTCTAAAAGTCTTAATGTGGCCATGATAACCCTTCACTAAATAGTAGGTATTATTATGACTATGTTTTTACTAGAAATAAAAACTACAGGTGGCCGTATAGAGCTTGCCCCTTGCAAAGCTATATTTTTGCAAGAGGAATAATAATGTCAGCCCTCTCTATTCATACATTTCATTCATCCATTCAATAAATGTTATTGAACACCCACGTATGCCACAGCATCTAGAATGTAGTGAACATTCCCTCTGCCTAGATTTCTCTTTCCACAGGGTTAATTCCCTCATCATTCAAAGTTTTCTCTGTGCCCCTAAGTCTGGATGGCATGCCTCGTTGGCATTTTGTTCTAAGTGCCTATGGCACTTAGCAATTGTCCGCTCACTTGTCCATCTTCTCCAGTGTTCTGTAAACTCCTTGAGAACAGGGTCTGCTTTATTCCACAACCTGCCTAACTGGTCTGGCGCACAATACTCGTAACTATGTGTTCAATAAATGGAACGGAGTTCTCTTTTCTTGTATGTAAAATAAAGGAGCTGGGCTACACGATTGGCAATGAAATGTACTGAATAATTCCAATCCCAATTGCGCAGGGATTTCTTGGTTTTTATTGGATTGTTTGTTTGCTTGCTTTTGTTCTTTATGGAAGGGGGTTGCCTTCCTCTGCTGACGAACCTCCGATGGCCTCACGAGTCTGGAGAATCAGACTACAATTTCCGTGAGCCCGCGGGGCATCACGTAGCACCTGCCTGGCCCACTACCGCGCAGTGAGGACTCCATTTCCCAGCATGCCTCGCTCAGGGCGAGAGGACAGCATTTCGCCTAGAAACGCCAGGAGTCGGGGCCCTGAACCGAAACTGCTGCAGCCCAGGCTGAGCCGAAGGTAGAAAGGGCCCAGCCCAGGGTTCAGAGGGGGACGCTGGCCCAACCGGAACCCCGGGGTTGCACATACCTGCTTTTGCAACCTCCGTCCCAGTCCTACGAACCCCCTCATTAACGAACGTACCTGGCGCGCGGGCCGCCTCTAACCCTCGCTTGGCCGACCCCCCGCCAAACCCCCCGACGTCACACAGAGGGAAGGGGCGGGGTCTCGGGGTCGGGCCTCTGGGCGGCCTTTCCTGCAGCTGCGGGCTGTGCACTTGGGTCGCTGGGGTGGGGGTCGGAGGGTGGAGGGATGCGGCTCTCATCAGGCGGGAGGCCTGACCCGCACGGCTGTGGCCTTTGTCTCTAGGGTAACGGATGCTGAGTGGACAGCTGGTCGGGCGCCTGTTCTCCATGGCCGGCCGCGTCTGTCTGTCCCGGAGCAGCGCGGGGTCCGGGACCGTAGGGCCCGTCGAAGCCGTCATTCGCACGAAGTTGGAGCAGGCCCTGAACCCCGAAGTGCTGGAACTGCGTAACGAGAGCGGCGGCCACGCGGTCCCCCCGGGCAGCGAGACGCACTTCCGCGTGGCGGTGGTGAGCTCTCGCTTCGAGGGGCTGAGCCCCCTGCAGCGGCACCGGCTTGTCCACGCTGCGCTGGCCGAGGAGCTGGCTGGGCCCGTCCATGCGCTGGCCATACAGGCGCGGACCCCTGCCCAGTGGAGAGAGAACCCCCAACTGGACGTGAGCCCCCCCTGCCTGGGTGGGAGCAAGAAAACTCGAGGACTCCCCTGAACCCCAGAAAGTGAGGACCAGGATCTAAATGGGCTGGGTGAGAGGAAGCTACTGGGGCCTTCTCCCCTGTAGTACAGTCCAATATTTGTAAGGGAGGAGGATCGCTGGCCCCTCATCCAACCAGCCTATACATTATTCTCTGGAGGCAGCAACTCCTTTCAGATCAAAGCTAACCCAAGGAAAGAGTAGAATCACTCATTACCGCCTTTGCCCTGGACTATTCAGGAAAAGCTGCCCAGTGGCTTTATGTTCAATTGTGACTAAGGAACTACCAGATCTGATCAGCAGAAATAATCCGATACATTAAAAGAGAAATTATCATATGAGGTGTGTGGCTGTGTTCTTAATTGCATATTTTTTTTTAATACATTTTATTGATTTTTTTTTACAGAGAGGAAGGGAGAGGGATAGAGAGTTAGAAACATCGATGAGAGAGAAACATCGATCTGCTGCCTCCTGCACACCTCCTATTGGGGATGTGCCCGCAACCAAGGTACATGCCCTTGACCGGAATCGAACCCCGGACCCTCCAGTCCGCAGGCCGATGCTCTATCCACTGAGCCAAGCTGGTTAGGACTTAATTGCATATTGAATCAGTGCTACGGATGTTCTTGGGAGAAGAAAGATACCTGACGCCCAGGGTAGTTAGGGAGGGCTTTATGGGGAAGTGACTTAGTTGGATATTTAAACAAAAGTACGGAAAGGAAAGGGAAAAGGTGTTGTAGGCCAGGGCAAGAGCCCCCACAAAGGCACAGAAACTAGACTGGGAGGGACCGATTGGACAACACAGGATATATATCTCGAATTTTCTTTATCCACTTATCTGTTAGTGGGCATTTAGGTTGTTTCCATATCTTAGCTGATGTAAATAGTGCTCCAAGGTTCTGATTTCAATTCTTTGAGTTAAGTACCCTGAAGTGGGATTGCTGCATTATAGGGTAGTTCTATTTTTAATTTTTTTTAGGAACCTCCATATTTTCCATAGCAGCACCAGTTTGCATCACCACCCAAAATGTGCAAGGATTCCAATTTCTCTACATCTTTGCCAACACTTTCTTTTGGGAGTTTTTGGTAATAGCCATCTGATAGGTATGAGCTGTTATCTGGTGGTTTTGATTTGCATTTCCCTGATGGTTATTTACATTGAGCATTTTTTCATATACCTGTTGGCCATTCGTGTGTCTTCTTTGGAGAAATATTTGTTCAAGTCCTTAGCCCATTTTTTAAGTCAGGTTATTAATTTTTTTTTTTTTTTTTTTTTTTCTGTTGAGTTGTAGGACATTACCCCAAGTCTTCACATCTGGGAGGCGGAGAGGGCCCTCCATCTGTAGAAATGGGAAAATCAGAACCGAGAGGCCAATTGCGGAAACCAGTGTGATACCTCATGTTATTCTGGCTTTCATTTTGGAGAGAGGACTTTTCCCATCTCACCATCTTCCCTTCCAGCAGGCAGAACAGAGAGGCAAGGAAGCAGGCATAGTCATTTTGGATTTTAAGGATTGGTTGTTTTTATTTTTCATCAATATTTTTTCATCTCATTTTTCACATCAATAGAGTTGGGTTTAGGGTTCCCCAGGAGAACAAGGGAGACGGATGGGTCCCTCCAGGGGGTGCAGGAGAGAGGGCTGCATCCAGCAAGTGAAGGGTGAAGATGGGGCACACACTCGTACACGGGGCACTGGAGGAGAAGGCAGTCCTTTGAGCACAAAGAGTTAAACAGTCACCACCTCGTTCAGGGTTACAAAATGGGGGGAGTGGCCATAGAGGTGGGGGCACCAGATGCAGCATGAGAAGGATGAGTTTGGATTTTCTTTTTTTGTTGTTGTTTTCATTTTTCCTTTTAACTTAACATTTTACAAACAGCTAAAAACTACAACACATCACAGCTACACTGGATGGGAGGGGGGCACCAAAAAAAGCAGCCACACAACGTGGGGTGGGGCAGGGGCAGCTTAACCTACAGGGGCTATTGTGTGGGAGGGCCGAGATGGGGAAACTGAGGCTCTGGTCCCTGCATTAGGGGGTCCCTGGCTTGCTACCCAACCTCTTTCCACTTGAGAGGAGTTGCTGGGCAGGCCCCTGCTCCCTGCCCCTGCCCCAGCTCCTTGTGCTTTTTGATCTGCTGGTTTGACCTTACGCCAGGTTTCTTTCCCTCCCCTGATCCGAGGGGACAGGTTGGGGGTGGAGGGCAGCTGTGCTGTAACAATCTGTGCTATAGTGAGGAGCCTCTCACTCCAGAGGCGGCCTGTGCTTCTTGAAGGAAGGTACCCTCAGATCTCCCTGGACCGGCACTCACCCCAGCCTGGCCTAGGGCTCCTCCCTCCCAGGCCTGGCCCCGAAACAAGATTAGGGGAGGTACTAAGGAAGGCAGGGTTGTGTGTGTCTGCTGAGATTACCCTTGGCTTGTATTGGAGGACAGTATAGTGACACCCCACCCCATGGCACATACACACACATAGTGTACACACGCAGTCACACACACACACACAGTCCTGCTGAGCTGCTTCAGAATTTAATATATAAATAAATAAGAATCAGAAAGCTAATTTCATAAAATTCAGGCTTCTTACTTAACAGCCTATGTTGAGGGGGAAGTGGAGGCTAGGGGTCTGAGGTTTATTGCTACTCCCCCAGCATCCAACAGGAGGCATGAGAGAGCACTCGAGGCCCTTCTGACTCTTTTAAGTTCAAGTTCTTTTGGTCCGTGGTCTACACCAAGCCGCAGCCCCCAGCATAACCACACGTCCATGATTTCACCAGGGCACAGGCAGAGGGAATGAGGGGGAAGGCAGGAAGCCTGTTCTGGAGACCCTGGAGCTAAGAAGAGCAAAGACCCCCTCCCCCTCACTAACACTGGGGAGAAGTGTGGGGCCAAGCCTTCTCTTGTGCAAAGTCAAGGGTGGTGGGAGGTGGGGAGTGGAGCTGCATCCCAAAACTGGGATGACGGAGCCTTCCCTATAGTGTTTGCCCACGGGGTCACACACATGCACACGCTCACACACACACAAGGCTAAGACACCAAACATGGGCATGGGGAGTGAGGGCTCGGGACCGGGATGGCAGGGCAGGGGAAGGGAAGAAGTTGGTCTCACAGTGTGCCTGCCACCCCCAAAGTCCCAGAGAGCCCCTCTCACTGCAGCACCTGCCCCCGGGTCTCAGGCAGCTTCAGGGCCAGAGAGCTACCAAGGGCAAGGGCAGCAGAGGCAAAGAGGATGGGGGCAGCCTTGGTGATTCCCACAAAGGACGTGAAGATGCTGATCCCCAGCACCGCGGCCAGCTTACACAGGGCGTTCAGGAAGCCGAAGGCTGTGGTCCTGTTCAGGGGTCCCCCAGTGCAGCACGGGATGGGCCAGACCAGGAGGGAGACAGAGAGGCAGGGAGGGTTTGTGGGGGAAGAGCAGGTAGGAGGAAGGAAAGGAGAGATGGCAGGCAATGTCCAAGAGGGAGAGGAAGGACAGAGGTCAGGTGAGGGATGCACATCAGGGAATACAGGTAAATGGGGAGGCGAGGGGTAAGGAGACAGAAAATTAGGTTAATAGTTAAGATTTCAAGGAGTGAGTTCAAAGCTAACCAGCTCTTAGAGGAGAAACTCAATGGAAATGTATATCCTTTTACCCCTAAAGATGCTTTTTCCATTCAGCCCCTCTTCCTCAGCCCACTTCTCCCCCACCTTCTATGCCCTCACACTGCGGTCCTGCCCCCACCACATTCCAACTACCTCTTGTCCGAGGGGTAGAGTTCAACAGTCAACACGTCCAGCGCGTTCCAGGATGCGATGCTGACCCCCCCAAAAAGGCAGAGCAGAGCGATCATCGCTGACTCACTGTTCCCAAAAGACAGGAAGAAGCAGGAGATGCAGGACATCACACTGGAGCCAGCTGGAACCGGAAAGGAGAGCAGTGTGAGCCCGGCCACAATGGAACCCATCCGCTCCCCACCTTGTCCCATCCGCTGGTGTTGAGTGCAGCCCAAGATGAGACTTCTTCCAGGGCACCCCGAAGGAAGGCTTCGCACTCCTTCCCAGCCGCCCTTATCATTGTCTTCCTAATAAAGACCCTATGAAGCAGGTTCTGTCGTCATCCCCATTTTCCAGATGATACAACTGGGCTCATAGAGGTTAGGGAACTTGCCCAAGGTAGGTGGTGGAGCTGAGATTCAAAACCTATAACCTCAAAGCCTGTGCATTTGCTATCCCGTCTACCTCCTTTACTCACCGGAGAAGCTTCCGGCCGCACCCCCTCCCACCCCCCCACCCCCTCTGCCCCCCGCAGCCACTCCCCACCTCCCCCAGCAGAAGACATGAGAGAGAACCTTCTCTTGCTAAGCTCTTCCACAGGCTAAGGTGGGAAGCCTGCTGACAGTCTCTCCTCCCCCCCAGCACCCTAATCAGTTCTGACACCACCACCCAGCCCCGCCCCCTTACCAAGCATTCGGAGCCTGCCAATCTTGTCCATGAGCAGGGCAGACACAATATTCCCAGGGAGCACAGCCAGCGTTCCCAAGAAGCTGACGAAGTACACCATGTAGGCACCTTCGCCCGTCCCTGTCACGTCTAACGGGCAGCCCTCCTTGTTGTGCAGGAACGTGCTGTTCACCAGATGGCTGTTCACAAACTTGTACTCAAACAGGTCTGGGGGTGAGGGCCAAGACAGGCAGGCGGTCATGTCACGTGGGAGAAGGAGGCCGCTACTGCTATGGCCCAGGCTCGGGCTCTGCCTTTGTGGAGTTTTAGCACTTATTGCAAAACATCAAATAATAGAAATCTTTTTTTTTTTTTTTTAGAAATCTTTATAGCAGAAAATGTCCATAGTCTATTACATGAAACAGTGTGACTATGTCTCCAAGTTTTTTTAATCGATCATCGGCTTCCCGGTCGGTCTAAGCCTTGTCCCTCTCCTCTCTCCCCTCCCCCTCCCCCTTCCCCATCAGGCACATCACCTTGACCTTCCTCACTCCGAAGCTCCCAGGGCCCTTCCTTTGCCTCTGTAACTTGTTTCCTGAGCCCATTTCTTCGAGTAATTACTACTTCTACCTCTGTGGTTTCCCAAATAAATGTTCTCTTATAGAAAATAAAAATGAAAAAACGATCTGCTTCCTATTGATTCTTTTTGTCCGCCTTGCTATTAGCAGTGGCAAAGAATACTGAAAAAAAAAAAAAAAATTTAAGACCATTGAAAGTCCTACCCATTATCTTTTCCTGCAAAGTGGGAAAAGCTCGCCCAGCACTCCATTTAGAGGTGGGAACCCCAGTCTAACAATTCCAGCTTTTCATGTGCATACAGTTTGAGAATCGCTGTTAAAGAAATGGACGGATGCAATAATTTCCAACCTTTTCCTCACCAAATATCTCTCTTGTTTTTATTTTTCCCAAGGACCCTGTTTTGAACGATTTTTGCCCTCTTCAAAAGTACATTGAATTGTTTTAATTCCAGGCAAAGGCCAAGAAACTTGATATTTTTGTCATATCGTCTAACTATCACAGGAAAATGTTCAACTTCCATTAGAGTTTTGGAATTATTGGTGGTAGTTAGTGTGCCCCATCCTTCCTTCAAGGCTCCAGAGAGCTCAGCTTGAGAACCCTGAGCGAGGGACCCCTCCCCAAGTGCACCCAGGCCTTTGGTCTGACAGCCACCGGCCACTCCACCTTACCAGTGTTATAGAACACGGTGTTGATGAATGTGCAGTTGCGGAAAAATGTGTTGCTGGATGTGACATCCTCGAAATAACACTCCTCAAACAGGGAATCCTCAAAGGTCACTGACTTCAGACGCAGCCCAATGAACCTGGAAGACCAGGATGGTGAGAGGCACTTCCCCTCCTCCTCACCCCCTCCTCCAAGGCTCGTTCCCTTAGTGAAGTAATGGGACGCTGAGGCATTGAGGAGAAACCCCAGATCTTTGCCCCAAAAACACACGTCTCAAAACTCCCAGATTCATAAAAGAGACAAGGGAAGAGGGACAGGAGAAGAGCGCGGTATAAAGGTCCCCACATACTTGTCATTGAAGTACTGTCCCCCTCGGTGGATCTGGTTCTCCAGGGTGAAGTTAAAGGTCACGTGCTCTACACGCTCCCCAGGGAACAATTTGGTGCGGGCGGCGTAGTCCACCGCCTGGAGATGGCGGATCATGTCGGGAAACCAGACAGTCAGGCCATAGTAACTGAAGAGTCAAGGGCGATGGAATCAGACAGGGCTCGGGGATTGGAACCAGGCAGTCCAGAATGAGGGGGGAAACCGAGGATCAGCCCACGTCAGGACCTTGTTCACCGCTCCAGTCTTGCCTCTCACCACTCCTCCCTTCACCAACTGTAGTGGTTCTTCTCACCCTCCCACCAAGCTCTTTATCTTCCAGGCATTTGCTCTTCCCTCTGCCTAAAACACCCTCCCTAACCCACCCTCAGCCTAACTCCCATTCATCCCTCAGTACTCAGATCTGGGCTGGGAAACCCCTCTCCTGTGCTCCCAGAACATCTTGTACTTTCCCCCACCCCCCATGTGGTACTCATCACACTGCCTTATGCTAGTTTTGTCTAGCTCCCTGCCCAAGATGTAAACTCCATGAGGACATTCATTTCAGCCCAGCACAGTACCTGACACAGAATAGAAACTTAATACTGTTCAGCCTATAGGACAAGTTTGTTGTATTAATGAATGGCGTAGAGGAGCAAGGTGGAGGATCAGAGGGAATCTGAACAGCACCTTGCCTCATTATTTGCCCCCTTCATTTCCATTGTCTCCACCTCTCTCCCAACCCACACACCATCACATCCACTACATACCATCTACCCCACCCACCTTCTCACCTGAACGACATGGTGAACCACACACCCATCATCATCAGAGTGATGCGTCGATATTCTGGACCAAAACAGGAGAGGAAATTCCCCCAAACCTAAGCGAAATAGAGCTAAGTCAGACAGTGGCCGCACCAACTTCTAACACCCCCACACCCCCACGTCTCTACCTTACCGCCTCCCTTCAGTTTACCTATCACCCCACACACAGGCTCGAGCCCTGCCTTCCTCTCCACTCCTCCCACTTCCTTCTCTCTCTCTCTCCACCATACAATCCCTTATTACCTGCCCCCCCAGGTTCGATGCCCGGACCCCCCAGCGCTGGTACCAGGTCCCTGTGTCTGATTGGATTTCAATCAACTCATCCTCCTGATGAATCGTCTTAATGTGGGTTACCTGGGTTCGAGAGAAGGAGTGAGCAGTCACCTAGTCTGCATTTCCCAATTCCTTCCAGGTGGCTCAGTTTCTCCCACACTATCAAAATGGGAGGAATGGGGTGGATAGGATACCCTAAGAGATGTCATTGAGAGAGTGTTGTCAGAGATGCCTAGGAAGGTTGGGGTATCCAGAGAGGGGCCAGGTGGGGGTTGGGGTGCAGCAGCTTGGAGGACTGAAGGGTAGGACTGTGGCTTACTGAGAAGACTCGCTCGGGATGTCCCTTGGCTCGCATGTTGGTGTCATGAACTTGCTTCAGCACCATCCAGGCCTCATCATGCTTCCCATTCTAGAGCCGACAGAATCCCCGTATCCAGGTTAGCCCCTCCCTGGCCCTGGGTTGTAGACCCCCCTCCTTCCAACCTGGCTTCTGGAGTCATAGAACACAAAACGTCCCCACCCCCAACCCCTGACCTGTGGGCAGGTCCCCAAGCAAAATATAATCAGACTTGGGCAAGAGTGGGGGGAGTCCAGGAGATAGATACAAGCATAGGTCCTAGGGATCCCTTGGTGCAATGGTAAAAAAGAAAACAAAACGAGCAAATGATGATGATGGGCAAGCACGTAGTCAGACAGTCCTAAACCTGTTGGACCAAGATATAGTTGGAGGGGAGAACTGGGGAAGCGGCGGGGGAGAGGGGGGTGTGTTTGAACTTTTCTGGAGCTGTGAGTCAGTGGTTTAAAATTAAACCACTCATGGTTGAACAGGTCCCCTGGCTTCTCCACCCACGGAACCCTTCTAGAGGAAGTAAGATAAAATCCAACAGAGTATGGACCCTATGAGGAAGGAAGGCAGCTATATAGGATCAAACCAAACCCACAGTGGTGCTTGAACAAAGGAGCCCCTGCTGCCCTACCCCCAACCCAGCCCCAGCCCAGTCACCTCCAGGAAGAAGCGGGGACTCTCAGGCTGTGTGGTCAGAGCCCCGATGGCAAACACAGAAGGAAAGGCGCAGACGAGGACAAAGACCCTCCAGCTGTGAAACTGGTAAGCAGACCCCATCTGGAAACTCCACCCTGGCAGGGACAATCATAGATTCAGCAGAGAGGCCATTGGCTGGGGGTTCCCACCCCAGGGAGCACAGGAGAGGAGGGAGACAATCTGGGGTGCATTCCCTGCGGGCTGCTCACCATAGTGGGGGATGATGGCCCAGGCCATAGCAGCTGCGTAAACTCCACCAATCATCCAAAACATGCAGAGCCAGCTCAAATGCTCCCCACGTTTCTCCTGGGCCAGAAACTCCGAGAAATAGGAGAAGACAATGGGGATGGATCCTCCAATCCTGGAGGGCATAGCAAGAATTCAGCATTGGAAAATGGCCCTAGTCTTTATCTCCTGCCCCAGTGCTCTGGATCACGCAGTCCTTTCCATCATCCAGACCCTTCTAAAGAGACTCCTTCTCACACCTAGAGCCCTACAAATTCCCTCACCACCATCCATCAAGCACACATCCTTGGGACCCTGGGAACAAAGCAAGATAGGTGGGAGGCCAGCAGGTGGAAGGCCAGCAGGTCTCAGGAAAAGGGAAAGGACAAACATTGAATCTTGAAGATACTACAGAGATGAAATGAAGGGAAGATAATTATAGAAAAAGGGAAATTTCCCCACCCACTCACACCCCCCCCCTGAAAAAAAAGGGCAAAGAAGAGTCTGAGAGCAGGTATGAAGGAGCAAACCAGAAAATAGCTTAGAAACAAGGAGCAAGTACATGCAGGTCGAAGTGAGGGAGTAGGATGGGTCAAGGTTTCAGAGTTCAGGTTGTCAAATGCAGGAAATATGTAGGCTCTGGGAAGGGAATAACTCAAGGGTCCACAGATAACCAGATGTGAGGATGAGACCACTAGGCCTCTTCCTGGAGTCAGGCTCAGAATGGAACTAAAGGGTGGGGTGGAAGGCTCAGGAATGGAACCGACATGGAATGGCATTCTGGACAGGCAGTAGACAGGTCCTGGATAGGGAGAAGCTGGCCTGAAGATGGTGGGAGGAGAAAGGAATCCATTCATTCAACTCATACATACTTCACGTGCATCTGGTGTGCCTGGCACTGTGCTGGGCCCCAGAGATATAACAGTGACCACAGCCTAGTCCTGCCCTCCAGGGGCTCAGGAGGTGGACACTCACCCAACCCCAGAAAGGAGGCGGCAGAAGAGGAAAGTGCCATAACCCTGAACAAAAGATGAGAAAAAGGCGAAGACGCTGTTGACTGAGAGAGAGATGAGCAGACACTGCCTCCGACCCAGCCGATCAGCCAGACCGCCCCAGAGGAAGGCTCCCACCATCATGCCCAGGTAGACGATGAGGCCTGGAAGGAGGAAGAGGCAGGAAGGGTATGAGTCTATAGACCCACTCCGTTTTTCCATTCACTGAACATTAAATGATCTGAAACTGCAGCTGAATAGATCAAGGACTCGAAGGTCTTCTAAAAGCTAATTCCACCCGGAGGTGAGAGCAGGCGAGAGAAGATGAATTGTGGAAGCAAAGATGGGAAGGCCATCTCTGCAGGCCAGTGGTTCAAAGGCAGGAATACAGCTACAGGAGAAACCCAGAATTCTCTTTTCTCTCCCTCTCACTCTCTCTCTTGCTCATTCTTACTTCTCTCTCCTTGCTATCACACAGACATACAATACCCCCATCTCTAGCTTGCCTGGAATGAGGAATGAATTCCTAAACCCACCCAGGAACCCCTCCATCCTCTCTGCCTTGAGGCCCTCAAAGTAGCAGGAGGTCTCTCTCATGTTCCCTGGGAAAAGAGCTCCAGTCCTTTACTCCACCCAGGAAATCCTCCCCACAAAATCCTTATAATTCCAATACTTCTGGTCCCAAAACTCTCCTGTTTCTTCATTCATAAATTCAGAATTGGAATCGATCTTACAAACCATCTACTCCAGATTCTACATTTTACCCATGCCTAAGCAGAGCCCCAGGGAAAAAGGAACCTGCCCAATATCTCATGGTAACTTGGTGGCAGAGCAAGACAGAGATCCTTTCTGAGTGAGTCTGGGAGTTTCCTTCCTCAGGGTCCCCATTAGGAAGGACCACTCACTGGCCCCTGACTCCCAAGGCTGGCCAAGGGCTTCTCTGGCTGGAGGCAGGCCTAGGATTCTTCCCCTACTCCCACCACCCCAAACTGATCCTTCCCATATCACCTAGGGCCGTGGTTGGCAAACTGCGGCTCGCGAGCCACATGCGGCTCTTTGGCCCCTTGAGTGTGGCTCTTCCACAAAATACCACGGCCTGGGCAAGTCTATTTTGAAGAAGTGACATTAGAAGAAGCTTAAGTTTAAAAAATTTGGCTCTCAAAAGAAATTTCAATCATTGTACTGTTGATATTTGGCTCTGTTGACTAATGAGTTTGCCGACCACTGACCTAGGGAGTTTGAATACTGAGTTTTTGTTGCCGCAATCAGGGAAAGGGAACAGGATAGCAAGAGGAGAGGCTCTGAAGAAACATTAAATAGGGTCCCTCCCACTGTGGCCACCTCCCAACCACCAGCCCAAGCCCCAGCCCACCTGTCCTCCCCAAGGTCCCCCTTGCACAAACAACCTCACTGTGACCCAAGCACCCAGGGAGGGTGTGTGTAAGGGGAAAGTGCAGAGGAACCCTGAGCCCTCTGGAGACATTTTGAGAGCAGGGTGCTAGGGAGGACAGGAGTTCTCAGGAGCATGGGGTGTTTACAGAGTTTGGAGCAGAATGGGGGCTGGAGCGCCCCCAATGTGTCTTACCCAGCATGCCTTTGTTGGAGTCAGACAGGCACATGTCTTTCTCAGCGCTGGGCAGCACGAAGCCCACCACAAAGACCTCAACACCATCAGCCATCAGCGCCAGACCAAGCACGAAGTAGAGTGTCCACTGGAAGCGGCCATGGCCACACTCCCGGAGGATGGTTTCATACTGCTGGGCCAGTTCTTCCCGATCTTTCCGCCGCTGTGCCTCCCCCCGGCCCCCAAGCGGGCCCTCCCCATCACTCAAGCCTCCCCTCACTCCAGCCAGGGGTGCTCCATCTGCCATCTGCTCGCCTTTGCCCCCAGACTCTGCCCGGGGGATGCCCTGATATTCCCCCTCATAGATCTCATCATCCTCATCGTGGCCCTCTGTGGCATCACTGGAGACGCCACCTTCCTCCTCCTCCTGGGCCCCTTCCCCACGGTAATAGCCATCAGCTGGAGCAGGGAGGTCATCGTCATCATCATCCTCCTCAAAGCGGGAGTAGGATCTGCGGGAATATTCGTCCTGGACTCTGTCCAGGCCCTTCACCACCTTCTTGGCTGCATGCTTCTTGACTTCCTTGGCAATGTCTTTGGCCCCACGGATGAAAGCTGCCCGGTCTCTGAAGCCCTCTTCCATGACAGGTCTCCCCCACTCCCTGCTCCTTATTCAGCTTTTGCTCAAGAATGTGGCGTCAGAAAGACCCTCCTCCCAGTTACTTTGATGAAGTGTGTTCAAGTATCTTTGGGCACAGAGTAGGACCTGGCCAATGAATGTCTAGGAGAAGAAAAGAGGGAGGAGAGGTGTGGCCCACACCCAGTTCAGTTGGGTACATAGGGAAGGGAGAGGGGAAGTAGGGGAACGAGAAGGAGAGGGGAAGCCAGCTTGAGGGTGCTAAGCTGGGGAGCCAGGATAACTTAGGAAAAGCCGCCTACTTCTCTTCCAGGCACCTCTGGATATCTAGAAATAATAAGGAGAAGAAAGAGGTTGTAAGGCTTAAGATGGTAAAAAAATAAAAATAAGAATAAAAGAAGTCCAATACAGAACCCTTGTCAACCCAGAGCCCCACCTGAACCATGTGGGACAGAGATGGCCTCCTTGCTTCAAGCTCGCATTCGATACAAGGAATGACTGCTGGGACCAACTGCAGGTCATTCAGTATAAACCCTCTTACTTTGACCTTGGAGACTAGATCCAGGGCAGTGGTCGGCAAACTCATTAGTCAACAAAGCCAAATATCAACAGTACAACGATGGAAATTTCTTTTGAGAGCCACATTTTTTAAACTTAAACTTTTTCTAACGCCACTTCTTCAAAATAGACTCGCCCAGGCCGTGGTATTTTGTGGAAGAGCCACACTCAAGGGGCCAAAGAGCCGCATGTGGCTCACGAGCCGCAGTTTGCCAACCACGGATCCATGGGATTTGCCCCCCCAGTAACAATCACCTACACAGAGCTCTTCTCCTGACCCTCCACCCCACATCCAGATCAAACCCCTTCCGTTACCACCAACCTGCCAAGAATAAAACAGGAAATATGGGAAACCAGAATTCCCTGCTCTAGCCCGCTCTGAGGTCAGAGCTTTGGGAGGACATGTAGAAGGAGCACCAAATCCTCCGACCTGTTGCCTTCAGCGCACTGAGGGCACCTGAAGGTGGAGCTTCAAAGTCCTCCCCTCAGGTTCCATGTTTATACACCGCCCAAGGAGAGGTCTCCTCCCAACATAGCCCTGTGAGTAAAAGCTCAGCTTCCAGACTTGGGTTTGACTTCCTGCTTCAGCACTTACTAGCTAAATGACCACGGGCAGGTCTCGGAACATCCATGCCTCCGTTTCTTAGGGAAAAATAAGGATTAAGTAACATAATGCACAAAAGTAAAAAAAAAAAAGCACATAAGCTCCTTACCATAGTACCTGGCACATTAAAAAGTGATGAAGAAGGGGTGTGGGATGGGAATGGGGGGATGAGGACAAATATGTGACACCTTAATCAATAAAGAAATGGGGGGGGGGAGTGATGAAGAGCCCTACCCGGTTTGGCTCAGTGGATAGAGCATCGGCCTGCGAACTGAAAGGTCCCAGGTTCAGTTCTGGTCAAGGGCACATGCCCAAGTTGTGGGCTCAATCCCCAGTGGGGGACTTGCAGGAGGCAGCCAATCCATGATTCTCTCTCATTGTGGATGTTTCTCTCTCTCTCTCCCTCTTCCTTCCTCTCTGAAATCAATAAAAATATATTTTAAAAAAAAGTGATGAAGAAATATTAGTTATTACTCTTTGTGGCAATAATGATATGGTGAGATGCCCTCTACTCATAAGACCCCAGAAAAAGCTTTTGAGGGTGAGCAGCAGAAAGAGAAACTGGCAGGAAAAAGCTGCTTCAGCACAAAGTACACACAGTTCTGTGACCTAAGTTGAAATCCCAAGTCTGCTATTTACTTAACAAGTCAATCTTGGGCAGGTTACTTAACTTCCCTAAGCCTCAGTGTCCCTATATTTAAACTGGGGATAATCATCTCTATTTCTCCAAGTCCGTGTGAGAACTTAATCTCACAGTAGATATCCTATAAATATTAATTTCCTTCCTATTAGATTGAAAAATGGGAACGAAGCAGGAAACAGCAAGGAAAAAGCAGGGGGTCACACTTGGGTGCTGTTGTCCAGCACCCTCCCAAAACAATCCCAAGACCTGTCTGTGTTCAAACCAATTCCAGCAGCTTGGCCCACCGTCTCCAGCTAGACAAACAAAGGGAAACTCGAAAAAAGGGAGACCTAGAACCCGAGGCCATGGAGAAAAGGGCAGATCAAAAGCTAAGAAAGAGGGAATGACTGGCTGCTGTCACCTTCCTTCAGGATATTATCACTGGTGGCCTGGGAATGGAGGAGACTGGTCATGCATACACTTCCAACATGGGAGGTCTAAAGTCTATAGTAGCCCTAGCTGGTTTGGCTCAGTGGATAGAGCATCAGTCTTTGGACCGAAGGGTCCCAGGCTCGATTCCAGTCAAGGGCACATGCCTGAGTCTCGGGCTTGATCCCTATTAGGGGGCATGCAGGAGGCAGCCGATCAATGATTCTCTCTCATCATTGATGTTTCTCTCTCTCTCTCCCTCTCCCTTCCTCTCTGAAATCAATAAATGTATATTTAAAGAATAAATAAAGTCTCTAGTAGTAGCATCTCATTGCTCCAGGGCCTCCCCTCTTGATCCCCCTTAATTCTTCCTGTTCCTCCTCCAGTAGTCTAGGGAAAAGGAGTCCACAAATACCGCATTGCGTAGGAGGCCGGTATGGAAGGGGGCCTTCGGCCTCCCCCCAAAAAAATACGTCCTCCAGAGGGAGACATGGGAGAACCCCTACTTCCTTCATAAGGCAGAGGAAGCAGGACTAGATTCTCACCAGGGATCATTCCCCCAAAATATCCTGCCTCCTTTTGCTCCCACCCATCCAGCCTTCATTAAATGTCACACACACACACACACACACACACACACACACACACACACAGGGAGAAGGGGTAAGTAGTGCTAGGTGGTTCAGAGAGAAGCACTGGCAAGCAGAGCCTTACCCCCTCAAGGACAGATGTGAGCAGTGGACCACCATGACCAGAACCGGTGACCCCTATGCCACCTTTATTTCTTTGTGGATCAGGGTCCAAACCATCCCCTATGAACGAGAGGCAACTGTGGAATCCCCTCACTGCATGGCAACTGGCTTTTCCCCTTCTTTCTTTCCCAGCGAGGATCTTCCCCCCAAAACCCTGAAGGAGGCAGATGGACCCACCAGGAGCCATACCCAATGTCGGTGACACTATTTACCCCTGAGGGTACACGTAGGGTAGAGAGGGCCCCTGGAGCCACAGCAGGATGTGAGATGGCTCAGCAGCCAGCTCCCCCGGGGGGCCAACGAGCCCAGGAGGTCAGGAGAGAAGGAAGACAAATTCTTTGTGCTGGTGAGAAAGTGATGCTATTTTTAGCTCCGACAGCAGCACAGGGTGGCGAAGCCTGTGGGAGACAGACAAGACTTGGAGAGGCGGAGGCTAAAGAAGACAAGATTCAGGGTTACACAGCCCTTTAAGGTCGGCTGGCTTCACCTGGCTGGAAAAATGACATTCTTGGCAGAGGAGTGGGGGACTGGGACCCCGGAGCAAAGGCTGCCTTTTCGGATAACTCACTCCTCCCTGGGTAAGAGGAGGGTCCAGAAGCCACCTCCCTCCCCATTAAAGCACCTGACTTTCAACGCCACCTTCATTCCCCAGGCCAGCCTAGCCCGGGTGACAAGGTCATTAAGAAGCAGTCACCTATCAAAACATCCGGGGGGGAGGGGGTACCATGAGGGAGGAGGTACTGGAGCACCCCTCCCCCTTACAGCTGGGGGACTGAGCCTCAGCCCCCACCCCAGGATAGCCAGGGCTGCACCTCCCCTCCCTACCTCCTACCCCAGGAAGATGGAGCAGCCACATTTCTGAGGGGGGAGAGGGTGTCAGCTGAGAACGCACACGTTGGAATACGGAGGGCGGAGAGGCAGGGACGAAGGAAGAGACCTCTGCACAGGCACAGGCTCAGAGACCCTCTCCACCAGCATTTGTGGCGAACCCCCCCCCCCCATCCCACCTCTGCTCTGCTGTAAGGGAGGAGCCCCTAGAATTGACTGAACCGATTCTCAGCGCCTCCCCTCACCCTTGGTCCTGCTGTTGGACCAGTGCCCACCATCACTCAGTACCCCTTCCCCCCCACCTGGAAGCAACTGCCTCCAGACCAGCCACCCACACCCCAACCCTGGTAGTTTACCATCTCTACCAGCCCAGTATTTCCAATTTTCATCCCCCTTCCCTCCCTCCTTCACCTGCCCTTCCTCCACTGCCCCCCCCCCTCCCAAGTCCAGGCGAGCAGACTGAGGCAGCATCCATTCTCTGGCCTCAGCCAAGGTCATTTATCAATCACTGAGGGGGGGGGGGTAGTCGCCAAGGTGAGAGGGGATTGGAGTTTGAGAGAACCCTGTTCTACCTAACAACCCCCCACCCCATCAATATCTGAGGAGGGGAGTAAAGAAAACATCCTATTCTCTCTCTCTCTCTCTCTCTCTCTCTCTCTCTCTCTCTCTCTCTCTCTCTCTCCATATATATTATAATCAGCACAGCAACTGAAATAAATATCCATTCAAGGCAGTACCAATCCCTCCCCCTAAAGCGGGGATGGTCACCCTCCCCATCAGCAATGCATAGGTGGGTAAAATGGCTGCAAGGCAAGGATGCTTCTGCCCCGGGCGGGGTGGAGGTGAGAGGCTGAGAGGAGGGGTCTCACCTGGGCTAGGTCCCCCGGGGAAGGGAATCCCGGGTGAGGGCAGGGGTCCCGGCCGGGCGCGGGGCTGGCGGCAGCAGCAGCGACTGCTCCGGTACCCGGGGAAGCGGCAATGCAGACCTGCCCCCCCACACTCTCCGGCCCCGCCTCCACCCCCACCCCCACCCCCACCCCCACCCAGTGCCTCCCAGCATCGGGAGAGACCATTGCTGGGGGGGGGGGGGGGGGGCGCAGAAGGAAAAAGGATGGGGAAGGACTCAGGGAACCAGGGAGAAATGATGAAGGACAGGGGGGTTGTCACGGGAACCGCTGGAGAAGACACAAAACCCTTCCCAACCGCCTCCTCGTCCAAGATGAAAGGAACTAAGGGGAGAAATAGTGATCTCAGGGAGACCGGCGGGAGGACGGAACGAACGGCCGGTGGTGAATGAGGCGGCAGCCCCCCTCTTAGTGCCCCAGCCCCAGAATGGCAGGACCCACTTGCTTTAGGGGTCCTCGCTGCCTTCAAAGTCCCTCCTTTCCCCTTCTCCCCTGCTCCCAGCCGGAGTCCTTTCCCACAGCCCTCTCCCCAAGGCGGAGTGCTCAGACTTCCAGTTTACCTGGCCATTTTAGAGGACGCAGGAACAACAAGGAGTGGTTTCCATCCCGAGCAGGCAGACACTCCTGGGTCCCTGCCGTCTCTTTCCAGAAACAGTCCAGATGGTTCATTTACACGTAGACCTCCCCATCCTCCATCCAGGTGCTGGCCGCAGAGGTGAGGACTGGAGAAGCTGGGCTGCACAGGCCTCACCAACGGGGCAGCGCCCCTTCTATTCATTGGCTCCAATGGCTCCAAAAGGGACTCCCTCGGTGCTCTTCCCCACTTTCTTTTCTCACACACACACACACACACACACACACACACACACACGCCTGCTTCCAGGGCAGGAAACAGGGCATTGATTCCAGTTATTTCCTTTCACCTTTCCTTTGTCCCTGTACCAATAACCTGGGCTCAGAGACGCAAGACATACCACTCAGTGACCCTCCAGCTCCAGGGCTGAGGGGCTATGTGGTGGTTTGGGGGTGTACATGCAGAAAGTGCCTGCCTATTCCAGGAAAGGCCTGAGGATATTCTGGGCAGAGCACTGACCAGGGGCTCTGACCTGGGTTATCATTTCTTTTTAAAAATATATATATTTTTATTGATTTCAGAAAAGAAGGGAGAGAGATAGAAACATCAATGATGAGAGAGAATCATTGATTGGCTGCCTCCTGCACGCCCCCTGCTGGGGATCCAGCCTGCAACCCAGGCATGTGCCCTTGACCAGAATCCAACCCGGGACCCTTCAGTCCACAGGCCGATGCTCTATCCACTGAGCCAAACCAGCTAGGGTGAGGGTTATCATTTCTAACAAGCTCTGGGCTTTGGTCAAGTTCTCTGCCTCCCTGAAACTCAGTTTTCTCATCGGAAAAATGGGGGCTTGGATGAGATGCTGCATCAGATCCCTTTCGGATCTAACACTGTGTGATTCTGCTTTGCTAAACATGGAGGTTTCATAATGCTGGGATATGATACATGGAGAGGAATGGCAGAACTATGTCCCAAGAGACCTCACAGGTGGCATTTATGGTGTTAAATTTACCACTGATAGGGATGTGGGCCTGGGTTTCGAATACTCTAAGGCAGGCATCCTCAAACTACGGCCCCGCGGGCCACATGCAGGTGTTTTTGCCGTTTTGTTTTTTACTTCAAAATAAGATATGTGCAGTGTGCATAGGAATTTGTTCATAGTTTTTTTTTTTAAACTATAGTCCGGCCCTCCAACGGTCTGAGGGACAGTGAACTGGCCCCCCGTTTAAAAAGTTTGAGGACCCCTGCTCTAAGGCTACATCTGGGAAATACTCATTGCTTGCAATTTAATGGAATATAAAGCCATAATACATACATATTAATTGGCCAAGAGAAATGTAACTGTCACTCAGACTGAATGAAAACTCATGCCTGCACATCCGGCATATTCTCTCCTTTAAGCTACTTCAGAATCAGAGTGTCTGTGTGTAAATGCACAATGACATAACGGAACAGGAGTATTTGTATCTTTAATGGCATCTGGCCATCCCCAGTAAGGAGTGGTGCCAACGGGTTCAGAAAACTCTTCTTGGCTACAATTCTCCACCCCCAGCTCTATGTTATGGGCAGCCTGGCTACTCCAACTGTTGGCTAAAGCACTCTTTCCAGGATGGTACTTGGAACAGCTGTGCCCACGTGGGCCTCAAGGACTCTCCTTTTACGAGGCTTGAGGCTTCGATTGCTGACCTTTCTCCAAGGCTGACACATTCTTTGTTTACGTATGCTAATATTTTCAATTAGGATATAGCCAAGTACTGCTGGCAGGGAGCCATTTCTTCTCTTTAAGGTGATTTTGCATACTCTCTCCTGATCCATTACTTGCTAAAATAGAAATCTTATACTTCTCGAGAGAAAGCTTATATTTTTCTTTTTAATGTCTGAGGAAAGGCTTCATTGTTTTTCCAGGCACCACGACCCCATGCACCTCACCAACTATTTCTTCAGTTCCCTTTGCCGGGTCCATTAACGTTAGAGTTCTGAGGGGCTCAGTCCTGGGCCCTTCCACCTACTCTCTTCTCCTTGGTCACCTCAGGTAGTCTCATGACTTTACTGCTGTCTATATGCGGATGATTCCCATATTTACATCTCTAGTCCAGATCTTTCCCTCAAGCCCAAACTCAAAATCTCCATCTGTCAATCCAACATCACCACATAGATATCTATTAAGCATCTCAGACTTCACAGATCCATAAATAAACTTCTGATCCAGGTCAGCCTGGATTGCCTCTTCACTAAGGTGCTTAGGCCAAAAGAAAAAAAGACATGAAGTTAGTTATCTTCTTTCTCTTTCTCTCATCTCTACGTCAGCAGGTCTTGTCAGCCCTGCCTTCAAAGTATATTCTGAATCCACTTCTCACCAGCTCCATCACTTCCTCCCTAGTCTAAGCCATCACCATCTGTCTATCGCTACAACAGCCTCTTAACTGGTTTCCCTGCTTCCAGTCTTGTTCCCCTGAAACTTATTCTCAGCAGTCAGGTGAGCCTCTAAAAAAACAAATCAGATCAGATCCAGCCAAGAAATGAGTGTATATTTCCCACAAAAAGACAAGTATAAGTATTTTCATAGCAGCTTTACTTGTAATATTTAAAAACTTCAACTGTTAACCAGAAAATGGTTAAACCTGGGTAAACTAATAGTGGTATATTCATTGAAGGGGATGTTATATAACAAATTTTTAAAATTCTGAACTATTATATAAAACGGCATAAAAAGATCTCAAAAATAATGAACAGAAGAAGCCAGACCATAAAGAGTACATACTATATGATTCCATTTATATAAAGTTCAAGAAAAAGCAAATTCATCTACAGAAATAAAATAGTTGTTACCATTTCCATCCTGGCCCCAAATTCCTCCTGTTGCATACTCTCACCCCTGATTCTACTGTCCCCATCATTCACTATGTCCATTCTAACTCCAAGTCCCACTACTTTGCCATTTAAATACATCCCCAATGTATCTCTGTCTTCATCCCAGCTCCTGCTACAGCCCTCATTTACGACTTCATCTCTCACCTGAATTATTGCCTGACACATAACTTGGTACTTGCCTGGTCTCCATACCTCATATCTACTTCCCACTGCTACCGTGGTTCTAAAACACAACTCTGCCACTGCCTTGCTTAAATCCCTCCTGTGGCTTCCCATCATGGGCAACAGCTTCCCAACCAGTTTTGGCAATGTGTGCAGATATTAATTCCCTCGGCACTTTGGGCTTCACGGCAGAGCCTGCGACAGCTAGAATTCCTGAGCCAACTGCCTCCAGCCTGAAGCAGCCATGTCCCTTGCCCTCAGTATGCCATTTCAAATGGCTCTGTGCCATGATGTGAAAGAGCTGAGAAGCAATGATCTATGGGAGCTCCTAAAGTGGCTCTGACCTCATCTTGCCTTCAACACCAAACGTTCAAGTATCACTTTTTTCCAGGAAGTTTTTTTCTTAGATAGCCTTCCCTGTGCTCTCAAAATATGTATTTTTAAATCTTTAGGGTTGAAAATATTACATATGTCCCCTTTTCCTCCCATTGACTCCTTCTAGGCCGCCCCCAGCCCCTTCTCAAAATGTTTTATTGCATAATAATAAATGTCAGCCGAAACCGGTTTGGCTCAGTGGACAGAGCGTCGGTCTGCGGACTGAAGGGTCCCAGGTTCGATTCCGGTCAAGGGTATGTACCTTGGTTGTGGGCACATCCCCAGTAGGGGGTGTGCAAGAGGCAGCTGGTCGATGTTTCTCTCTCATTGATGTTTCAAACTCTCTATCCCTCTCTCTTCCTCTCTGTAAAAATCAATAAAATATATTAAAAAATAATAATAATAAATGTCAGTCTGTACCCTTGGTAATGACTAACAGCAGAATGGCCTTGCTCATCTTCACATCCTCCACTGCCCCAGCACAGTCCTTGTAGGTACCATAAAAATGTTAGTCAGAGAATGATACAAAAGAGCAAGAGGGCCAGGCTCACCTTCTCTTGCCTAGAGTTTAGTAAGTTTATGGTTACATAAGTCAAAACTGATAGCTGATAGCTTCGAGAAGGGGGTGATACAACCAAATTAAATGTGGCAAAGAACAGAAAGGGGGAAAAAAAGCCATTGGATTTAGTCTAGTTACTAAGTCTTTGAGTAGATTCAAATGTGATGTAAATCAGATTTGGAAAGACTGAGACAAAATAGGAAGACACAAATCCCTTATCCAGGATGTCTGGTGATAAAGAAGTCAGTGAAGATTTACTGAGTTCCTATGTCCCAATTCCAACTTTGTTTTGCAGTTAAGTCCAACTTTGTTTTGCAGTATATGGTTCCAAAGAAAACCACATTAACGTAGATATGTTTTGAGAAATCTAGATTTCCTCCATCTCTCCTCCCGTCTGCTAATTGTATCAACTTCCACTAGTTTTTGGTTTATCCTTACATTTTAATAATAAAAACAAATGTATTCATTATGTACCACCCCTAAGATGGGTAAAGTGGCACACTATACATTGTTCTGTGTGTTACTATCTTCACTCTATATCCTGGAGATCTTTTCACATCTTCCATTCCGCATACTTTCTACTGGGCTCAGTACTCTATTGTGTGAATTTACCAGTCTATTCAATCAGTCCCTGAATGATGGATATGAGTTGTTTCCAATCTAGTTATTACAAATAGTACTATGATGAATCACTTTGTGCATGCTACTTCATAGTTTGCCAGCATATCTCCAGTAACTTTACTTTTGTTCTCACTTAATAACCCTATGCCATTGATAGTGAGTCTCCATCCTATAAACTAACTGTATAAGCCTGACATAAGGAAACAATTGCCATAGTGCACAGTGGTCCAACAATTACAGCAGCACATTACAAAATAAGTCTTTAAATGTGGAATAAACACCCTCACTCCTACATTATCATTTTTCTCCCAATAAACAGACATCTCTTCTTACAAAAAAGTTACTTTGTCAAGGAAAACACCACAAGGAATAAACAAGGAATTTAGCTTTATTTTCTCTGTACATCTGCAAAACACTTAGGACCAACATACTGTTTAAAAAAATTACACTTTAAAAAAAGGCCTATGGACCCTGGCCAGTGTGGCTCAGTTGGTTGGGCATCGACCCCTGCACAGAAATGTTGCTGGCTATATTTTGGGTCAGGGCACATGCCCGAGTTGCAGGCTTGATCCCCAGTAGGGAGCATGCAGGAGGCAGCCAATCGACGTTTTGCTCTCACATCAATGTTTCTCTCCCTCTATTCTTCTACCTTCCCCTCTAAAAATCAGTAAAAAATTCTTAAAATAAAAATAAAAATAATGGGATCAAGGCCTTAACCCCAGGAAACTACAGCAACTCTGATTGGTCCAAGGAATTGAAAAGATATTGCGAAGATAAAACAAGAGGAAAGAGAATGAGAAATTACTGAGGAAGGGGGCCTCGAAGTGGGCCTCGAGGGGGAACTGGAGGCCGGGGAGTGGGTCTGGGTGGAGGGAGGGGCCCCCTTTGGTAGCCATAGGGTGGGGGTCGTGGAGGGCCAGTATATCCATGAGGGGGCATCAGTGGAGGAGGTCCACGCATACCATGGGGAGGCATAGGACCTGGGTGACCTGTAAGAAGAGAAAGAAAAGTTAGTAAAAGCAAGAAATAGGAGATAGTTGATGTTGGGAGAATGTAGGGAGAGAATGGACAAGGAGAAGAAAGAGCAGGGGGAAAGGGGTGTGACAAAGGAAGCCACAAGAATGATGTATGAGGAGGAGGAAGGAGGTGGCTAGAGTCTACTCACCCATGGGAGATCCAAACGGAGGCCCTCGGGGAGGCATGCCCATTGGAGGAGGTCCGGGATGAGGCATGCCAGGTGGTGGTCGTGGTGGGGGCTGCCCCCCAGATCCTGGGGGCCCAGCATGGGGGTGTCCTAAGCCATGAGGGCCATGGTGGGCCAGCTGCATCTGAGACATACCTATGAGAACACACACACACACACACACACAAGAGAAAGGGCAGATAAAATGAAGTGACATCAGGAAGAGTATGGAAAATAAGGCTGATTAAAAAGTGCCCCTATCCTTGAACACATTCCAACAGAACAAACCAACCAACTACCCAAGCAATTCCTCCCCCACTTCACTTGCTCTTTCCATGATTTGGGCACTGTAATAGTGCCGCAGAAGTACTTGACAAATGGAGTGAATTAGTCCAGCCGTCATCGACCTTTCGGACCTTATGACCACTAAATTAGTCTATTGATAGAATTTGGAAAGGTCGCAGAGATACTATCTGAGCAAAGACCTATTTTTAAAGGATGAATAAGAATTTTTCAGATGGACAGAGTAGGAATAGAACATCGAAGGCAGAAAAGATTAGAATCATAGGTGTGTTAAGCAACAAAGTTCCAGGAGAACCAGTAATTTCGTTTACCGTGGGCCAGATCAAGAAAAGCCTAGAATGCTATGGCAATGAGTCTGGAATTTCTCTGTAGATAAAAGGAAACAACAGAATAATTTTTATAAGGATGTACAAACATGTGTTTTAGAAAAATAACTCTGTGAAACTATCAAAGGTAGAGAAAATTGGAGTCAAAGTGAGAGGAAGTTCCTACGATAAATTAGATGTGAAATAATGAGGGTACGATGCCCTGACCAGTGTGGGTCAGTAATTAGATTGTCAGCACACGCACCAATCAATGTTTCTCTCTCTTTCCTTCTCCCTCCTCTCTCCCTTCCACACTCTCTAAAAATCAATGGAAAAAAATACTCCTGAGTGAGGATTAACCAAAGTAAAAAAAGAAAGAATCCTATATAATAAAGAGCTAATATGCTAATGAGACCACAGAAGGATCTTCCTGAAGGACCAGTGGGTGGGGGGCGGGGCCACGAGGCAGCCGGGCCTGCGAAGGCCTACTCTTGCACCAATTTTGTGCATCGGGCCTCTAGTAAGGGTATAAGAGCCTGAAATCAGGCACTGGTGGTCAGGGCAGATGTCACAGATAGAATAGTCAAACATAGCTCCAAGATTTCTGAATTAAGCACCTGAAAACAGAATACTAGAGGAAGAATAGGGTTAAAGGGGAAGGGTAGAAAAGTGGAGCTGTCCATTCAGCAGCAGGATTAAGTGTATAGAATGTTAATAATCATGAATCAGAGATACAGATCCAGGAGGCATTGGTAACGAAACTACACAGTACAGAGAAAAAAAGAGTCTACTAAAGTGGCTGAGCTTGAGGAGACAGAAAGATAAAGATCAAGAGAAACCAAAAGATTTTCAAATAAAAAGACATGGACAGCTCATAGACACAAACAGTATGGTGATTACCAGAAGGAAAGGGGGGTGGAGGGGGGTAGAAATGGGTAAAGGAGAATAAATGGTGAGGGGATGTATTACAGAATTGTACACTTGAAACCTATATAATTTTATTAACCAATGCTCCAATAAATTCAATAAATATGTTTTTAAAAAGGCATGGCTAGTTCTGAGTAAGCACAGAGATCAAACTAGATAAGGAGTAGAAGTGTCCCCTAGATTTGGCAATTAAGTCACTGCTTTGGGGTAAAAGTCAGAGGAAGTAAAAGTTAAGGAAACAAAAAACAGCAAGTATAGTTACACCCTTTAGAAAAACTTGGAGACAGGGTGGTAGCTGTTAAAGTAAACAGAGTATTTTGTGTTTCTTCTTATAAAACAAGGTCTGAGAGTTCAGCTCTGGAACTACCTATTACTGTGAAAGGAGAAAGGGCAGCACTGTAAATGGTGATAGAGACCCTCTTTCAAGCTCATCCCTCCCTTTCCCAGCAAACACCTACCTGGATGGGGCATCCCACCCGGCGGAAATGGGTGAGGATGCGAGTGTCCGTGTCCAGGATGTCCAGCCCCCGGGGTTCCTGCTGAAGGGGGCCCATGTCCTCCAGCCCCAGGAGGCATGGGCGGTGGGGGCATGGCTGGGGGTATCCCAGGTGGAAGGGCTCCAGGAGGCGGCACTGGGGGTGGGAAGGAGCCAGGAGGAGGCATGCCTATAGAGGAAATGGAAGAATTAATGATAGTGAGGAGAGAATGTCTTTAGCGAGCCTGTTCCAGCGTGGCCTCTCCACGTAGGATGAGCTCTTTTCTCCTCCTCCCAGCTCTCTAAAAAAAAGCAAAGTTAGCCGATACAAACAACTTCAACTTCCTGGAGAAACAGCAACTTTTCTCCCCATCGACACCATCACACTTCAATCCTCCTCTCATCACCCAAGACTCAATGACCTCCTTTATTATTCTTTTTCCTTCTTCCTGCCCTACCCACCAAACCCAAAACAAACATGTTTTGAATCAAAAGCTTTACCTGGTGGAGGAAGCCCAGATCCCAATGAAGACACTACAGGATTGGGGGCAGAGGGTGGAGGTGGCGCATCTGCAAACAGCTGATGAGGGCGATCAGCCTGGGAGAGTGGGTTCTGGGCTGCCAGAAGTCGTTCGGCTGCTGAGCCATGACGTTCACCCTTGGAGTCCTTCTTGAAGGCATAGGACACAGTGATAGGGCGGTTACAGAGGTACTGCCCATTCATGGCTTCAATTGCTGCGTCCGAAGCATCAAACGAAGCAAAATTAATAAAGGCATAACCTTTGGAGTTGCCTGTGTCAGGGTCCCGCATAATCTTGGGGGTTTGTAAAATGACCCCAAAGGCGCTGAAAGTATCATAAAGCAACTTCTCATCAATCTCCGGGTCCAGGTTCCCAATGAAAATGTTGGCCCCCACGTCCAGGTTTTTGTTGTGAGCTGATGCTTTGTTCACCCGGATTGGCTTCCCATAGAGTTTGATCATGTTCATGATCTTAATGGCATAGTCAGCATCTTCCTCACTCAAGAATTCCACAAAGCCATAGCCTGGAGAAGTTGGAAGAGAGGAGGTTAACTTAAGCAAAGTGGTGCAAACTGGGGTATAACTCATCCACCTTTGGAAGCACCAGAAATAAGAAGTAATAACCTCACTTCAATTGAGAACGGTCCCAGAAACAAACTGTGCACAGACTGGAGAGACAGAAATGTTTAGGTTGCTTATTCCAAAACAAGTCGTGAATACTGCTGGGATTCTCAAAGCGCAGTTTGTCCCCTCAGCACATAAATGACCCCTCCTGCCACGCACGCACTCACCTTGGTGCTGACCAGTGACTCTATCCTTTGGCATGTGGGTGTTAACCACTGGCCCGGCCTGGAGAAACAGCTCCCACAGCAGCGGTTCGCTCACCTTCTCGTCCAGGCCCCCCACGTACACAGTGGCATCTGGACGACGGGAGAAGGCGGTTAGGGCAGGGATGAATCGACAGGAAAGGAGATGACAGGAACAAGAAGGTGAAAACCAAGCGGGGTAATTGGGGGTGGAGACAGGGTAGAGGAGCAAAAAGAAAACAACTTACAAAAGACCCGTTAGATTAAGCCCATACACCTCCCTTCCTACAGGAACTACAGAACCTTCTGAAGTCGAACTTAGAGTTCTGCTGTAAATTCCCGTTACAACTTTTTTTTATGATCAGTGGGAAGGCAGAAGATGGGACATAGAAAGCGTCACACCTACAGGCCCTAGCCTGAACCCGGCCTCCCCGCCCCCAGCAGGCACCGGGCCGGTCTCGCGCCCCGCGGGGAAGCCCAGTCTCCCGCCCCGACGGAAACACTGGTGGCCATAGTGGGGCCTCCCAACCCCCCGAGCCCATTCCTGGCTCGTTCCCTCCAATCACCCTGGTTCCGCTCGGAGATCGGCCCGGCCGCCATGGCGAAAGAGCTCCCGCCGTCTCCAGGCAGCGACTCCGCCCTCCGACGTCAGTCACTACTTCCACTTCCGGGGCGAAGGCAGACGTAGGGGGGGGTGGGCGGGCCGCGGCGGTGGGAGGGGCCGGAAGCGGCCGCGGCCATCTTAGGAGCCGCCGTTGCCGGGTGCGGCGTGGGGAGTCCGCTTGCGCTGAGGTGACCGCGAGCGCTACGGGCGAGGGAGGCAGAACGGAAACGCCCAGAGCCTCTCGAGGCTGAGTGAGACGCTGCAGGGTCACGCTGTTTCCAAAATGTAAATTTGAAAACTAAAGGAACACAACTTTGCTTTTCATATATTTTGTTCCCCAGAGAAGGGTGTGCCGAGCAACTCCCTCACCCAAGGACTTGAGTTGGTGTTTTTGCCTCCTTCACGGGAGGAATGGCAGAGGGTCGCGCTGAAGTGACGTCTCAGCTCGCCTCGCGGTTATTTCTGAGGGGTTCCGGGGGACCTGAGGCTTACAGATGCAGTGGGACCAAAGCTGAGGGGTGGTTGACATGGAAGCCCAGAGGCTTCGGCCTCCAGAACATTCCTGGCCCCACCAACCACTTCTTGGGATGCTTTTGCACCACCTCTTCCTAAACGGGAGGCGCGGAAAAGAAAACGTCCCAAATTGCATGTGAAGTTTGCAGAGCCTCACCTGACCCATCCTTATTTCCTTATCAATAACTTGGTGAGTGCCATTCTCCCTTGGGTCACATCCACCCTACACCTACCCCACTCGCCTAGGATCCTTTATTTCAGACACAAGAAACAATGCCAGCAACAAGTATAAATACTGTGCTTTAATGAACCCCTTAAATAGAAATTCACTACAAAAATATACAATTGGAAGAGACAGGGTGGCTCCCATATCCACTCCATGCCCATAGGGAGCTCTAAGGGAAGAAGTAGAAATTGGAATTAAAGAAGCAGCAAAAGGAGGTGAGAATGAGGTCTGAACTCAAAATTAACAGTTGGATAGCCAAAAGGGATGGAATTTCCCTGAAAAAAAACAGGTGATCGTATTTTGAATTGTTTTTGTTACTTAATTGTTCAGATCACAAGACACTATATACAATCTTGAGGAACTAAATAGGACAGAGCAAGAGTTGTAGGTAGCACCACCCATCTGCAATGGAAAATCAGGTCAGGGATCTTGTTTGAGGGCTGGAATGTGAAAGCTGAGGCAGCAAGACCAGATGAGAAAAATGGAAAGGATTAGACGGAACCCTCTCTCACCCCAGACCACCTTTTGCCCTGCCCATAAGAAAGCCAGCAATTTCAACAGGATTGGGAGAGAATGGGATTTGGATCTCTTTTCTTGGAGTGATCCTCAGGAGATATTCTTGGAGTCCATTTCTTTAAGAGCTCCTGAAGACGGGATAGCTCATCCTGGAGGCCAGTGATGGTGGGAGCTGAGAGGCCCACCTGGGAAGGGAGTGAAGAGAAGTAGAGGGACAGTATGATTGCAGCTCTAGCTCTCTGCTTCTGAAATCTGTCCACTACTTCTGGCGTCTTTAATTCTCTTCCCCCCCTCCAACTATGCCCTAGGTTCCACTCGATCTGAGCCACAAGCAGTTTTCCCCCCCCCCCCATACTCCCAAAGCTATCCACTTTGATACCAACATGAATGGTTCTTCACTTCCCAATTTCCCCAGCCTCTTGCTTTTCCAGCTCCTGGAAACATCTGGTTTCTCCTAAAACATCTTGTTTCTCCTAGAACATCTGGTTCAGCAGTCAAACCCTTCTCCCACTCCCAATCCCTGTCTTCTCTTCTCACCTGGACCTCAGGCCGTCCCCTTAGGTAGCAGCGTCTCCAGAGCCTGATCTGGGGTCCCAAATACCCAGGCAGCAGCAGCCCTGCGGGTAAAGGGCAAGCTCCCCAATGTGAGGGGAGCCCCCACTCTTGATCAGCTAGACTTTCCGAAGAGATAGCAGGTCGAGGGAGCCAACGTGAAGAGACTGTCAGCAGGGAAGGACTGTCCCGCCAAGGACAGAGCTGATTCAGGGCGGTCAAAGCCCCTCTAGAGAAGAGCCACACAGAACTGGGAGGTCCAGGAGCCATGAAGCTTGGCTAAAGGGGAAAGGAAAAATCAACTGGTGACCTAGAAACCAGATGAACCCAGTTTTCCCAAATCGGGTCAGGAAGGAGTGTCCAGCTGCTACTCACTGCGCTGGTGGTGGAACTACAAGCCTCCCACTGAGAACTCTATTTTTCCTCTTCATTAGGTTTCAAAATAGGCCTCAGGACTGATTAAAGTTGATTTTAGGGAAACTTGTAAAATGTATGTGTGAGACAGAAGATGAGGAGGACCAAAAGGATGCCCACTGCTATTCTAGGATTTCTGTCTTCCTGGGGACAGTCAGGAACAATAAGTGACAGTTGTAGAAGAGGAGTAGGGTAGCTTTCCCTGGGGAACTTAGACACTGTATCTTCCCACTCCTCCCCTTCCCCCCTCTCCCCCCATCTAGTGGGATGAGCCTGTGAGAAAGTCAAGGGATTTTAGGGAGTTCAGACACATCACCTGCTGTCTAGGGAGCCAGGAATCTTGGCAGTGTTCCGGGTCATAGCCAGGATTATGGAATTGTAGTATCTGTTCATTGCTGTAGCGTAAATCCCAGTCCCAGACAGAGAGCTGTGAGTTAATAGAGTTCCCATCTGGGGGGTGGGAGTACCCTGGGGTATAGACTTGCGTATAGGAGTTGAACTGTACAGAGGAAAACAAAAAAAGATGGTTAAACAAAGAAAAAAAATCTATAGATATAAAAGCCTAAGCAACCGACCTTTCGACCGGTAGCTATGACACACACTGACCACCAGGGGGCAGACGCTCAACGCACAGGCATGGAAACATGGAACAGACTGATGAATCTCAGAGGGAAGGGGAGGGGGGGAGGGTGGGAAGAGATTAACCCATGATCTTACATGCATACTAGAGGCCCTGTGCATGGACTCGTGCACCAGTGGGGTCCCTCGGCCTGGCCTGTACCCTCTTGCAATCCGGGACCCCTCGGGGGATGTCGGACTGGTGGTTTTGGCCTGATCCCCACAGGCCAGGCTGAGAGACCCTGCTGGTGCACGAATCTGTGAACCGGGCCTCTAGTATATATATAACCCTTCTCACAGGTCTAGAGAGAAATTGTGAAATGCTCATCTCTTACTCCAGGAATCATATGTAAGGTGAAAGTCCAGTCCTGAGAGAGAGCACCAACCTCCCCCTTTCTCACCCATAGACCTCACTTTTCATAATCAAGACTAAACTTCGGGAAGTACTTCTCAATGGGGGGTGGGGGGATGTGGAAGACAAGTGAAAAATGGAAGTCACTGACCTGTCTACTCTGCTTTCCACGCTCCCAGGGATTGTCTCTCAAGAATGTAAGTGTGTCAGGAACCCTGACACTGTCATGAAGAGCAAGAAGGAAAAACTCGGAGAATTCAAACTCAGCTGGAAACTGCTGGAGGAGCTGCCAGACGCAATCAAGGAAGAGGAGAAACACTGGGGCCTGAAAAAAGGTAAATTAAGAGGATGGAATGGACTATAGGAAGCTAAAAGGGGAAGATGACAAATGAGAGGGACACAGGGAACAGGGGCTACTATGGAGATCAGGAAATGGAAACCTGAGTTGAGCATAATAGGGAGTGTGGTCACTCACTCATCTGGGTTCTCCCTTCAAACCTTATTCACGTCCAATGGATTATACTATATAATTTTCTGATCCTCTTTTTAAGTAATACTGGCCCCCATCCCAATACCCTCGCAAAATGTTCTCACCTTTTCACTGACCCCAGTTACCCCAAGTCGGGTCAGGAAGGGATGTCCAGCCGCCACCCACTCTCGCTGCACTAGTGATTGGAAGCCAAGCAGTGTTCGGGCTTCAGGGGCTGAAAGCAGCTGGACCAGTGAAGAGAGGAGGCCATTGAAATCACGGTCACCGCGCTCTGGTGATAAAGAGGGAGAAGGGATAAAGAAGGAGGGGCCAAGAAACTAGGGCAGAAGAAAATGAGAAAAGAAAACATGGCAAGAAGTGAGAAGCACCGAGGGGGAAAGTTTTGGGTAGGTAGAATTGAGAGGGCACATAGAAATAAAGAAAAAACAAAGACCTTGAATGATTCACTTCATAGACTCCACCTGGATAGAAATACCCAGCCTCACATGTAGGGGGCAGCATTATAAATCTCAAGTCAGCTTCCACATTGTCCTTCCCATCCCAACCCCAATCCCTATCCATATTGGAAGAATAGGAACAGAGGGCAGAGAATCCTTCTGTTAGGGACCACAAGCTGTGGTGGGGCGGCAGAGGTAGCACTAAAGGATGAGTAGAGCTCATGGGTAGTTCCTAGTAAAGGGAGAAGAGGATGCTAGCACTAGAAGGGGACAAGCTTTATAACGGGTGGGGAATGTCTGGCCTGTGGGCCATATAAGGTCCATGAAATCACTTGGTCTGGCCCTGCCAAGGCACTAGGGGTGAGTTAATTAAATGTTTGAACAAATATAGCAGGCTAATTTTTAAGTTGATAATTTTGTATGGCCTGAGAATGATGTTATAAATATCCAAATGGCCCTTGGCAGAAAAAAAGGATTCCCCACCCCTGCCTTATAGATTTCACTCCTTGAGCCCAATCCAGTTAGGTGGATAAAGGAAAAACTCAAGTAATGAAGTGAGTTGACCCAAGAAACTCACCTTGAAGTACTACAGAGCGAACTCTAGATGTCACTAAGACTGAGATGTCACTGGCCTTTCGAAGGCAAGACCTGGAGGTGAGGAAGAGGAGGGAAGAATAAGCCTGGAAAAGAGGAGTGAGGGGTCATGGGATAGAATAGAGGCCAACTCCAAAATCCTGCCTTCTCCTTCTAAGGAGCATGAAATAACAGCCTTCTTGGGAAACCAAGGCGAAAAATTAATGGAAGGCCACTTAGGAATCCAAGTTAACAGAAGTTTGGGGAGGGTTGTATTGTAAGTCATTTTTAGAAAAAGAGGGAGTACCTGACATAGTCCAACCATCGTGTTCCTTCCAGGGCTGAGAGCCATTTATCCTCAGCTACAGATGAATCTGATGGATAGTAGAGGGGTCAGAAGGGCAAAGAGATCAGAAGTACTCGGGATTCAGGATTCAGGGTCTATAGCCTGAAGGGTTAAAAATAAGTTGGGTAGTGGTTGCCTTGGACTGGGGATAGGAATGAAAAGTAACTATATAAATGGCCATAAGATTTCAAAAGTTAAATTGTAGTAATGTTTGTACAAAATTGTAAATTCATTGAATTGTATACTTATGGGTGAAGGATGATTTTTATGCTATGTAGATTATCTATAATAATAAAAGGGTAATATGCTAATTAGACCAGATGTCTTCCAGACATCATTCTGGACGTCCTTCCTGACCAAGCCGGGGCCCAAGGGAAGCCAGCCCGGGTCCCAGGTGCCTACGGGCGGCCGGAGGAGGAAAGCCCGGGTCCCGGGTGCCGGAGGGAAGCTGGTGCTGGCAGCCAGGGGAAGGAAGGCCTACTCTTGCACGAATTTTCGTGCATCAGCTCTCCAGTATCTCAATAAAGCTGTTAACAAAAAGAATACATTGGGGTCTGGAAGGCAGGAAATTAGTATGTGGGTGATGGGAGAGTTGAGTAGACTAAGGCTCATTGGGCTGAAGGGTTGGTTGCTCATCTATATCAGGCAAATGGAAAGCCAGGTTAGGGTCAGCAGACCTACAAGTGGGTTAAGGGGTTAAAGGTTATTCTTACCAGGCAGACAGAGGGCCCTCAGCCTCAAATGGGCAAGTTGGACATCTGCAAGACTAGGCAGCTCATCCATAGTGTCGACCAGGACAACGTCAGAATGCCCAGCCTGGAGCATAGACTCCACTGCTCTGGAGGAGAGAGAGTCAGAAAGTAAGGGAAGGAGTCTGCTTGAACACCTAACCTTTAATTCTCATAAGACTTCCCTCACCTGATATCCTCCTTGTTAGGGTCACTGGCTGTGTAGAAACCTCCACAGCGGAGAAGATCACTACCCCCAGGGTGATGCCAGGACAGGCGCTTCAAATGGGTGAGAGGAGAATCACTGTAGGAGAAACTCTTGGCCCCACCCTACCCTTGCCCCACACTGATGTCACAGGGATCCCCTCCCTTCACAATGACCCCTGACCTCCCATAACCCTCTAATCCCCACCCCTCACACTGACCGGTCCACGGCCCTGATGAAAGTGGCCAAATGCTCTCCTGACCTCACTGTCCAGAGTTCGGTTAGGGACCCAGAAGTAACGGGGGAGGCTGTGAAATTGAGAGTTATGTCACATCTTGGCTCAGTGACCTCATAACGCAAACCCATGTTTACAAGTAAGGTGCTTAGGAGGTGATCATTCCAAGTGATCTCAGATTTAGAGATCTTGGTGGTAAGGGGGATAGCTTTGTGGCTGTCCTAGGAAGCTGGAGTGTGTGGGAAGCATAGCTTAAGAGTCAGAGAACTGTGGGACGATAAGGAAGGCTACAGCAGTTGGGGTGGACTGGGGGATCACCTGGTGGCTACGTCGAATCTCTCATTGACAAGACTAACCCGCCAGCCTTTGGCCCCCTGCTTTTTCCTCTCAGTCTCCCAGTCTTCTGATGTCTCCAAGAGGGGAATAGGTGATTTTCTGGAGCCAGAACTCTGGCCTAGGGCAGGAGTGAGGCACAGAAGAGAAAGAAGACAGCTTCTCAGCTTTTTGTCTTCAACCAGCCTCTCATTGTTCAGACTCTATCTCTTCCTTATCCCAAAGAACCCTCACTCACCAGCCTTGCTCAGGGTTATCCCTGAGTACTGTTGGGTTTGACTGCTCTGAGCTCTGGCTTGGACAATGGCCATGGTCACCTGTGGAGGAAAGTACATCATCCTTTTGGCTCAGACTGAAGTGAAAAGGAAATGGGGTGTGTTGCTTCACTGTCTTTGCCACCAACAGAGAACAATGAACACAATCCCTAACGAAGGGAGCTTCTACAGGTCATGGGGACTGGGGTCAAGAAAATACCTAGAATCACAGAATCACAGAATGGTAATTCTGGAAGGAATTAGGAATATTCTCCTCCAACCCTCCCTGTTTTTCAAAGAAAGACACTTGCCCACAGTCATTCATACTCCTGATAATTGGCAGAGGCAGGCTAGAATTCAGGCCCAGTATTCTCATTATACTATCATTTATCCCAGCCTTTTAGCCACTCCTTGAGGAAAGAGGCAGAGCGAATGATGAAAGGGGTCCTGGGAAATAAGGGAGTACTGGGAATTGCCAGGGAAAGGATCCCAAGGTTCTCAGGGAAGGAGGGGTTTTTAGGTTGGGAGCCTCTTACCTGAAAGGCCTGAGGCTCTAGTCCTCCAGCCTCAAAACCAACTCTGAGCAGCCGGAAGTCTCGGCCGTGAATCAGGATCTCCTCAGGGATAAATTTAAGCAGGGACCCTGGACGGTGGAGTTGGACTCGAGACAGGCTACTCACTGAAGTCAAGAATTAGAGAGCAGTGTAGCCATGGATCAGAGTCCCTCTAGGAGGAACTCTTCATGCCCATCCCACTGCATCTCTGGCTGTCCTCTAAGAATAGAGGAAGGATTGAGTAGGGTAGCCAACACCCCCAGTGAGCCCCTTTACCAGCCCACTCACACTTACCAGCCTCTAATTGCCCAATGTTGACCAGGGCAAAATCATAATCACTGCTTAGGGGAGTCTCCTAGAGGAAGCACATGACATGCTAAAGACATCTGAAATCTCACATCCTATCTCGGTAGCCCCTCACCTTTCTAGAAGAGATCCCATTGGTTATCCCTGATACATTCCAAAGAGAGCCTTTAAGAATCTCTCTCTAGCTAGTGTTGCTTAGTAGTTAGAACACTAACCCACACACTAAAGGGTCTCAGGGTTCGATTCCCAGTCAAGGCACATACCTGGGTTGCAGGTTCAATCCCCACCCTGGTCAGGGCGCATGTAGAGACAACCAATCGATGTCTGACTGTGTCAGTCTGTTTGTCTGTCTCCCTCTCTCTCTCTATCTCTATCCCTGCTCCCCTTTCTCTCAATCTCTCTCCCCTCCCTCCCTTCCACTTTCTCTAAAAATCAATGGAAAAAATATCCTCAAATGAGGATTAACAAAAAAGAAAAAAAATTCCAAAAAAGAAATAACTCTCATACTTCCTGTAATGTTTGTCTAAATCCTTCTAGACTCCGCTACCTGTCATTTCCATTGGCCTAACCATCTCACCTGACGCCGCTGCCATCCACAGGGCTGGAAGGTGACCCTCAAGTTGGTGCAGATCAGGGTTCCAGGCAATTCAGGTTCCAGCCCCTTCCGCACCCCTGGGGCCCATGCTAGGATCTGCTCCCCTACAGGAGAAGCCAGGTTATGACCATTCCAGTGTTGCCCACATGTGTACAACCACTCCTCTGAGACAGGAGGATCTAAAGAGGAAAGATTAAGATCCTCCTCTAACTCCTAAGAATGAAAGGTTATGAGGAGAGAATTTGTAATCTTTTACTCTAGAGTCTAGAACAGTGCCTGGCACATAGTAGGCACTTAAATATTTATTGAATAAATAAATGAGAAAAGGGGTAGCAGGGTCAAGAAAACGGAGGGGTCATCAAGGTCCAAGCTCCCAGACAGTTCTGTTCAGAGAAGAGAACAAGCCTCAAGCAGAAGCAGCACTTTGAGCCAGGAAAGGAATATGAAGGTACCTTTAGTGAAGATATGAAGCAAGATTTGAGTAGGATGAAATTTGAAGTCGTTTCTGAAGATCAGAAGTACTGAAAGGACATTATTACCTGGGAGGCATCCAGAGGCCAGGCAACTGCCAAGTTGAGGACTCCTGGGCTCTGGCATCCCACTCCCCTGGACAGACTGTGGTCCAGAGAGCTGTGAAGAGTGTAGTGTTATTCCCCAGGCCTCTCCAACCCTGGGGTCTTGGATTAACTCAGCAGCCACGTTTAGAGGCCTACACTCAGACTCAGGGGAAACTGAGATCAGTGGCTGTGGGGAGCTCAGGACCTGGGCTGGCAGACAGTGAAGGGAGGGGCTGGTTAATGGATAATGAGACGATGAACTTGAGACTGAAAAAGACAGGCCAAGCTCCATCAGCCAGAGAATATGAGACACACCCTCCTCCTGCTCTAGATCCTTTTCTTCTATTTCCAAAATCCTCCCTACTCACACCCTCTGACCGACCAACCCCTCCCCCCAAGCCCAACTTTCCTCTCCTTACCCCCATCTCTGGCTCTTCCTTCTGGGGGGCGATGTTGAAACTCTGGCCCCGGCCCCCCCACCACATTTCTCCGGCTCCATCCGGGGACGGAGCAGTTAAAGGTGGGAAACTTCAAGGATGCTCAAGCCCCTTGGGAAGAGGCTGGATCTTGAAGCTGAGAGGAAGGAAGTCAGGGATGGGATCCGGGCAAGGGACCAGTCAGGGCAAAGGAACGTTTGAGGTGCATGGAGCACGATTTGGGGTCTTTGAAAGCTGTGTCCAGCTAGAGGAGGCTCCTCGGAAACTTCAGTCGACTCTGGAGAGGGCGGGAGAGATGCCCAGCCCCTTAAAGGAGCATACACACAATTTTGGGAAAGTGGAGAGGAATTGGAGGAGCCTGGGAAGGGTGAGGAATCCGTGGGGAACTGGGGAAAAGTACCCAGATTCCCTTCTTTACCCTTACCCCCAACTCCTATTCACTTCTTGTTCATGAGAATTGAAGATTGTTTGAGGGGAGCAGTAATACCAAATATTAAACTGGAACAATTTGGGCCACTTCTCTAGACTGAGTGACGGCTTCCCTGGGAAGCTCAGTTTTTTTTATATCTTAAAAGGGGCGGGGGTGGAGGAAGTGGGAGGAACACAAAACTGGTTAAGGCCTTCTTACAGCCTCTCCAGACAGAACTACCAAAAGGGGTTGAGAAGTAAATGGAAATTGGACCTCAGAGAAGTTTTGCCTGGGGAGACCCAAGAATTAGGGATGGGGATGAATTAGTGTTTTTGTCCATCCTTCTCCAGAGAGCATGAAACATACCTCGTATGCACAGTGCAGTGGAAAAGGCGAGAAATTGAAATCTCTCCAGGATGCAGACACAAGTACAGGTATGTTTATGTGCAAGTTCTGGGGTGGAGGTGGGAGACCCAAGGAAAAGATCTCACCAACTTAATCCATCAAACACACACATGCACACATACCCGCACACACACACCACCCCAACCAATTAGAAACTGGAGCCCACCTCAGGTACATGACCCCTCCCTCCAGTCCAGACACCAGATCTCCAAATTAATAATTCATGTTCAGGATCCTGAAAGCTGAGGGCTGGAAACCTCTGTTCAGTTCAACAATCCTCCCTACCCCCTTGCAACCCAAGAAGCAAAGGTAGGGGAAGGGCACTGGAAGGAAGTAAAGGAACTGCAGGTGAGGGGGACTAGGGTATGAATATTTAGATATGAAAAAGACAGGAAATAAAATACAAAGTAAGAGTTAATGAGCTGCTGTTTTATTGATTTTGAGTCTGTACAGAGGCAGCAATCCGTAGGTGGGGGCCCAGTGTCACTTTATTCTCTCCAACCCCCAGCACACACACCCTTCCGGCCTCAGCTTTACAAGTTCCCTGTCTGGCTGCAACTATGGAAATAGTGAAAATACATATTGTGAGACAGGGCGTCAATCTGGAACAAAGAGGGATACCTGATTCTCAAGGTCCTAAAAGCTACTAAGCATCCCCACCCACCCCCACCATGGGCTTCAATCTCTGGGGAAGAAAATACTTCCCAAGGTCTGTTGCAATAAGAGGTGTGTACCACAATTTTAAAATATCCACTTTCCTTCTCCCACCACCCTTCATTCAAGAGCCTCATTCTATTCTTTAATACTTTGAGGTAAGGAACAGCAGAGGAATACAGAGAAAAACATCGGGAGATTGGGGAAAAGTTGGGGGAGGGTGACTTGGATTAGTCCCGAACCAGGAATGCAATGAGGGCAGCAGATGAGGGGTAATTAACAGCAGAACCACCTCTCACCACCCCACACACTCCCAGTGGAGGCTCAGTGGACGAAAGGAAGGGTGGAACTGTATCAGATTTTTCCATGTTCAGAATCCTGATCTGGTTGTAGGTTTGTGCTATGAGTGAAGGCTGCCAGGAGGGGCAGCTGAAGGAGGAGCTGAGTGACTCATAGGATGAGTCACAGATCCAGTTATAAACACAGAAAGAAGCCATAGTCCTCCCCACCCCCACTTCAGTCAGTTCTGCTATTAGCCAGCTTCCCTCTCTTCTAAAGCCCCTTACTCACCAGGTGGAGTGAGGTGCCATGGAGTGTGTCTACACGGAAGACTTCATAATAAATATTTTGTTCAACTTAAGTACATGGGGCAAAACACCCTGTGATTTGTAGACTGGGTATCTACAAAGTGAGACAGAATGCTTGTATGACTCACTGAATCTACAGTTAAAGGGCCTGGAGGGGAAGGGAGACTAGAAAAATCTAGGGTGCAGATGATTCCAGGCCAGGAAGGGGCTTCTAATTCTGTCTTCTCAGCTGTGGCTATGTGTCTGGGGCACTGACTCTCGGAGAAAGAGGACAGAGTCCAAGGTGTCCAAGTAACTCAGGGACAATCATTTCTGAAGCTTCTTTATTGGGAAAGAAAAAAACGTGACTGGAACCTTGGACACATGGCTGTTTAGAAAGGAATAAGAACGGTAAAAGCTAGGTTCTCAAGTCATTCAGAACCAGCCCCATTCTTTTTGGCTCAGTATCCCCTCCCAAATATACAATACAAAGTCATTGCTAATTTTTGTTTTATTGGTCTGTGAGCTTTAGTTTTGCCTGAGAAGAAACTGCAAGAGGGAGGGTACTTGCCTCCAGGCCTGTACAGCACTGTTTAACACCATCCCCACTCCAGAATGAGATTGAATTTCTTAAAATTTATATATATTTTTATATATAATCTTCATTTTGATAGAATCCAGTATGAGGAAAACTATTGGTTAAATCTTGTAACCCTCAATAAAACCAGCATAGATTGAGATTTTGGAAGCTTATCTTATAGTATACTTGTTCCATCAGGGCTGGAGTGTATTAGGGTGGAGGGGTAGCACTATCTTAAATCAAAAGGGGAAAATCTCCCCTTTCCAATAAAAAACTTCAATAGGTACCCCAACACCCTGAATTAAAGGAACTAAGTGCACTTATTTAAGACTGAGAGACATCATCCCTCAGCTAGGGTTATGGGGGTCTGCTTACCCCCTTCACCCACAGACCTCTCCTTAAGTAAGGAATTTTTGCTCAGTTTGAGTGCACATCATGTACCACTCTCTTCCCTTCTCCCAGTACAGTAATTGCATGGGCTTGCCTCTTCCACCCCCTCATCTTCCCAAAATACCATAAACCAACCCAAATTCATTTCCTAGGCATAATTCCTTCACTCCCCCACCCCACACAATTCCCTCAAATAAAGCAAAACAAACCCTACTCATCCCTATAGAAAAACATCCATTGATTCAGGCTCCCTCATCCTTAGAACGGAGAGGTTTATTTAATGCCTCAATAAATAATTACCTACCCAAATTAAGAAAAATATTTCTTAATAAAAAACTATAGGGCTGCCCTGGCCTGTGTTGCTCATTGGTTAGAGCGTTGGCCTGCTCTCGGAAGGGTCTCGGGTTCAATTCCTGATTCCCGGTCAAGGGCATGTACCTGGGTTGCAGGTACAATCCTGCAGCAGGAGGCAACCGATTGATGTGTCTCTCCAACATCGATATTTCCACCGTCTCTAAAAATCAATGGAACAGCCCAGCTGGTTTTGCTCAGTGGATAGAGCATCGGCCTGTGGACTGAAGGATCCCAGGTTCGATTCCAGTCAAGGGCACATGCCTGGGTTGCGGGCTTGATCCCCAGTAGGGGGCATGCAGGAGGCAGCTGATCAATGATTATTTCTCATCATTGATGTTTCTATCTCCCTCTCCCTCTCCCTTCCTCTCCGAAACCAATAAAAATATATTTTTTAAAAATAAAAATCAACAGAAAAAATATACTCAGGTGAGGATTAACAACAACAAAAAAGCTGTAAGGCCTACATAAAGCCCTATTTTACCAAACTCACCCCTAGGCCACCCCTTTCCCCTGAATTTCCATCTTTTTTATTGAAAAGAAGTCAGAAGAAATTGGTATTGGTTAATTTATAAATCAAAAGAAAAACAAACAACATAAGGTTTCCATTTTTGTTCATTTGTCCTCTGTTTTTAAAAACAAAAAGTATTACCTAGAACTAATAACAGAACAAATCCAAACACAGCAGTCCAGTGGAGAATCAAAACTTTCCTGGCTTTATTATCTAGGGAAACCTCTGGTCTATTTCCACTCCTATTGGTCCAGGCCAGAATCCTATGATATAGATGGACGCCTATGAGAAAGCTAAGTGAGTTGTGCAAATTCAAGGTGTGAGTTTGAGCCACCTGTTGTTCAGGTGCATGTTAGGGGATGGAAGCCCATGAGGTGGTAGTCTCACTAGTGTTGTTCTAACCCCAGAAACAGGGTGAGGTGAGCAAGGCACTCATTTGGGGCACAAAATTTAAGTGGTGCCCCAAAACCCAGTAACCAAGACACTATTTTAATGCAGTTATTTTTTGAAAATCAAAACTAATGTAAAAAAACCACCACCACCACAATGAACAAATTATCAGTTTTAAATAAAGACAGGATTCAACCCTATACTTGCTCATTTCAACTTTACTCCCCTTTATCTAATCCCAGTCCTGTTGAATCTGGTCTTTAATACGATTTTGACATTTTGTTCATTATGGATTTTTTTGCATTGATTTTTAAAAATATTGCATTAAAACATTATCTTGATTATTGAGTTTTTCGGTACCCTCCAGTTTTGTACCTGAGAGGAGTGCTTGTCTCTTACTAGTCCCAGCCCTGCCCTGAATATATACATACCCTCCTTTGGAATCTAACTCCTTTGACTTCATTGCTTCCTTAAAACCAGTCTATTTTCAAATAAAAGCTTAAGAATTCATAGCCATAGGAAATGGTGAAATCAACAGTATCAGATTTGGAAAATAAGTGACTTTCAAGTTTGAGGAAGGAACCTTTCTAAAATGTGAGCAGTTCCAATAAAGAGGAGTCTTGGCTTTGTTACCAAGGGGTAACAAAGTAAGACAACCTTCCTGATTGGGCAGAAGCAACATATGGCAAACACGAGTCCCCGCCCCCTACACACACCCAGGCTGTGTTTGCCTCAGATCAAATGTGGGGATTACATTCCATGGGGTGGGTTATGAGTACATACTTCCAAAGAGAAATCCAAATACAGAAAAATAGCCCCAGTTAACACCTGGACACTTAAGTACACTTATTCCCCTTCTTAGTATGAACCCAGGAGTGTATACAATTGCATAGTTGAAGTTTTCCCAGAAAAAGAAAAGTTAAAGGAAAATTGGCCTAGGATAGGTCCTCTGGTTTAAAGCTCTTAAAAATGGTGCTGGCCAGAGCATCGGCTGTCCAGACTTGTGCTTTGTGCAAAATGCAAAGGAGCTCCCCCGCACTGTGTCCACAGGCCCACTCCCACCCCTGGGGAAAAGGGTAGGGTCAGGGAAAGGAGGAACTCCAAAGACAGATCATCTCATTGGGAGTAATCTGTGATCTGTGGTTACAGTTCACTAAAATAGATTTCTCTAACTTTTTATAAATTGCTCCAGCCTCTACCCCATGTTTCAACATCAGTCCTATTATAAAAAATATCTCTTCTTACAAAGTATTTTATTATTTTAATAAACTAACCACAGATTAAGGTCAGCTATGGCTTAACAAAAGAAGCCAGGATGTTAAGTTCATTCTCCAAAAACAGAGAGGAAAGGAGAAAGAATCACTTAAATAGGAAAAAAATTATTTTTAAAAATGTTTTTGCTTGCTGGGGTCTTTTGTTTCTTTTCCTTAAAAAAAAAAAAAAAAAGTCAAAAAAATAAGTTGCTTCCTACAGAAATGCAGCAGCAGAGGATGGTAGTGCTCTATTTAGGTTTTTGGTTTTGTTTGAAACAGTCTGGCCAAAGGTTTATCCTTCTCCCACCCCTCCCAAGGCACACTCAAACTCCAATATGTGGTTATTGCTAAGTAGTTAAAAAAAGATCACCTCTGTACCAGTTCACCTGGAGAAAATTCAACACACACAGCTGCTCTTCTCATCACTCTCTTCCCTTCCCCAGAGGGAACTTTTTTTAAAAGTAAAATTAAAGTCTTTTTTTAAAAAAATCACAACCTTCTTAATTTAGCTGAGTTCAGCCCTCAAAAAGGATGAGGAAAAGATAGGGGGCAATCAACAACCTCCTCTCAAACTAGAACAGATGACAGATGGTGTTTAGAAGGAAATAAAACTTAAGAGGAAAAGGCTTCCCCTTTTAAGTTTGTCCCTTCCCCATCTCAACAAACCCATTTAAACGGCCTCCCTCCTAATAGGCATCCATGAGCACACATTACTGCCCTGTCTTTCCAGATTCTTCAGGAGGAAGAATTTATCCAACCCTAGTTTCTATCTTAATTCAAATCAATGGCCAATTTGTCTTTATTTCCCAGTTTCTCTCTACACTCCCAACTCCACCACCATGCCTTTTTTTTTCAACCTAAAAGAACTTTGGTCTGTTTTTTTTTCCTTTTATTGACTGAGAACCACCTTTGCCTTCTCCTTTCCCAGATGGCTAACCATCTCCCCATCCTCACATACCAAACCTGCCCCTACTGCTTTCATGGACCCAAGGGGTTATGAGACAGAATCACCATCTTTCTCCTTTGTACCTCCTCAGTCCCATCAAGTCAAGATCTGCAAAGGACTAGTACAGCCCATGAGGCACCGTCAGCCCTGACCTGCTCTTGCCAGCCTGGCAACTCTCCAGCACACACACACTTCAAAGTTTCTCGCCAGGCTCCCACAAACATTACTGCATGTGCCCCATCAACATGGGGCTGGGTCTTGATGAGCCAATTAGTTGAGCTTAACTTTCTTGGTTTACCCCCTTGCCCTCCAAGGTCCCCTCATTCAGAACCTGTGTACGAGCAGCTCCCCACCCGGTTCCCGTTCCTTCCTCCTCAGTTCTTCCCTATAACAGCAGGAGCAGAAGTTGTTTGTCTCAGGGTGTCCATAGAAGCTGCAGTTCGGTTGTTTGCATTTGGTCTGGGTTGTGGGAAGCCCCCTGGGCCCTCCAGCCCATCCATCTGGCTCAGGGGGCTCTTGGTAGCCGTTGCTATAGGAATCAGCCACGCGGAAGTGGGGTGGTAACAATGTACCCCTATGAACTCCATCTTGGGAGTGACCGCCCGGCTCCAGAGAAAGGCTGCTGTCCTGATGGGGGTAGGGTCGCCCAGGAGGGCATTGTCTAGGGAAGGTGGCATATGGTGGTAGGCCACCCCCACACGGACCCCCTGCCAACTGCCTCCTGGGTTCCTGGCAGTGAACTCCACCCCCAGAAGGCCGAGGGATTGTAAAGCCCCCAGGGTAGCCAGTAGAAAATGCCATTGCCTTGGACTCTGTTTGGGGGGCAGTCAGCAGCTCCTCCCCACCATCTGGCTCTGGCTTTTTGGCTGGAGGAGGCCCACTCCCTACTCCTCCATTCACGATCTTCCTCTCTGACTCCTTCTGCTTCTGCTCTGCCAGGAATCTCTCCTCAGCATCAGAAAGGTAGCGCTGGATCATCTCCTCCTGATATTGGTGACGGTGACCCATCTTGAGGGTTCCAACAAAAATAAACTTCCCCTCCCCTTGCATTGCAGTCCTCATGATACTCAGGCTTTGCATCACCTCCTGGCTATACTTGCTCCCTCCATTACCCACAGACTCAGATGTAGGCTTCTCAGACACAGGCCCATCCCCAGCTGCCTCCTCTTTGCCACCCTTCCAGCTCTTCAGTGAGTTTTTCTTCTTCTTCTCCAGTGTCTCGGTGCCACTGCTCACTCCTGACCCTGTTCCCATCCCTCCAGGCTTAGAACCCTTGCTGTGCATCAGGCCTCCCATGTTCTTCTTGAGCTTGCTTCCCAAGGTTTTGCCAAAGCTGCCCAGTTTGTTAGCCACAGAATCTGCCCTCTTCTTGTCCTTCTCCCGATCTCGTTTTGATTTTTCTTTCCGCTTGCTGCCCTCATTGCTGGTGGAACTGCTGCCAACTGACTCCTTGTCTGATTCCCCAGACTCAGGAGTGGACCGGGGCTCATCTCCCGCTGAGGCAGTGGGGGACTCAGGCTGGGCCAGGGGAGCCTGCAAGAGACAAAAACAGGATTGTCAGTTATCTCATTGGTCTGAGTTGGGGGAGGTCCCTGGGGATCCCTAGTTTATCCATATGGCTCATGGAGCTCCCAGTAGCCATTGCCTATAGGAATTAGCCAAGTGAAAAAGGGTGGTAACACCCCTATGAACCATCCTTAAGAGTGACTGCCCAGTTTTAGAGAAGGGCTGCTGTCATGATGGGGAAGGGTCACCCAGGAGGGCATTGTCCTTCTCCAGCTCCAGTCACTCTCCCATAGACAAGGGATAGATGTATCTAATATCTAACTTTAATGTCACCACCTGCAATAACTTCCTTCTGTAATAATGAAGCCTGCAACTCTTCTAGAGCAATGAATAACTACAATACATGGCCTCTGGGTAAGGACAGAATATTCTATAGATACTGGAGCATTCTTTATTTGATTCTAAATTTCTCTATGCTAAATTCTTCCCAAAATTAGACTCAAGAAAGTCTTGTCTAACTGCAACCAACCAACTGCAACCATTCTGAAGCCTCTCAACTTTTAGACATTCAACACTGGAGTCCATCAATTTGCCCTTGCTCCTGTGATCATGTTCTATGGATACTGATGACATCCTCAGAACCTACTGGATCAGGAGCTCTTTAAGCTGTTCTGTCTCTTCTGGTGTCAACGCAGAGATCTATGTATAGATAGCTTAGGATAAAGTAGTGATAATCTCAAGTTCACCAAAAAGTCCAGAAAACTTTTCTTGAAGAATATGTTTTAGTATCAAAAAGCAGAGCTTGGTTGGAGAGGAGATGAGGAAAATGGGAGGCACTAACAGGTAGAAAGACAGAAAAAAGTATCTTTGGGAACTTATTTGACATTTTCCAGTTATTCCTAATTTGGAATCATAAGCCATCACTCAGAAGAGATTCAGAAAGAGAACACCACCAGATCTTATTCTCCCTGTCACTGAAAATGAGGATCTACAAGGGTCCAGTGGAGATGTCCTCACCTGTGCATCAGAGGACACTGGGATCCACTTCACGTTCATGTAGCTATGCAGCAGATGCAATTTGACCTCCAGGGACAGGATTACACTGTGAAAGGGAGAAAAAAGGAATTAGAAATGTTCTGTAACCTATAAAATGCAAAGCAGTGTGATAAGTTGGGTGAGGGCCACATGGCTTGGGACTCAGGGTTGGGTTTGAATGATAGTTCCACCAATTACTAAGATTGATGACCTCAAGCAAGTCACATCAACTTCTCTGAAACTCAGATGGGGTCGATAATGGGAATAGATAGTAATATATCCTGTAGGGTTGTTATGAAGATTAAGATGGCATTTAAAAGGACACAGCACAGTGTCTAGAAAACAGGAAATTCTTATTAAACAGTAGCCATTGTTATCGTTGTAAATATTTAGAAGGAACTTTTGAAAGTTAGGGGAGAACTTGGTTAAAAAGCCACAAACACTGGGTTTTTTAATCAAACCCTCTCGTTTGGGTCTCAGTTTTAGGAGCCCAAAGAAGGAAGGGCTGGGTAAGTGGTAAGGGAGGAGCTTTTACATTCATACACTCTTCACAGGAAGCTGTGGTGGGAAGCAGGAGGAAGGCTAACCAGCTTATGGGAGGCAGAGCAAGCAGTGGGGAAGAACATATTTTTCTTGCTGTTTAAATTCCAGAGAGGCAAAAATCCAGAGCAAATTATTTTGGTCACCTATTTAAAACCCCTCTCACTTGGTCTGGGAGAACTGTGAATTGCATAACTTGATTTTCTGATCACTGCTTTGGGGATTCTGGGAGGTATTAGTGCAAGAACACTCTTCATATGTAAGGAAAGAACAAGTCCAGGATTCCCATCTTTCACAGGGAGAAAAAGCAGTTCCACGCTGCAAAAGTCCTGGTGCTCAACCTGTCTTTCACCTGTCCGTCCCAAAAATACAGAACTAGGGTGTGACTGTCTTGCCTCTGCTGAGAAAAAGTCCCCAAGAGACAAATGCTGTATGTGGAAGAGCTCCCAGCTACAAAGTAGATGAAAAGGCTAGGCATGTCTCACCTGGCCAATCGGACATTGTCACTGTCATCTTTGCCCCACTCCCAGCTCTTTCCAGGGTCCACAGCAAAGTGCAAGGGCAGCAGCTTATGCTCTGAATCTATAAGTGGGATCACAGCTGGAGGGGGAAAAACATGTCATCAAGGAGTCTCTCTAAGGAGAGAGGAAAGCTACTGAACACAGACCGACTTCACTGAAAAGGAGGCTGAATTATACTACAGGAGGTAGGATAACTGTAGTCACTTCTTATTTCTTACATGTGAATTACCCTGGCATTTAAAACTAAAAGGCTGGTTTTCCCTTAATACCCAGCACACAATTTAGGCCATTAATCCCCATGATTCCCCACCTGTCAGTCAACTAACATTCATGATGTTTTTGCTAGTTAATGTGGATTCATGGAATTGAAAGTCACTCAGACAAATAAAGCAAAGCATCATTTGGAAGGTCCTATGGCCTTAATATATAAACCCTTTATTTCAGGGAGCAGGAAATATAAACTACTGTGTTTTCCCCCAAACCTTTGTTGTTTAATTTTAAAACCTTGGTATATCTTACAGCTTGGTAGAATAGTCTCAACATGCGCTCATTTCGGTTTTTCCAATGAAAATAAAGCAGATCAAAAAGCACCAGAGACACAGACACTGCATTCAGCACCTTGTTCCTTGCCATTCTCCTTCTGCTCCATGGACACAAGTGCAGAAAAGTGAGCCTGATCATAGGCGAGCACCAGAGGGGAGCGGTGACACTGGCTGGCGGGGACCTCCAGGGGCAGATAGATTCCCCCAAAGGGAATAGGGGCAAATGCTGCAGGAAACCATAAAGATTATTATTAAGGCTATGTTCTTGCCCAGTGGGCAATCCCTCTTCCTCTCTCTGCCAATTGAGTCCCCCTTTCATTCCAACCCCTGCTTAATAATTCTTTCCCAAGAAGCCTCATCAATTAATCCCAACTTGAATCTTTTGAGACCTTTGCATTGTTCTAATTTACACCTTGTTTTTCCCCCAAAGGTCTATATATCCCCTTTCCCACACTCCTCCCAGTGCTTAGACCAAAACTCTGCAAACAGTGGGTGCTTAGGGTGCAGTGAGGATTGACTGACTCACCTTCTCCCCCAGAATCCCTCAGCATGGTGTCTGCCACGACGACTATGGGCCTCCTAAGCACATGGGCAAGGACAAAGACATGGAATTCTTCTAGACTCTCATATACAGGCTCCTCTGAACTCTCCACCCTAGAGTTGCAGGGTGGGGAAAGAGTGGAAGGTGTTAAGTGGAAGGAAGAGGGAAGAAAACAAAACAAGAGACTCCTGAAGACCAGTTCTGCAAAAAGGAAAAAGAGGAATGTCCTTTCCTGGTTTTCTAATCCTAAGACTGCCATGGACACAGGTGATTATTTTATGCTACAATGGCTGTTTCTACTTCCATTTTACAGATGGGGAAATCTAAGAAAAGAGATTTGAAGGCTTTATGGTTGTATGGTTAAAGTAGTGTTAGGAATCTGAAGGGAATTCCTCTATTAATACTTGTTTTGTTCAACAACCTTCCTCAATTCTCTTTATAAAGTAGCTAAATACACAACTGAGTAGCCTCATCCTGCTGACTCTACCCACCACAACCATCCACACATCACACTGTCCAACAAAAACAAAAACTCCTCCTATGTTCCCTTGCTTGGAGAACAGCCTCATTATATACCTAGTAGCCTAGTCGGAAATCTGTAAAATTTTTACTGTTCTTTATCTCTCACCTCCAATTAATCACCTGGCTTGGCCAATTCCATCTCTTAAGTGTCTCTTGCATCTATCTCCTCTGGCTTATCTGCAATCCACTACTCTTTTTGTAAAAAATATGTTTTTATTGATTTTAAAGAGAGAGGTAGAAACATCCATGAGAAACATCAATCAGCTGCCTCCACGGGCATGTGCCCTGACCAGGAATCAAACCAGTGACCTTTTGGTCATGGGATGACACTCAACCAACTGAGCCACACCAGCTGGGCTACAATCCACTACTCTTGTTCATACCCATGGCTCTCTTTCTTGGATTACTACAACTGCCTCTAGTTTCCCTCCCTCCGCTTCATCATCCACTCTGCTGTCAGTGTATTTAAATTCACAAATTTGCTCCTGTCACTCACTCACAACTCAGTGCCTTTCCACCCCATAAAGCAATATTCAACACTGGGTGCTTGCTACAAATGCAGATTTCTGGGCCTTACCTCAGTCTCACTCAAGGGTGGAGGTCCTGAAATCTGCATTTTATTTATTTTTTATTTTTTAAAATATATTTTTATTGATTTCAGAGAGGAAGGGAAAGGGAAAGAGAGAAACATCAATGATGAGAGAGAATCATTGATTGGCTGCCTTCTGCACACCCCCCACTGGAGATCAAGCCTGCAACCCAGGCATGTGCTCTTGGCTAGAATCGAACCCAGGACCCTTCAGTCCAAAGGCTGACGCTCTATCCACTGAACCAAACCAGCTAGGGCTGAAATGTGCATTTTAAACAATCTTCTCACATTATTTTTATGCACAATAAAGTTTGGATCAGTTATAATTTTAAACTTTTTATTATATAAAATTTCAAAATTTTAAACACATTCTAAATAGAAATAATATTATCCTAAACTCTCATGTACCCATCGCCCAGCCTCAACAACTATAAACACAGAGTCAATCTCATTTCACCTGCACTTTTATCTATTTCCCATTAGCCACCGCCCCCCACTCACCCCCGATTATTCTAAAGCAAATCCTAGACATACATTTCATCCGTATTACAGTTTCTGTCTCTAAAAAATAACTTTAAAAAATACCCACAATACCATTAATATCACACTTTAAAAAGTTAATAATAATCAAACTTGTAGACATTGTTCACATTTCCCCAATTGTCTTATATATGTCCATACATTCCAATTGGTTGATAATGTCTCTTAAGTGTCTTTAAACTTACCTTCACTCTCTCTTATTATTTTCCTTGCAATTTATTTATTGAGGAAATTGGGTCATTTGTCCTGTAGTTTCTAAAAGTCTAGGTAGGACACAATTTTAATTCCTTAGCATGGTATAAGAGAAACCTGAGCATGGCACACATAATATGGATACCTAGCCTCATCTATCGTTCTGAACCACATATTCTATATTCTGGCAATACTGAACTACCTAAAGTTCCTAGAACCGTGGTCGGCAAACTGCGGCTCGCGAGCCACATGTGGCTCTTTGGCCCCTTGAGTGTGGCTCTTTCCACAAAATACCACGGCCTGGGCGAGTCTATTTTGAAGAAGTGGCGTTAGAAGAAGTTTAAGTTTAAAATATTTGGCTCTCAAAAGAAATTTCAATCGTTGTACTGTTGATATTTGGCTCTGTTGACTAATGAGTTTGCCGACCATTGTCCTAGAACATACCACATTGTTATACAATCCTGTGCCCCTGCCATGGCTCCTCTCTTTTCTCCTGACATCCTCTTAGCACAGATTTCTTTGGACTCTGAAGACTCAGTTAAGATTACTTCCTGTTCCCCCATACTTACCCACTACAGTTGGTTCCATTGGTACCTAGATGCATCCGGGGTTCACTTGAGGCAAGCTTGATCAGCTCATTCCATTCCTTCTGCCATTCATCCTCTGTGTATACCAGCCCTGACTGTGAAAGACAGGCAGGGGATGTCAAGCAATTAGAGGTGAGGTTCAAGAGGAAATATTCTCCTAGCACTTGGTTTATAATTTGTACTATAAAGTCAAATCTATTCTCCCTTTTAAAACCAATATCCACGAAAGAATAGTCTATGATCTCTCTCACATTTCTTTTTCTTCCATTCTTCCCAACCCATTGCAATCTAGCTTCTGTTTCTGCCCTCCAGTTATGCCCTTTACCCTCACATACCACTTCACCTAACCAACACTGGGCAAAGGACAGTAACCTCCTAATTGCCAAATTCAGTGGACTCATTGGTTCTCATCTTTCTTAGCTTTCGTGTAGCATTTGATAATCTCTTTAAACTCCCTTCTCCTTTAGCTTCCACAACATTACTTTCTCCTACCTCTGTGAACTCTGCTACCCCAGAAATACTGTTGTATATTAAAGATTTTAGCCTTGGTTACTTCTAGGTGAAGTAACAGTCTACTTGATTGTATTTGGCTTACATTAGTATTAAAATGCTTAAACACAAACTGACAGTAAAAAGAATCACAATGGAGCCTAACTGGTGTGGCTTAGTGGTTGGGCCGGTCGACTTATGAACCAGGAGGTCACAGTTCAATTCTTGGTTAGGGCACATGCCTGGGTTGTGGGCTCATTCCCCAGTAGGGGTGTGCAGGAGGCAGCTGATCAGTGATTCTCATCACTAATGTTTCTATCTCTTTCCCTCTCTGAAATCAATAAAAATATATTTTAAAGAGAAACATGAGGGGCATCAGGACAAATTTAACAGGAATTAAAGAGCCATTGTGAGCACACTCTAATTTAAAAAACGACAAAGCTATTTTCAGTTTGTAAAATGATATTAAAAATGTTTCCAATTAAAAATAAGAATAATGCACAGGTTATATATGGGGCGCTGTGGTCACTCTGATATATGGTCACTGATACACATCCAGGAGGATCTGTCTTCCCTTCCTTTCACCTATTTCTGCTTACTGTTCTTATACACACAGCCTCTAGGTGGCGTACCCTTCTAGCCTGAAAATGTTCTTACTGGGTTTTACCACCAAATTCAACACAAAAGGAGGTCTGGGAAATCAAAACCATTTTAGTTTGTTTTGTGTTTGGTACTGGTTAATAGAAGCTCCCCAGTCCATCACCACTCTCCCCCCATTCCCACTCCCAAGGTCTGAGTGATCTGAGCTAAAACAATTACCTAGGCCATATTTCTAATATGGAACTTTCACTATGCCCAGCAAAAGGAGTAAAAAGATTTCTCCTTTGATAGCAACTATTCTCTATGCATGTATTTTCACTGGAGACTTTGAGAGGGAATAGGTATTGCTGGGCCTCCTCACTAAATACCACCATAATCTAACCCCGCCTTTAAAATAATAACTATAGCCTGGCCAGGTAGCTGGATTGGTTAGAGCATCGTCTGGATACACCAAGGCTGCAGGTTTGATCCATGGTCAGGGCACATACAAGAATCAAATAATGAATGCATATACAAGTGGAACAACAGATCAATATTTTCTCTCTCTAAAAAAAAGGTATTTTTTTAAAAAATCAAATAAAATAACAGTTATAGCTTAAAAGCTTGAATTGGACACACCTATTCTCTGACTGTTGCTGTCACTTCTACTTAATAACCAGCATGCTCTGGTTTGGCCTTTTCTTATTTCTGGAGTGGTCAAATCTAAGGTTCAGGTTCAGGTATGGTATAAAGAAGGCAAACTCTGGACTGGCTGTAGTTCAGGCAACAGAAGGTCTCCACAAGGTCCAGTTCAACTCACCAGGGGCTTGGTGGTATAAAGAACTTGTCATGTACTTGGCCTTGCCCTGTGCATTTATTTCCCTCAGGAATCTTCTGGGGCTGATTGCTGATCAAAGATAGGATTTCGATCTTAATATCATCCTAAGTTTAACAATGGGTTCTTTGTTTTTGAGAAAGAAACAGAACACATTCTACTTAAGTATTTTAAATCTTCAGGACATAAAATTCCAATGACTAAAACAAAACAAAAAATCTCTTGGTTCTATATATGGCCAGTTATGATTGAACAATAAAAGGAGAAAAGAAAGAAGATGAAAAGTTTCTGAAGAGATATTCTCACATTAATGCCAGAAACATCCAGCCATATATACACAGCAAAAATTAGATATATCCCAAAGAGCAGGAGATAAATATAGAAGGCAGAACCAGGGGAAAAGGAAATCCATTGTCTTTATATAAATGTTAATGTCAGTATTAAAGTTAAGGGGAAAGGGTGGGTAAGCTTTTTCTATAAAGATCCAGATAGTAAATCTTTTAGTCCTCGTGAGCCATACCCAACTACTCTATTCTGCTGCTATAGCAGGAAAGCACTTACATAAACATATACAAGTAAATTAATGGGTGGGGCTGTATTCCAAAACTTTTTTTTTTTAAATCGGTTGGTGGTATTTGGCTCACAGGCCATAGTTTGCCCAACCTCTGTTATGGAGATGGACAGTACAAAAAGTCCATTGTTAAAAAAAAAAAAAAAGTCCATTGTTACTTTCTTATATAAAAGCAGCTTCAACATTTGCTAACCCCCTGAGATGTACCACTCAAACTCAATTTAACAGGTATTCTTTAAAGTTTTTTAAACACACTAAGTATTTGAAAAAATAAATGGTATACATGGCCAAAAATATTTTTAAGCATTTACCGTACTTTCCGGCGTATAAGATGACTGGACGTATAAGATTTTCCTGGGTTAAAAAGTCGTCTTATATGCAGGAAAATACGGTATATTTCTACACGGATTGAATATGCAAGTCCTTAAAAATTGGTCTACTGGCATTATAAACAATAAAATCAAAACAATACAAAAATTCTATGGACCTGTCATGTCTCATTTTGCAAAAGATTGCCACTAAAGACTTATAAGCACCTATCAGGTGAAAAGCAGAGTTAGATACCTCCTCTGTAAAGTCTCAGCTTCCCCATACTAGTGCGACACCCTGACACCCTAAGGCAGGGGTCCTCAAACTTTTTAAACAGGGGGCCAGTTCACTGTCCCTCAGTCCGCTGGAGGGCCGGACTATAGTTTAAAAAAAAAACTATGAACAAATTCCTATGCACACTGCACATATCTTATTTTGAAGTAAAAAAACAAAACGGCAAAAACACCTGCATGTGGCCCGCGGGCCGTAGTTTGAGGACGCCTGCCCTAAGGTGTTATCTGCATTTTCTACAATTACAGGAGCACCTAAGCACCAGGAGACACTCCCTACTGGTGGGCACGGGGCATTTCCTCTGTGTAACTTTGGGAAACAAGGCGCTCCCACCCCAGCTCTCTCACCTCCTTATTCTGCTGTGTTTGCTGCCACCTCCAGCGGCGTTTCAGTGCTTCCTTCTCAGCTCCCTTTTCCATCAGTGCGTACAAAGCTTTCCGCAGCATCAAATCCCGATCATGGAAACCCCACATCCCTGTTGCAAGAAAACATAACAGTAAGACACCTTACAGTGATTCAACTCCGCTTATTAATTATGATACACAGACCCTGGCATGAAGGAAATGAGGCTGAAGTCAAAGTTCAATGAAACCCTTCTGTGATTTAGGGGAAAGGCACTTAATCAAGAAAGGAAAGATGTTTCTACTCTATAAGTTCAGAAATTTTGAGGACGTGAAAGTGGGGGATATACCAAACTCTTGACAGAAATAACTTACTCCTGATGCAAGCCTAATAAACAGGTAGCAACAGAGAAAACTGGCACATGATAATCAGCATCAAAGCTTGAGGGATGGTTGGAAAATGGGGACTTTTTTTTTAAAAGCTAAGGCAGTATATTGAATTATAAATAGCCTGTATAATTTAAAGTTAATGAAAACATATCTTTTTTTATAAAAATTCAATTTAAGTTTACCAAATTGAGTTTTTATAAAACTTATAAAAGAATAAATATCCTTACCAAAGAATAAATATTAAGTAGAATTATATACACACACATAGAGCTATATATTGCTTGCTTTCTGCTGTTCATTACTTCTGAGGGTCAACTTCTTGTGGGACCCAGGATAATACTATGTTCTCCATGTGATTTCTGAATAAGACTGAAAAACCAGGGCAGGGCTCTTTTCCATACACACACACACACACACACACACACACACACACCCTTGCTCTGAACCATCACTTCTGCCTATGATCAACATTGGTTGAAGCAAGTCCTACACATAACATTTAACTCTACTGATTCCTTCTACGGGGAAACAGAGGGCCACTTTCAAGACTCACCAAGAGAGGCTGCATGTAGGAGGCAGTTTCCATCTCCAGTAGTTGCCAAAGGAAGCAGCCTCTGACAGGTGGGGTCTACACTCACCCACCAGTTCAAACGCCCTACAGAAAAAGGAAGAAAAGAAGAGCAGATTACCCATAAAGCCTTTCCCACTTCCCAATTTTTAAAACAGACTCCAAATGTGCTTCCTGTAGGAAGCCTACCAGAATAAAACCATCATGCTATTAAAGATACCTTCTTCACTTATCACAACTGGTTAGATCAGTGGTTCTTTTTTTTTTTTTTTTTTTAATCCTCACCCAAGAATATGTTTTTACTGATTTGGAGAGAGAGGAAGGGTAAGAGAGAGAGAGAAACATCGATGTGAAAGAAAAGCACTGATCAGTTGCCTCCTATGTGCACTCTGACCAGGAATCAAACCTGCAAACTAGGAATATGCTCTGACTGAAAATTGAACTTTCAACTTTTTGGTGTATGGGATGATGTTCCAACCATGGCAATCAATGGTTCTTAAGTGGGGACAATTTTGTCCCTCAGGGGACATTGGAAATGCCTGGAAATATGTCTGTCTGTCACAAATGGTAGGGGAATCCTACTGGCATCTAGTGGGTAGAGGCCAGGGAGACTGCTAAACACAACATAATGTGCAAGGCAGCTCACACAAGAAAAAATGATATGGTCCTAAATGTCAACAGTGCTGAGCGACCCTTCGGGTTAGATGATGAGGTCCAGGTCATACATTGAAATCTGTACTGGCTACTTGGTATGATTCCTTCACTCCAGTCAGATTAGTAAATATTATAGCAACAGAGCTCAGCACAAATCCATCATCAGGAAAAGAAAAACAACCCCCAAGCATGTGTTCTAAGTGTCATATAAGCATCATGTGCATATATGACAGCATGTTTATGGTGTTACTCTAAAGACATGAACAATAAGACAAAGTACATAAAACATCCAAGAAGATGATTCTCAGTTCTGTAGTCACCCCACAATTGCCAATCCATTTTTATGAGGAAACTATTTTATGAATGATGCTTAAAAGTTCTTTTGAGCCCTGGCTGGTGTGGCTCAGTTGGTTGGAGTGTCACCCGTACACCAAAATGTCGAGGTTCAATGCCTGCTCAGGACACCCACATTTCAGGTTCGATCCCTGTTTGGGGCACATGTGGGGAGGACACCAATTGATATCTCTCTCTCTCTCCTTCCTCTTTTTCTAAAATCAATAAAAGCATGTCCTCAGATAAGGAATTTTAAAAAAATATTTTTTAAGCTTTCTTGAATTAAATAGTCTACAGAAAGAAAAACTGGCCTATAATCTCACTAGGTAACTTGCTAACTTTAAAAATCTATAATTCTATAATAATAAAAGCATAATATGCTAATTAGACCAGACAGCCAGCTGACCTTCTGGACAAAGCTGGGGCTGAGAGGGCCGAGCCCCTTCGTGCATCAGACCTCTAGTGTATATGTATATATAAAAATCAATTCACATGGTTAGTATAGAAGGGTACGAAATGAAAAAGAAAAACTTCTTTTCCATGCCCCTATCCCTCACCCCCCAAGTCCTTCCATGGAAGGTCGAGGTTCAATTCCTGCTCAGGACACCTGCTCAGGACATCCCTCACCCCCCAAGTCCTTCCATGGAAGCTTTTTTAATACCTGACTAGCTTTCCCAGAACTCCCAGATATGCCACACCATCATTTAAATAATTTTAACAACCATTTAAGACAAACACAATTGTAAAGGTAAACAAATTGTTTGGGAAAAGTTTATATAAATAAGTGTGACTTTCAGATTTATCACCACTGTGCACTGTCTATAGCACTGGTCCTTTCCGTTCACAAGGTGTTTCAGAGCCAATTATAATTCATTTGTGTGTTTTTTTCATGTATTGATTTTTATTTTATTTTTTTAATTTCTTTATTGATTAAGTTATTACATATGTGTCCTTATCCCCACCATGTATTGATTTTTAAGTAATGATTCTTAGGCCTTTTGTGTGTATATCTGGTTTCCCTTCCATCAAAAAGGAAATTTCCAGAGAAAAGTGTCTAATTTGTGTCCTTACTTTAACCTGAAGAAACACCTAGCTTAATACAAGTTTATCTGACTAACTGCTGACTTTGACTGTAATCAGATCACATACTCAGACTGGAAGGTACTGGTCAAGCCTGCCCTGCCCAGTGGCTGCCTGTAGGTAGAGAGCAGAGGGAAGAGCACGGAAAAGGAAGCACTCACTGACCTGCCTGTTCCAAGGCAACCAGCATGGACTGTTCAATGAGGTCTCTCTCTATGAAGCTGCGGAAGTCTTCATTGTACACAGTGAGATCTGGAAGCTGGAAGGCACAGATGGGCATTTCCAGGGGGTGCTCACTGCTCCCCCCACCCCCACCATTGGAGGAGACATGGGACCGGGCCAGGGAAACAATGCTGGAGCTGGCGTGGGAGATGCCCCTAGACAGGCGTTTTTCTGCAATGAGAAACGGAGTCACCTTAGAATATACACAGCTCACTCAGAACTTTCCACTCTGGGAAAAACTGAGTTTCAATGGCTACCAAATACCACAACTCTCTTCTCAAGCCAAATACAATTGGAGAAATACAGAAAGTGGTATTTTTGTGTATGCATATTAGCACCAAATATACATTCCTCTTGTACCCTTTTGGGAATTTGCCTGACCTTCTTCTTCCCATGACTCTGTCTTTTCCCACTTTCATTTCCCAACATAACAGAGACCCATTCATTTGTTCTGTGGGAGGAAGAGGGAATAAGGAAAATGGGGTTGCATTTAGCTAGATTGACTCAAATAATCTCTCGGATAATTTTTAGGGTCTTGGAGAATATAGAAAATTAATGAAAAATCTTACATATTCAGGAACTTCCTTACCTACCATTAATAACATTTATTTACATTATTTACTACAACTTCTCTTGATATTCAAACTTATCAGAAATTTATAGCTACAGTCAATTCTGACTTAACATGCTACAGAGGAAGACAGTGCCTCAAATTATTTCATTTATTTTGAATATATGGCACTTACAATTCCCCAGCAGATAGCCCACTGTGATAATAATTTGGTCAGTGTAGTATTACAATTTATTTGCATGGCTCAAGTTACATAAAGATTATCAAAAGAGCTAAAAAATGTATTGGGTAGCAATTCTTAACCCAATATTTGCCAGAGATGATGTACAAAGTAAGTCAAGACTTATCTAAAAATTATTTTATAGTGATTTATTTTTTAAACTTTTTTTAGGTACTTAAAAAATACTACAGCCCCATGATAAAAAGTAAAAATACCATCAAAAGGTACAAAGTGTTACAAAGAAATCTTCCTCTCATTCAAAATTCCTGCTCCTTTTCCCCAGAGGCAACCTTTCATACAGCCTTCTAGGATTTTGTATGCACACAGAAGCACATATATCTTTTAAAATCATTTTAAAAACCTAAACAGGAGCATACTGTATATTGCATCTTACCTTTCTCAATAGATAATAGAGATTTTTTCCAAAGCAGCACATCAAGTTCCACCTAATTCTAAGAGCTGCAGAATATTCCATAATATGGGTGATTACAATTTATTTAACCACCCCTCTATTAATGGATATTAAAAGTTGTTTTCAAGCTTTAACTTTCAAGCTTTATACTAAATATGTATAGGTGTCTATTTGTGTATGTATTTATTTATTTAAAGGAGATACATATCTACATATATACATACAGAGACGTATATAAACATATATATATATAAAAGCCTAAGCGACCATTAGGACCAAATGACAGGAACAATCGGACAACTGGCCGGTAGCTATGACGCGCACTGACCCAGACCTTGCTGCGGGGGCCCTGACAGCCCCGAATCTCATTCACCCGCACCCTGGATCCAGATAGGAGGGAGGAGGGAGCCCGATTCCTCACAGAACTGGCCGTGCCTTAGCTTGCTGCTGGGGCCCTGACAGCACCGAATCTGGTTCACCAGCACCCTGGACCCAGACAGGAGGGAGGAGGGAGCCCGATTCCTCGTGGAATCGGCAGTTGGTTAGCTTGCTGCTGGGGCCAACCTCCCATGGTCCCTCCTCCCAGCCAGCCGGCCCCCCCAATTGGTCCCGATGGCAGGCCAGGCCAAGGGACCTCACCCATGCACGAATTCATGCACCGAGCCTCTCATCTATATAATAAAAGCCCAGCAACCATTACAGTGGAATGACCAGAATGACCAATCACTGACGCACACTGACCACCAGGGGGCAGGTGCTCAACGCAGGAGCTGCCCCCTGGTGGTCAGTGCACTCCCACAGCTAGAGCACCGCTCAGCCAGAAGCCGGGCTCATGACTGGCAAGCACAGCGGCAGTGGTGGGAGCCTCTCCCACCTCCATGGCAGTGCTAAGGAGCGGCAAGCCAAGTGGTAAGGAGCGAGCAGGCAGGCAGTTAGGAGCGAGGGGTCCTGGATTGCGAGAGGGTGCAGGCCAGGCTAAAGGACTACCCCCTCCCCCCACCGCACAAATTTCGTGCATCGGGCCTCTAGTATATGATAAATTCCTAGAAATGAAATTGCTCAGTCAGCATATATATGAATTTTTAAATTTTGGTAGATACTGACAATATTAACAGAATGGCCTCCAAAGAAGTATCTGGTAGTGACCCATTGAATTCTATCTTTATGTGTACCTTATCTCAACAATTAGATTGTATCCTCCTTCCTCTATTTTTTCACAGTTATCTGAAGAAGACCTTTATACATGATAACACTCAAGGTGCAGAGTAGCAGTAAGGAGTTCCAGCACCTGGACAGATTGAGGCCACCTCTGACCAGTTTGGCTGGGGACAAGGGGGAGGAATGGAAACACCTTCAAAGGATCATTGAACTCTGACTCCATTTGGCAGTCCCCCCCTTCCTTTCTACTCCGTATGAAATATCCCTCAGTTACTCTAGTACCTTGAACGATGTCATCCTGCCGCTGTAGAGTAGGTCGGGGAGGGCGAATACACTCTCTATCAGAAAACCCTTTTTCAGGGGTCCTGGAGGTACCACTCCCTTCACTAAAGGAATGGGGCAGGATCCCAGCATGGACCTGACGTAACTGTTCAAAATCACTGAGAGCGGCACTCACATCCCAATTCTTTCCTGTCAGGACACAAAGCAAAAAATGAATTGGGCACGTAGAATATAGGAAAATTGAGGAAAGACTAAATGATCACTCTCATCATCCTATCAAAACTAGCAAGCATATACTCATGCACACTTCAATCATTCTCCTTTCCTTACCCTGCTTTAATTTTCTTCATAACACTTCTATCTGAAATACCACAATTTATTTACTTATTGTCTATTTCCTAACTAAGCTACATGAGCACAGAAATTTCCTCTCTATACCGAAAGGGCCCTTAGAGACCCAGTAACCTCATTTTACATATAAAGGATATGACACCTAAAAAAATAGAGTGATTTGCCCAAAGTCACAGCTAGTTTACACTTGTGCCTAGCAGGAATCAAGCCCAGGTCTCCTAGTTCTGTGATCCAGAGAGTTCTTAACCTAGATGTCCTCTAGGGTGTCCTTAAGCTGTATGAAATTGTACACCAAGTTACAGGTATGTGCATTTTTCTAAAGAAAGAGCTACTGGCTGTTACCAGATTATCAAAGGGAATTAACCCACCCAAATTTAAGAATCACTGCCTACTGAAGACCCTAGAAGACAGATCTGTCATAATGAATTTTTCTGTTGCTTTCTCCAATTAAATTATTCAGTAAATAACATACTGCATAATTGTTCACACTTTCTTCTGTTCCATTCCATTTACTACCACATTCATTCAATTCCTATCACCTCGTGTCCCACCTCCAATCCACTCTAAAGAATTTAATGAGATTATTCTTTCTAAAGTAGAGTTCTAATCATTTCAATTTCATAATCAAAATCTTTTACCATTGTCTATGAAATAAGCCTAGGCTCTTTTGTGACATTCAAGGCTTTCTATGGCCTGGTCTATTTTTCTAGCCTTTTTTCTGTACTTCAATTTCCCTGGCTATGAAAGTGGAGATTATATCATACTGGGTTGTTATGAAGATTAAGTTAATTGAAAGCACTTAAAACAGTGCTTGATACACAGAAAGCATTATATATGCATTTAATGCTGTACTATTATATTTCTTGTTTTATTACAAGTATCCAGTTAAGCTTTATTTATCATTTACATCTGCTGAATTATTTCTGTACCATTATAGTCACCATTTGGTCCAACTCCCTTTGCCCACTCTGTTTCAGTCTTACTGGCCTCTTCGCCATTCCTTTTTTTTTTTTAAATATATCTTATTGATTTTAGAGAGAAAGGGAGGAGAGATAGAAACATCAATGATGAGAGAGAATCATTGATTGGCTGCTTCCTGCACGCCCCCTACTGGGATTGAGCCCGAAACCCAGGCATGTGCCCTTGGCCGGAATCGAACCTGGGATCCTTCAGTCCACAGGCTGACGCTCTATCCATTGAACCAAACCAGCTAGAGCCTGAGTTAACTTTTAAAGAAAAAAGTACGAGACAGAGAGAAAATGACATCAGGTCCTTTGATTCCCCTTCTAAATTATATCTTAAGTCCATCCACTTCTCACTCTAACTGCTACCACTGTAGTTCCAAGTCACCATCATCTCTCACCTAAACTATGGAAATATTCTTAATTGATTTTATTGCTTCTTCTCTGCCCACCTTCCAATCCGTTCTATATCTTTCAACCAGTACATTGTTAAAAACTCAAATCCAATCATGTCACTCCCGTTTTAAAATCCTTTACCAGCTTCCCACTGAAAAAAAGAGTGAAATTTAAACTCTTTACCATGTCCTACAAAGGCCCCCCACTTTCTGTTTCCTGCCTATCTAATGAGCTCCCTATCTCTCGCTCCAGTCTTCCTACCTCATTCAATATTAGTTTTTCCAATGTGCCAAACTCTTTTTCACCTCAGGGTCCTTCTATAATCTATTTCTTCTACATAAGCTACATTGTCTTGCTACTCCTACAGATCTTCTGGGTTTAGCACAAATGTCACTTCCTCAGGAAGGCCTTTCTGCACTCTTAATTTTGGTTTCTTTCTTACACTTCCATAGCATTTCTCACATTTCATAGCATGAGTGCATGTGCACATGGGTATGGATGTGTGTATTTGTGTGTGTGTGTGTGTGTTGTGTGTGTGTGTGTGTGCGTGCGCGTGCGTGCTCATGCGTATGTGTGAGAGAGTGAAAGAGAAAGAGAAAGAACATGCAAGCATTAATTTATATAATTGTAATAAAATTGTTAAGAGCCAGACTCTGAAACCAGATTGCCTAGGTTTAAGTCCTACTTAACCTCTCTGAACCTCAGTTTTAAAATTGTAATACTGGGAATTTAAATCCTGATCTTCTACTTCCAAACTAAGGCTCTACTCACAGGCAGCTAAGCAAATGTCAAACTGTCACACCTTTCTAAGGGCTGGCAATTTAAAAAGTAACCTTTGTATACTAAGAACTTGCCCCTTCCACCAAAGGCTTATCTATTTGCATCACCATATATTTTCATCATCAAAAAAGCATCTGTTAATAATGATTCCAAACAAAGAATCCCACAATGCATGATTCCAAGCCTTAAGGACCTTAGTAAAATCTAGAACATTCACACTTACATGTATATACAGATATAAGTAAATAAAAACAGCAAAATGAAAACATTAAATTAATTCACTCTACATGGAATTACCCACACAAAATTGGAAAGGACAAAAACAAAACCATGGATGACACCAAATATGAAAATCCAAGTGATTTATATGTAAAGAAGTCTTAAAGATCTAGAATTATTCTTTTACTGAATATAAAATTCTACTTGCATTACCTGAGCATAAATTGGCAGTGGCGAAAAGTACCCCAAAAAAATTCAAGGTGAAAGGAGGAGCTTGCATTTTAAAATATGGTGGGTTATACACAGAATAGATTATTAGAAGTAACTTAAATGTAAAGCCTACCATATACAAAATGTCCTTCGGATCACCTTAAATGTTTCAAATCATCCTGGTAAGTATCACATTTTACTTTCTTCTCATTCTCCCCCAATGGCCTCTTACCTTCCAGGAGGTCTCGGGCCAGCCCTGGCTCGGCTCCTGTGGAACGAACAAAATCTGACAGGACAGCATCCATGTCCAGGGTCATGTGATCATTAAGTATTTTCAGGCAATGGATGTAGGGAGGTCATAGATCAAAATTCAAGCCTCCACCTGAGGAAGAAATAAACACATAAGGCTCAAATTACACTAGAATGGGATGAGCATAGCCCAATTTCAGCAGCTTCCTAGCCAAATGGGGAAACTAACTATCCTAGCTTGTTTATTTCAATTGAATTTATTATGAAGAGTAACACTTAAGTTTCCTACTTCCTCATTAATATTAATTTCTTAACTACTACATTAACCACAAAACCATAATACCACGCTGAATAATGCTTTCCCCCCACTTTCTAGAGTATTACATTTCTACCCATCAGTTTGCTTATCCAAGGGAGCAGCAGACTACCACCCTGAAGAACTTCCCATGTGCACCTAACATAGCACCTTGTTTATTTCCTTCCTGGCACTTGATATACTCTGAAATAATTTCAATTAGTTGCTCTCTAGCCTTCTCCTCTAATATGTAAGTTCTTGAAAGCAAGGAGCTTGTGTGTGCTGTTCACTAATGTGTCCCCAGCATGTATCACCTGGCACTTGGCACAGTGCTTGGCATACAGGCCCTCGGTAAATATTTGCTGAATGAATGAATGAATACTATACAATACACTAAATAACTTTACAGTTGTCCACTCTTCTAATGCTAGCCGAGGAAATGGGAGAAACAAACTGACAGCTAGAACAACTCAAAATAAAACCATAAGGTATTACACAAAGTGGAAATCACAAAGGTTCATAACAGAAGTCAATCTTTGTCTACTAACTCCACCCAGGACAAATGACTGCCAAGTCAGTTCACCTGAAAAAGATCTCTTCTTTCAGACTTGACTCTGGCAGAAACTGTGTCCCTGACTGACAGCCTGGCACCAATCCACATTCCTCTGAAGTTAGTAGTCCCAGCTGAGGAAGCAATAATGGAGTGAAGGACAATCTCTAACTAAATTCTACCATATCAGACAGGTTGTTTACAATAAAGTCATCAGGTACACACCTGCCCTACCACACCTACCAATCTCCTGCCTTTTGGGGAAGGCAAAAGTAGAATTCTCTAAGGTAACAGTGTCTGTCTCTTCAGAAACATCTAAGATACTTTTTCTTCATACTACCCTTGACCCCAGGTCATAGCTTGTTTAGTGTTGTGATCAGATCTTGATTTTCTGCATTCCTTAGAAATATTAAGGAAATCATTTGGGGGTTATAAGCCCAGTAGAGGTCACTAACTTGATAACAATGAATTTTTATATGAGAGAGACAGCAAAATAGAAAGTATTCTCTCTTGTACTGTTCCAGTAGTACAAGAGATCTACGAGTGCCGGGACATGTTTTATTCATATTTATAGCCCCAACATCTAACATACATCTACAATATTGTAAGCGGTCAATGCCTGATGAATAAATGATGAAGTGAACCTCCACATTAGCTACCACCAAACTAATCAATTGAGGCTTAACTTAGCGGATCAGAAATTCTAGGGTACTTCTTATCACTCCTCTATTTCTAAGGGCCTTTCCAGTCCAACTCTTGAAGTTTTAGAAACTCTCCTTTCTAAAGAGACATCAGCTGTACTGTCACTACTTCCACCATCCTCATATCATATGATTTTTACCTACACCTATATGTATTAGCTGGGTGAGTTTTGTTCAATTATGTACAGGATTTTAGTTGCCTCTTTTATATCCTAGACTTGGAGTCAATGACTTCTAAAATCCTTTCCAGATTAAAAAAAAAGAACTTCAGTTCACTACAGTCTCATAAACTATGATACTTACATTCTCTTTTGGTCTATGTATTATCAATGTCTAATTTACTTCCATTTCAATATCACAATTGTCAGAAAAGGCTACAAATACATAAAGAACTTTTACCTAAGATATCTCAAATTCAGAATGTTATAAAATATATTCGTTCCTTACACTCAATACTTAAGAATTAAATTCCTTCACAATTCATAGATGAATGAGTGGCTTTTCCCTCCCCTAATACAGATAAGAATTCCTTCTCTAGGTCCATTTCAGTCACTGTCTTAGGTCACAGAAGATAGTAGCAGCCCATATAACTGAAATGCATCAATAATCCAAAACCAAGAGCATGCCTGAAAATGAATTTCAATCTTATAAAAAAAACAAACAAACAGGCAAAGGAACTTAGTAAAGCCATTTTAATAACCTCCTGAAGGAATGTGGGAAATACACAATAAACAAACAAGTAGGAATCAGCAAAAAAGTGCTCAGTAAAAGAGTTGATTAAACCACAGGCAGGTAGGCAATTTCCCAGCCAGACACAGGCTTCTGAGAGAAGCCAATGAAAACTAACAATGTCAAAGCATCATAGATCTTGACTTGCTAAAAATCTCAAAGCACTAAACCATACTTCTTGGCAGCACATTCTTATATTTGATTATCTCCAGGTGCATGCCACAAACTCCACCCTAACCCCACCCAACAGGTGAGGACAGCAGCTTTTGTAACATCACGACCAACACCTGGCTTGAGCTTCTCAAATTCCAGATGGGAATATCCAAGGCAATGACTGAGACTCAATCTTTCGCACTGTCTCAGAACACAGGAAGGAAACGAAGCAAACATGAGCCTGGCTTTCAAACCTTCAAAAGAAACAGAAGAAGCACTCAAATAGCTGTTGACTGAATGGTATTTAGACAAATCTCAAATGGAGTCAAAATCCTCCAATCTTCCAATTGGAAGGGACTTCAGTAATTATTTAATCTACAGTCGGCCCCCATGCAAGAAGACTTTTATTTTATCTGATCAATCATCCAGTCTCCACCTGAATACAAGCTTTGATAGAGAACTAATCCTTTGCCAGGATGTCCATTTTATTGTTAGACAGCTCTAATTGTTAGGAAATACTTTTCTAAACTTAAATCATCAGCCCTCTCCCACCTATACCTTTCACAAAATGGTCCTGTTCTCTTCTCCAAATCAAAAGAAAAATCTCCCAGGAATGATGAAATTTTCATAGAAAATTATTAGATTAAGCATTTTTTTACATGAAAATTTATTGTGAATCAACACTGCAAGTGACCTTTATTTTACAAAATCTTCTCTTGTATAATAGTACTTGCTTTTTACCTGTATTCATTTGTGAATATTTGTGCTGACCCTATAGTATGAACTCAACATGTGGAATAAATGAAATCGGGTACCTTATTCCAAATTCATTTATGCTGCTATCTTTGCCTCTCATCCCAACTTTTACTTCAGTGCCCTGTTGAACTAATGCCAACAATCAAGAACAAAAGAACAAGTTAAGCCTTAGCCAGTTTGGCTCAGTGGATGGAGTGTCGACCTGAGGACCGAAGGGTTCAATTCCGGTCAAGGGCACATGCCCGGGTTGGGTTGCGGGCTCGATTCCCAGTAGGGAGTGTGCAGGAGGCAGCTGATCAATGATTCTCTATCATTGATGTTTCTATCTCTTTCCCTCTCCCTTCCTCTCTGAAATCAATAAAAAATATATCTTTAAAAAAATACAAGTTAATACTAAGCACTTTCAAAAACACTATCTTAATCATTAATCACAAATCTCCTGCAGCAGGCTTATTATTCCCAGTTTACAAATAAGAGAAATAAGGCTGTACAAGTCAGATGGGTTGCTCAAAATCTGAACCCAGATATTTTGAACACATGCTCTCTCTACCACACTGCCTCCCAAGGGACTAGGACTTTATTTATTCCCAGAACCGCAATGATTCTTACCCAGTTAATTCATTCACTAACCTATCTCTCATATTTATTCAAGACTTAGATACTAGCTTATATTTTCCTCAGCAATTTCAGCACCCACCTAAACAATCCATCTACATTTCTGCCTTAGAGTTTCATAATCTCATCAGATTTGAAGACCTCCGTCTCTATTCCAACAGCACAATCCTGGATTCTACTATCTCCTGAAACCATTCTACCTCTAAATCTTCAACTCCCAATACCTTACCCTGGCTACACCCTCATCTCCTTCCAGCTTTTCCTCTCTACTATTAAACCTCCTCTCTCACCTCAAGACATCCGCATCTCAGACTAAGACATCCAAATATTTAATCACCCTATTGGTTAGTTGAACAAAAATTCATGGAGTGCCTAATAAGTGTTAGGCATTATGATCAGGATTAGGAACACAAAAGTGAACTATAAACAATTTCTACCCTCACAAAGCTTCCAGTATGGAAAAAGAAAACCAAAAATTGTCACAATTACAATTTATTAAAGAAATGTTGAGGGCAAGGGTGTTATCTCCCATATGGAGTCAGGAAAAGCTTTCCCAAGGAAGTGATAATACATCAAAGAATCGAAGAATAAGTAGAAACTGAGAGGCAAATTGGGAAAGAGTGTTCCGAGCAGAGGAAAAATATATCAACATTCTGTGGCAGGAAGGAACAGAGAGATGAATGCAAAATGAGAATGAAAAGAGGGCCTCGTGGACCCTGTTAAAGACTCAGATTTTATCCTAAAAGTAATGAGAAGCCATTAAAGGGCTGTAAGAAGAGGCAGGACATAACTGAACTTGAATTATCAAAAAAATAACCCTACTTGCAATGAGAAAAATAGTTTGGAGGAAACAAAAGTGGATTTAGGGAGAACTGATTTAGAATATTATTACAAAAGAGATGATGGTGAGCTGGACTAGAAATGATGGCAGTGAAGACTGAAAAAAATGAATAGATTCTATTTTGTCCCTTCTTGCCTACCTGAACATGAACCCAGTGGCTGATAACTTATTTTCCTGTAAAAACCTAGATCCTTATCCTTCTATTTCATCTGCCCAATGTGGACAAATCCCACATTCAACTTCTTTGCTCCTAAATGGGGCTATTGAGCAAGACAAGATCACATAACCTTGCAGAGCAATACAACTACAAATAAATGGTATTCAGTCTCATTTCCTTCAATGAAACACTGCTTGTCTTTTTATTGACTTTGGTACCTCAACCAAACTTCGCAGTACTATCCCATACTTTCACCATTCTTTTTGGCCTCCTACTTATCACCGCTCTTACTCCTGGCAGATGACCTTGCCTCCAATTTCACAGAAAAAATTACAAAACAAAGCAAGAGTTCCTTCAGGTTTCCTCCCCTGAATGAGGAAATATGAGTCCCTTCAGGTTTCCTCCCCTACCCCTACCTGCTGGCTGCTAGTCTCCTCCTCCCTACAGAACTTCCTAAAATAGACATTCACTGAGCTACTTTCTCACCTTATATTCAGCCCTCAACCTGCCAAAATGGCCTTCTAGTGAAAGAGAATGGAAGTTCCTCAAAAATTTAATATCGAACTACCACATGATCTAGCAATTCCGCTCCTGGATATTTATCTGAAGAAATCCAAAACACTAATTCATAAAGATATATGTACCCGTTTGTTTATTGCAGCATTATTTACAATAGCTGAGATATGGAAACAACCTAACTATCCACCAATAGATGAATGGATAAAGAAGATGTGGTACATATATACAATGGAATATTACTTGACCATAAAAAAGAATGAAATCTTGCCATTTGACACAACATGGATGGGCCTATAGGATATCATGCTAAGTAAAATAAGGCAGACAGAGAAAGAAAAATACCATATGAATGCACTTATATGTGGAATCTAAAAAAAAATACACAGACAAAGCAGAAACAAAGTCACAGATAGAACAAATTGATGGTCGCCAGATGGGAAAGAAGGGATGGGTAAAAAGAGTGAAAGGGATTAAGTACAAATTGCCTGTTATAAAAATAGTCACAGGGACGTAAAATACAGCATAGGGAATATAGTCAATAATATTGTAATAACTATGTATGGTGCCAGACGGATACTAGACTTATTGGAGAGATCAATCCGTAAGGTATATAAATGTCTAGTCACTGTGTTGTGCACCTAAAACTAATATAATATCAACTATAACGGAAAAATAAATTTCAAAGAATTTTTTAAAAAGAAAGAAAATGGCACTGACATAGATAAGATCAACACACTCTTCCTTGCTGCTTATCTAAAGTGATCTCTTTGTAGCATTTGATACTTACTGACCACTCTTCCTGCCTCTCTGGCTCTGCATCTTGGTCACCTTTGTGGGTTCCTCTTCCTGTGCCATCACTACTAGTAAAGGTAGTGCACCCACAATTCTAACCTCAGGCCTTCCATCTTCTTATTTTGTATCACTTCCATGATAAACTTCATACATGCCCCTGAGCACCCAAATGCTGATGACTCCAAATGTATTTGCAGCCCCAAACTCTTTACAACTCACCTGGGAATCCCACATGCACTTGACACTCAGCACATTAAAACCTGAGCTCATTCTCTCTCTCTGTCCCCCACCCTTCCAAACTATTTTTCTTCTAGTATTGCCTGTTCTAGCAAATGGTACCATCACTCCCCACCCCCCAGTCACCCAAATCCCAAATCTGGGAGTCACCCTGAATTCTCTCTTTCCTTATCCTCACTCACAAATAAGTCTTTTACTAAGTTTTACTAATTTTACCTTTAAAATTTCTCAAATCCATCCACTACCTCCCACTTGTTACATCTCTTTTATTCTCTCTCAGGTTTTCATAACCTGGACCCCAGAAAATAGTTCCCATTGGCTATTTCGCCCTCTTCCTCTATCCAGCCATTCTTCACAGTGGTTGCTTATGGACGCTGATCAATCTAAAATGCAAATATGATAGTATTATATCTTACTGCTCCAAATTCTTCAATGGATCCCCGGTGACTAAAGTGTCAGATCCAAATTCCTATACATGATAAATAAGGCCCTTCATGATCAGCTGTATCTTACTCTCCAGCCTTATTTACTTCTCATCATTCCCCTTCTTGTACTGGCAGTTCCCCAAGTGCACTATGTGCTTCAAATTTCAGTTCCTTTGCACACGCTGTTCCCTCTGCCTGGAATGACTCCTGGTCTAGCATGTGAATTCTTATCTCTTCTTCAAGACTAACTTGAATATTACTTCATTTGCAAAATCTTCTCTGGCCTCCCAAGTTAAATTGCCCACTTCCTCCTTTGTGCTGCACCTTATACTGTACCTCTGCACAGTGTTGGTGTATATTTACTAGTTTATCTCCCCACTAGACCATGAGCAATTTAAGGGCAGGAATCTTGTCTTGTTCATCCTGTATCCCTGGCATCCAAGTACCTCGTATGTACTCAATTTTTGTTCAGATGAATAGAACTGAATTTGTACTAATACCTCACTACACACACACACACACACACACACACACACACACACACACACACACAGTATTTGCTGATAATTAAATAATCAATGTTGAAACAAGCGAATCTAAAACAATGGCTCATCTCAAAGACATTTGCTTAAGATTATTATATGATCTCATTTACAATAGATTTCTCTTCCTAAACATTGTTTAGCTCAGACTAATATTGAAATCAGTATGCATGTTCTAAGTACCCAACTATGTAGTAACAGAGAAAAATGACCCAGAATTAAATACCGACTGTAGATAATAAAGCTATGTTAAAATGCCTAAGAAACTACTGACCCTACATTCTCTTGTCTATAATACCCACCCCCAAAGTGTCCTCATTCTCCCAGTATACTCACTCTCCTGGTTCCACTGATGCATTACAGCTGTGTCTGAGTCTCTCCAATTCCTCCCAAAACTCATTGGGAAACCACAACATTCAAGACTGTGAAGAATTTTCAAAGGTCAGAGACTCCTCCATGATCCAGAGGAATCCAGACAGGGAGAAAGAGGAGGGGCAAAAACCTTTAGAAATTTCACACAATTCTTGATTAGGTAGGAGGGAGAGATGAAAGACTATCCTGGCAGATTGTTTTTAGCTAATATGGGTCCTTCCAAGTGAAAGAAACAAAATACAACCTTCTTAGAAAAAAGAAAATATGACCAAATTCCACATTTAAAGAGACCTATGTTATGATTAATTGTACAACTGAGGGATAATAACATGGGCCTAAAAGAAAGCAAAGTGAAAAGAAGTAATATGTGTTAAAGTTTTAAACATTACTTCACTTAAACTTCCAAATATCTAATAAGTTTGTTTGTACTATTAACCCTACATTATAGATGAAGACACTAAAACTCACAAATGTTAGGTAATCTACCCAAGGTTACAGAGGTAAAAAGTGGTAGGACCAGGACTTTTTCTTTTTTTAATTTCTTTATTGATTAAGGTATTGCATATGTGTCCTTATCCCCCCAATACTTCCCCAACCCCCCTACTCATGCCCTCACCCCCCTGTTGTCTGTGTCCATTGATTAGGCTTATATGCATGCATACAAGTCCTTTGGTTAATCTCTCTCCCTTACCCCCACCTTCCCCTACCTTCCCTCTGAGGTTTTATGGTCTGATCGATGTTTCTCTGTCTCTGGATCTTTTTTGTTCATCAGTTTATGTTGTTCATTATATTCCATCAATGAGTGAGATCATGTGATATTTATCTTTCTCTGACTGGCTTATTTCACTTAGCATATGCTCTTCAGTTCCATCCATGCTGTTGCAAATGGTAAGAACTCCTTTTTAAAAAAAAATATTTTATTGATTTTCTACAGAGAGGAAGGGAGAGGGACAGAGAGCCAGAAACATTAATGAGAGAGAAACATCGATCAGCCGCCTCCTGCACACCCCCTACTGGGGATGTGCCCACATCCAAGGTACACGCCCCTGACCAGAATCGAACCCGGGACCCTTCAGACTGCAGGCCAACGCTCTATCCACTGAGCCAAACTGGCCAGAGCAATAACTCCTTTTTTTTTTTACCGCAGCGTAGTATTCCATTGTGTAGATGTACAACAGTTTTTTAATCCACTCATCTGGTGATGGGCACTTAAGCTGTTTCCAAATCTTAGCTATGGTGAATTGTGCTGCTATGAACATAGGGGTGCATATATCCTTTCTGATTGGTGTTTCTCGTTTCTTGGGATATATTCCTAGAAATGGGATCAATGAGGACCAGGACTTTCATGAACCCAACCTATCTGACTCCTGAGACCAGACTCTTGCACTGTACTACACTTAGTCCAGGGAGTTGGACTGAGAAAGCATTGGAAGTCCATTCATGTCGAAGTCCACTCTCACTGCTTCAACTCCTTTCAACTCACATTGACAGAATAGGCTCTGGGTTTAGACAGATCTAGGTTCAAATCTCCAATCTACTACTAAGGGCTGTGCAATCATGGGTAAGTAATAGATTCATTTTGTGCCTTTGTGTCTTTGTGTATAAAATAGAGAAAATAGCCCTAGCCAGTTTGGCTCAGTGGATAGAGTGTCCGTCTTTGGACTGAAGGGTCCTGGGTTTGATTCTGGTCAAGGGCACATGCTCTGGTTGTGGGCTCGGTCCCCAGTAGGGGGAGTGCAGGAGGCAGCCGATCAATGATTCTCTCTCATCATTGATGTTTCTATCTCTCTCTCCCTCTCCCTTCCTCTCTGAAATCAACAAAAATATATTTTTTAAAAAGAAAAAAATAAATAAAATGGGGAAAATATCTGCATTTCAGGCTTCTTGTTAGGATTAAGTGACTTAAGATATGTAAAGCCTTTGGGGCAGTGCCTAGCACACAGTAAGTCCTCAAAAAATATCAGTTGCCTTCTTTCTATCTAATTCTCTCCCACACACTCTGCTTCACTCCACTGGTGCCCAACACAGACCCTGTATCTTTCCTTCAAACACTCCCTCTACTCCTCCCAAACAAATCTTCCAGTTTTCCAATCATTTCCAAGGCACAGTCTTAACACATACACACTGCACCCAGTCTCTATCATCCCCATTCCAGTGTCTTTCAACTCTCTGAGCCTTCAAGAAAAATGTCGTAAAGGGAGTCCCTTATTTGTACCTTCTACCAGAAAGTCCCTCAAAAATAACAGCAAGAGAAAAAGGTCTGTCCTCTCCTAGATGTACAGACACAACTACATTCATTCCCAAATCTCCAGGAACAGCAATTTCACTATATGTTTACTGAAATTCTAATATCTTAATCTACCAGTCCTACTTCCCCACCTTTACCCCTTACTTCTCTACTCATTCCAGATTCAAAGATTTTATCTTTGTGAAGTCCCTTACTCTCATACATGTTATCTATCTTTTGGACTGTTGGAAAGAAATGTTTACATCTCCTCCTACTCACCATACATAATACTGAGATGCTTCCTACCTCCACTACAGCATATACTCAGGGAATGTCTACTTTCTCCCCTAAATCAAACTTAAAAGAAAAATACTCAATGCAATCATATAATTTACCACTCCCCAAACAATTTTTTAGTTTACCATATGCTATTGTGGATACATACCATCACTATCATGGGTATGTGTCTGTGTCAGAACAAGATTTAATTTTTTTCCCCAAGAGTTTCTAGTTTTTTTAATCAGGCCTACAAATAGCAAAGCAAATCTCTTGGAGACAAGTCTCATTAATAGCCAAATGCTAATATAAAGATCACGAAGAAGTTCACAGAGAACTCCTTATGCACTGGCATTTGTCTTTTCAGTGCTACTGATAAAAGGCTCCTTGGATTACAGTTATTTGGGAAATTTAATAATTTGGAAGGCTTGTACAATGGAAGTTGACCTTTGGAAAAATAAAGGCAGAGGGAGTCATAGAGAAAGTCTGTTATTATAATATTGGCACAACAACAGTAACTTGAATAGAAACAGCAATCATGTTAATGTTTATTTTTTTAGATCCAGACCAGTATGTCTATTTGCCACACACAATGAATTTTTTGTTTTCCTTTTAGGTAGGGCCAAGGATACTCCAAGGTTTGGTTCTCAATAAATTCAACTTTTAAAATAATAGCCTGTAAAAACAAAAATTCTACTTGAGTCCTTAAAGATTCTGATTACTGAACTTTTGACATGAGAGAAAAAATACTACAAATCAACAGAGGCTAGTCCAGTAGCAAAACACACTGTTTCTCTAGCATCAACCCTCAAACATTCAATAACAACCCTCTCTCCCTTTTAAAAAAAATATATTTTTTTTATTGACTTCACAGAGGAAGGGAGAGAGAGAGAGAAATATCAATGATGAGACAGAATCATCGATCAACTGCCTCCTGCATGCCCCATACTGGGGATTGAGCCCACAACACGGGCATGTGCCCTCAACCGGAACTGAACCTGGGACCCTTGTCTGCAGGCTGACGCTCTATCCACTGAGCCAAACCAGCTAGGACTTCTTTCCCTTTTTTATTCCTAATTATAGGGCATTTCACTGTCAGTTATAGAACTTCCATTCAAGGGGAGAAGTGACAGAAAAAAATTCCAATTAACTCTTTCTCTTCAATGAGGCAGAGGAGGCAGAGATGAGATTTTTGTGAAGACCCTGACTGGCAAACCTGTCACCCTCAAGAGAAGGTCAAAGCTAAAATCTAAGATAAGGCGGGTATCCTGCCTGACCAGCAGCATCTGATTTTTGCTGGCGAAGAGCTGGAGAATGACTACACTCTCTCTGACTGCAATATTCAGAAAGAGTCCACCCTGCACTTGCTGTTTCATCTGCGGGGTGGTACCATCGAGCTCTCCCTCTGTCAGCTCGCCCAGAAGTAAGACTGCGACAAGATGGTCTGCCACAAAGACACAGAAGCACAAAATGACTATATTGTTACCCTGACTGTACCCCTGCCAAATGCCGCAAGAAGAACAGCCACACCAGCAACCTGTGCTCCAAGAAGAAGGTTAAATAAGGCCCTTCTACCACCTCCTCAGCCCGCAGGGCAGCCTCCTGCCTGAATCCAGTAGTCTTAGGGCCTCAATAAAGTTTCTCTTTCATTGACTAGAAAAAATAAAAATAAAAAATTGCCAATTACTGTACTATCTGCAATTAGTTACACATAGGAAATAAATTCACTTGGAAATTTCTTCTAGTAAATTAACTTCCTTGGGCATATAACTACTAACTTGTTAACGCTTCAAACAATTTATAAAAACTTGCCTTGCCCTGGCCAATGTGGCTCAGTTGGTTGGAGCATCGTCCCATACACCAAAAAGTCGCAGGTTCCATTCCTGGTCAGGATACATACCAGGTTGTGGGTTCAGTCCCTGGTTGGGGCAAGTATGGGAAGCAACCAATCAATGTTTCTCTCTCACATGGATGTTTCTATCTTTCTCTTTCTCTCTCACTTTCCCTCCCTCTAGAAGATCAATGAACATATCCTCAGGTGAGGATTAAAAAACAAAACAAAGAATTTGCTTTTTATAAATATATATATAATTCAGTTCAAAAAAAGGTACTTGTTATTACTATTATTTTTATCCATCTGCAAGTTCCATAATTCCATCTTTCCTGGCCATATATAAACCTCACTGGAACATCGATAGGTCAGTATGTAAAACATTCACTGGCACTTGCTGTTACCATAAAGTGCCTTGTAATATTAGTTGGCCTTCCTGATATTCACATCTTATCTCTCCAATTTGACTATCAGTCATTCATTCAAAATCTACCAAACTGAGTCCACCATGTACCAGGTGCTGCTCTAGGGCCTGGGGATACAAGTGAAGAAGAAAAGCCACAATCCTACCTTCAAGGCACTCCAGTCTGAAGAGAGAAATCTAAACATGTTATTAGTACCCAATGGGGTAGGAATAGGTATAGGGAGCAACCAGTTTAGCTGGATGGGTTAGGGAAGTTTCTCAAACCGAGTCTTTAGGATATGTAAGAGCTTACCAGGCTGCAGAACAAGATACATTCTAAATAGAATTCAGATCGTTTAGGTTGGCACCTTTCTTTAACACTTTTAAAACTTTTAAGTGTGCCTAACAAACTGCTTGGCTGATGCCTAACAAATATTTGTGGATCTAAATTATTCATGTTAGCCCATATGTGTGGATAACTGAGATTTAATCTATATCTAAAATAGGCATGTGAGCCCTAGCCGGTTTGAGTCAGTGGATAGAGCATTGGCCTATGGACTGAAGGGTCCTAGGTTCGATTCCGGTCAAGGATGCATGCCCAGGTTACGGGCTCGATCCCCAGTGGGGGGGTGCAGGAGGCAGCCGATCAATGATTCTCTTATCACTGATGTTTCTATTGCTCTCTCCCTCTCCCTTCCTCTCTGAAATCAATAAAAACGTATTTTTAAAAAATTATAAATAAATAAATAGGCATGTGAATTATTTATTGGTTTTAAATGTCATCATTCACCCCATAGATATGTAATGAAGGTCTATATGAACAAATAAATGTATTTGTACAGCTTGTCAACTGAGAGAATAGTTTCTCATCTGCTGTAACTTTTTGTTTTTAAAGCACTTTAGCAGATATGTCCTCAGTTATTTTATTTTTTAAATGTTTTTATTGATTTTTTTTTTTTTGAGAGAGAGGAAGGAAGAGGGATAGAGAAATAGAATCATTGATGAGAGAGAAACAGCAATCAGCTGCTTCCTGCACACCCCTACTGGAGATCGAGCCAGCAATCCAGGCTTGTGCCCCTACTGGGAATCAACTGGTAAACTCTTGGTTCATGGGTCAATGCTTAACCATTGAGCCATATGCTATTAACCATTTGTATATGATACGCATCTATAGATGCAAACGGTGGACCTTTTTTAATTAAATTCAAAATATCATGGCAGTTAACTGGTTAAGAAATCACAATAATAACAAAATTTTGAACAAAATAAAACATTAAAAAAAGAAAGAAAGAAAGAAAACACCAACTTTTAACAAATTACGTCTCTCTGGCCAAAAGGGTAAAATGCCTGGAAGCATCAAAGCAATCACTTTCCTCACATTCACATTTACTCATATTTATTTGTAGGAAAGTTACATTTATTCCTTTTAGGAAGGGCCACCAACAACACAGCAGCACGCAGGTCACTGCAATTTTCCCCTAATGAAAACCATAACCTCCCGACTCAGTCATTCAGTAAGCATTTATTAAGGACCTACTCTGTGCCAGGCAGTCTGCTAAGTAAAGGGGACACAGCAACCAATAAGTCATTATCCCTGCTTTCTATAAGTTCATCTAATGGGCTGGTTCCAGAGACAACCCCAAGATAGGTATCAACTAATTTCCTTTATTCAACAAAGATTTGCTGAGTGCCAGACACCAGAAACGGGGAAAAATGAGGAAATTCTAAAAAAGAGATCCTTTCAAAATTTACTAAACAACTTGCTCTTTTGAATTATTAAAACCACATGTTCTTCTCTAAGAATGCCAACCATCAGAAGTTGGCTGTAAAGGCTTTTGATGATAACAACTAACCAAATATTTGGGTCAAAGATACTGTTTCCCTAATCCTACTACTTAGTGAGACCAGGCAGATACTGTCCTGGACTGATACATTTTTATTATTTAAGATCCAGATTGTGGTTGATCTTACCAACAATCGGAGATAAGTTGTTTCCTCTGTAGAAAGATGCTTCCAGTAGAATGCACTATAAGCCTCTCAGGTCAAACACGTGACAAATCCTGTTACACTTTCTTGCCACCATACAGTTGGTCAAAGCAGTACAGGCAACCCTTCACGATGACATAGCACCAGGCCAAGTTTTCAGGGTGACAGGTCTCTGCTTTTCCTTCTCCCTTCCACAAAAAGTACAAAAAGTATCAATTAGTATACAAGGCATCTGGCAAATATCCCATTTTCCTCTGACTTCTTCTTGAAATTAATCCAGGAAACCAACCCTTATGAGTCCTACCCAATTAATATTTTTAATATTATTATTGATAGTGGTGGTGATAGCAACTGCTAGCTTGCAGTTCACAAAGTACTTTAAAATACATTACCTGGTACACCGGTCAATGAAAAAGATGGAGAGAGGATAAGCGGAAACATCATAGGCAACTATCTTAAATATCAAAAATTAAACCCAGTTTAACTGGAATTGGAAAGGAAGTATTTTCAATCCTACCAAAGGGTCAAGTTATTTCTATCAAAAAAGCAGAGGATTGATTCTAGCAATGCCAAAATCATAAATTTCCTCTTAAACGTGTCCTTAAATGCAGGCCTAATTGATTCAAGTTGTAAATGTTAAGACCACAGTCTCAGCAAGAATCTGATAATATAAATCTTTGTTACCCCAACCCCTTTCCCAAGTCTTTACCCATAATTTAAGGCTCAATAAATATCCTTTGGAAAAAGTACTTAACAATAAGGAAGCTGCCCAAGTAAGACAAACTGACATCACACTTAGCATTCAAGTACCTTTTTTAAGATTTAACGAACACTTATTGTACACCAATAAAAGCACTAGGTTAGACACAGCCACATAATTATCTCATTAACCTCATGAGCATGCCCGGATACACCTGAACCCCCAAAACTAAACTAACTGGATCCCCAATACTAAATTGTTTTAATACTTGCAATCTTGATCCTACCTAATTAATCCCTAGAACTCAACTGGACCTCAATTCCTACTAGGACTCAGCTCTTCACTCTAACAGATTGAAAGCATTTTTAATGCTTTCTACTAGGTAATACCAAAAAATTCCTTGTGTCTATTTTTAAGCTCCTAACTCCAGAATAAACACCATTCTTCCCAGTAGGGCACATTGTGATAATGGCCACAATCTAAAACAAGTACTCTCTTGAATCACACTAGTCAGAGAATAAACCTAGAATGCTAACTAACAAATGAATTTCAGCTGGGCAGAAGACATTGGATTTTAAATAGTCTTCCCAACCTCGAAACTATTTCCTAGTCATCTGAATACAAAAGCCTTCTCTATTTGAGTGAATTGCAGAAGGCAAATTTGACCCAAGGTTCATCAGAGAGAAGTGGGGGGAAAAGAAAAAATATTCCAACTGGCATGACTACATTACAATGTTAACAGCACATTACTCACCATTGTACTACAAGAAAGAACTTGCAAGTGGGCAAGGAACATTCAGGAAGCCAAGGAAACAAACAAAACTCTTCCAGTCCTCAAAGCACAAACACATTCAAGTGCCAGGGCAGGGCACACTGTCCAGTTCATCCCCAGGTATGAGTGGGTAAAGAGGGAGTGGAAACAGGGGAGGGAAGAGAGGAAAAGCATTACAGGGCAGGTGTGCTTGTCAGCACCAAGGCAGATTTCTTTCTTGAATTCATCAAGAACCTTTTTAACAAAGAAATACTGGGAGTTCCACCTATTTTTATCACTTGATTTATTTATATAATCACAGAGAGCCAGCAATATATGTAAATGGCAGCATAATCTGATAATGGTTGCAGACATTCCCTTGGGAATCCATCAGATGTATTTCTAAATCCTAGCTCTGTCACTTTCTTTCTTTTTAAAAAATATATTTTTATTGATTTCAGAGAGGAAGGGAGAGGGACAAATAGATAGAAACATCAATGATGAGAGAATCCTTGATTGGTTTCCTCCTGCACGCCCCCCACAGGGGATCGAGCCGGCAACTCCTGTGTGTGCCCTGACCAGGAATGGAACCCTGACCTCCTGGTTCATAGGTTGATGCTCAACTACTGAGCCACCTCTTGCTGTGTGATCTTGAGCAAGTTATTTCACTTCTCTGTGCCTTAGCAGGAACCTCATCTCATATCCACTGTGTTATCTTCAGCACCTTAAACAGTGCTTAACTATTTTGGATGAGTTAATAAGTATTTCCTTAACAGAATATTAAATATTTTGAATGAATTAACCTTTAAATAGGTTTAAAAATATCTATCATATGTAATTATTATGAGTATTAAATGAGGTAATATATAAAGTGCTTAGTATAACTCAGGGTAGGGTCTCACTATTAAGTTTTCTTCCCTTTAACACCCAGCCAGCTCAGAAGTTATAACAGATGATCATGGCAAGAATTAAGATGGGATAAGAATTATAGAAGCCAAGCACTGGAAGATGTTTACTACTAGAAACCCAGTCATAAAATGCAGGAATATTTAATCTTGGCAGATGATATTAAATAACAATGCCCTTATAGTACCTACATAATAAATATTAGTTGATCCAGAAAATACTATTTTGAGTCTTCAGGTATCTGATATCAGACAGATTAAAAGCCTGGCTGAAAAGAAAAAGAGAAGAGCTCTAGCCGGTGTGCTCAGTGGTTAGAGTGTTGGCCCATGCACCAAAGGGTCATGGGTTCAATTTCCAGTCAAGGGCATGTACCTAGATTTCAGGTTTGATCCTCAGCCCTGTTCAGGGTGCGTGTGGGAGGCAACCAATCAGTGTCTCTCTCTCACATCAATGTTTCTCTCTCTCCCCCTCTCTCCCCCTCCCTTCCTCCCACTCTTTCTAAAATCAATAGAAAAAATATCCTTGGGCAAGGATTAACAACAACAAAAAAAAGAGAAGAGTGAGAATGAGTTGCATCTTAAATATACCTGTATACATATTTGAAAACCAAATATAGCCAGTTCAATTCCAGGTCAGGGCACATGCCCAGGTTATGGCTTAATCACCAGTAGGGAGTGTGTAGGAGGCAGCTGATCAATGTTACTCTCACACATCAATGTTTCTCTCTCTCCCTCTCCCTTCCTCTCTCTCTAAAATCAATAAACACATTTTTAAAAATAAACATATATATATATATGTATATATACACACACACACACACACACACACATATGTATATGTATGTATATATATGATTTCTTAGAAGGCTGTTCAATTCTCTAAAAACTTCCCATTAGCAAAATAAAAAAATATATTGATTCACAGTATTTACTGGCCTTTTTAGGTAATAAAATCAGTGCAAGTGAATTGTTCTTAACTGCTGATAGGGTAAACAAACATGAAAGATTTGGGTCCAAAACTCTTCTCCTCCCTTTACTCCAGAAAGACTAATGGGGCCTTTGAGGCTACTTCACTGATAGCTTGTAACCAAAGCAACGTATCTACACATAGGGGGAAGAACCCATCTTCAAAACTGAAGTTCAGAGAGTAAATGCAATTAAATCCAAAATTTGAAGGAATATTTTTCCTTGACTATGAAGAACTGAATCTCAGAGGAAGATAGCTTGAAGAAACCGGAGTCACTATTGCATTATGAGCCTGATAGAGAGACATATACATATGTAGTGTCTAAATATGAGGAAAACCTATGTGGAACTGAAACAGCTTGTGGTTAAACCTCATCATAATGTGGTCTTGGACTTCCCATTTCACTTCCCAGGCATCTGCTCTGTCTTTCAACCATTAAACCCACCTCCTAAGCAATATAATACCAGGTATGGTAGAAAGAGCACTGACTGACAGTCAAAAGAATGGGCTCTACACCAAGTTCTACTACTTAAACCAGTTGTTTAAATTCTCTATATTCAGTATTACCTGAGAATGTGGGGCTAGACTCAGTGCTCTTCAAAAATTTCCACCCAGGTATCCCTTTGGAGAGATAGATCAGAAACTAACCAAACCCAGCTCTCCTATTGCTATAATCCAGATTAAAAACATATACATTGTTCTTATCTACCCCTTTCCCACAAAAAAAGTTAACAAATTCTATTCATGTTTCTTCAGATCACTCCAATCTTCCAGTTTCTCCATTGCCATCACTCCTGCAGAGACTCCTTCCCAGGATTACAACAGTCCTCCAACTGCTCTCTCTTCCTCATTGTACACCATACGGCTGAATCAATTTTCCTAAAGTACTAATTTACACATAAAATCTCCTGCTTGTGGCCTGGACAGTATGGCTCGATGGTTGAGCTTCAACCTATGAACCAGGAGGTCGGGGTTCAATTCCTGGTCAGGGCACATGCCCGGGTTGCAGGGGCATGCAGGGGGCAACTGATCGATGATGCTCTCTCATCACTGACATTTCTCTCTCCCCCCTCTCCCTTCCTCTCTGAAATCAATGAAAAATATTTTTTTTAAAAAGAAACCCTAGGATGTTCATCAGTCAAAACAATAAAGGTAAACTAGGCCATTAAAAAGAAATTCTCTGCTTGTGGATTTTTCACTCTAAGGATAAACCAAACTTCTCTGCCTGAGATTTAAGGCCCTCTCCAACTTTACTAGTCTCATTGCTCTCCTAGGTGAAACACTATGCAACAAACGGTCTACTTAGTCGGCCCCCAAACCAAGGTGGGCTCAGCTCACTGCTCTCCTACCTTGAATTTTCCCTCTATATTTACTCGGTTTTCTCTCCTCTGAGGCCTAGATTATCCTAAAGGTAAAAATTTGCCTACCTACTACCTCTAGCGCCATATAACTAAATAACTGTACTCCTCACTTGACACTTAGTACCCAAGAGTTAGTATTACTATTTATCCTTTTATGCATTCAGTCTTCACAACTAATTATTAAGTTCTTGATAACTTTTACTCTGCTATACCTGAAGCCTAACTTTTCAGAAGGCAGATAGCCAATAAAATGTTAATAACTATTACCTCATTTAAATTTTCTAGGCCTCATTTTCCTCACCTAGAAAATGATGACAATATGTAAATTTCCTTTCAGTTCTAAATGCTATATGATGGTATATATGCTACTAATAGCCTGTATTTATTCCTTATATCTTGTTTTCTATATATGTATTTATGTATATGTAACTATGTTCCGTTTAACCCAGAATATAAATTCCCAAGGGGCCAATTCTCCTCCTACCTGTTTATTTACTGGGTAACACTTCCTTGACATCTCCTTACAGCAACTTGTCCAAATTCCAGTACACAGCAGGTGTTCACCAGGAAGGAATTTATAGTCTCAACTAGGCAGCAAGCGTCAAGGGAAATTTATGGATGATTTTAACTTCATTTCTAGAATGAACTAGTATAGCACAAAAATTACAAGGATCATTTAGAGAAGTAATTTAATGTTAAAATGAGAGGTCACCTTGTGCCAAATAGCTAGGAACTTATTTTAGGCATTCAAAGAAGCTAGGATGCAGCATATCTTTTTTTGTTGTTAATCCTCACTCGAAGATATTTTTCCCATTGATTTTTAGAGAGAATGGAAGGGAGGGTGGAGGAGAGACAGACAGACAGACAGCCTCCCACACTCACCCTGACTGCGGCCAGGGATTGAACCTGCAACCCAGGTACCTTACCTAAACCAGGAATTGAACCCGAGACCCTTCAGTGCACAGGCCGACGCTCTAACCACTGAACAACACAGGCCAGGGCTGAGTGCAACATATCTTAAGTCTACATCTCAAACTGTATTTTCAGAATTCTGAGAGGTGTGGGAAGCCTCTATCCCTGGTTAGTAAACAACAAGGACCAAGTATCTTTCATGTCAGGTAATCCTGTCCTTAGTACTAATGGAAAATTTCAGAAAACAAATAGTCTAACACTCAGCCAGGTCAGCTTCCAGTTCAAAGAAGACAAAAGCAAATGCTCACAAAGTTACTAATAAAAGCAGGTAAATTTGAAAACATTTGAGAACCTGCTGTCTAAAATATTTTTGTTAGCAAGGCATTGTATTTTCCCACCGTCTTGCCTCGATCCCTCACACAGGATTGATTATCTTCAAGTAAATATCAAAATTTACTAATACAAAAACCTCAAAGAAATGTTCTTCTTTTCCTTTCATGTCAGTTATTAATGACTCCAAAGGCACTAGTAGACCAACTCATTTTAAATGTCCCTGACTTTTAAAAGAACTATTTTAGGACACAAAACTGTACTTTCAAAGTAAAATTCTATATATGATGTTTTCCAAGTAGCATGTAGCCTGAATACAACTTTAATACAGTTAAGGTACAAGGTTTATATAGAATTCTAAGCCAGGTTTTGAAGGATGAGAGGAAACAACCTCTTTAAATGTTTATACCTATTCCCCTTTTCCTTTCCTGTTCTTCAGTCCTAGACTCTATCAGCTAACTCCTGCTATCTATTTCTTTGCTCTTTCCCTGACTTCTGCATCTCCCTACCCCTGATCCTAAAAACTGTGTGGGAAACTACAAGGCAAGAGTCTGGTGTCTGGAGCTGGGGCTCTTGCCCTCTTCCCTGTTAAGTCTCCAAATAAAATCAAGGGCCACAGGCAATTTTCTCTTCTATGGTTTGTGCTACCCCATCTTCCTTATCAAGACAAGAAAGGAGACATGGGGGTAGCAGGAAAAGATGTTGGGGAGTCATTCACTCCAAGGAACTGTAAGCTTATTAAAGCTTACCCGATCAACTTTATGTTGCTATTGACTGCAAGTTTTCATTCTAGGCTTATTCTCAGAGCCTATCCTGTCAACAACACTCACACATCCCCCACAAACCTTCCCAAATATACTAAATGCATGCTAAGAAATAAAAACATTTTATCAAAAATTTGAGCTAGCCGAAACCGGTTTGGCTCAGTGGATAGAGCGTCGGCCTGCGGACTCAAGGGTCCCAGGTTCGATTCTGGTCAAGGGCATGTACCTTGGTTGCAGGCACATCCCCAGTAGGGAGTGTGCAAGAGGCAGCTGATTGATGTTTCTCTCTCATCGATGTTTCTCTCTATTCCTCTCTCTTCCTCTCTGTAAAAAATCAATAAAATATATTTTTTTTAAAAATTTGAGCTAAACATAACTACAAAAAAAAGTTGGTTGCAAATTAAATCTTAGAAATGCATTTTAGAATCACAAATGGACTTGGGATTATGCACTTCAAAGAGGTTCATGATATTCTTCAGAACCCCCAGGAGGAAATCAAGGCCTGAAGTATTAAGGTAAGCACACAAAACTGCCGATATTTGACTTTTACCTACAAAATTGCAATTTCATATATTCAACTTAATATTTAATTTCTTCTTGGTGGGGGAGGGAAGAGTTTCTGGGAAGCCAAAATGATGGTTTTTTTTGGGACTATACATTCCACAATTAATAACTTCAAAATATTCTGCTGATACACAATCTGGTCTTGTTAATAAAAAGGTGTCACTAAAAATATATGTACATAGTATACATGTATGTATGTGTGTATTGGGTTTTCTCCTGAGGGGCCAAAGAATTCCAGGCTCCCAGCCGTGTTCATTAAGTGAACAGAGAGGCTGCTTTTTCTCAACACCAATGTCCCATCGCCAGTGAAGGTGTCAAGACCTTGATGACAAGAGCAGAATTTGATAGCTAGTGAAAGTCTGGCCATAGGAGCACATGCCTCAAAGGCCATCAGGAGTAATTCCCAGGAGCTCCCTCATTAGGATGAGATCAGCGATCAATTCACATTTCATTTCTCAAGGAATGTCTGCTCTCATCTAATACAGGAAGTTAGTCTTGACTGCTCTCACCATTTATGTACATTTTTATATGATTTTCAGGCTGAGAGTTTCTTTTGAAGCTTTATTTTTCATGGGGGCCACTATAATGCTCAGACTTAAACTAACGGTTCACCATCACAAAGGATTGTCTTTATTTTCTTATTCATTAATTAACCATTGCTAATGGATACTAAATGCCTACTACACATAAGTTATTGTGGCAAGCCCCATGAGATACAAAGATAAAAAAGATCTTTTATTTGCTTTCCAGAGCTTACAGTATAGAAGAGGCATGCGAATAAATAAACTCAAATACAAGATCTAGAACATATAACCACCACCAGACAAGTACCAATAAAATGAAAGGAGAATTCAAAAGTGGGAAAGATCATATCCTGTTAGAGAAGAAAAAAAAAAAATCAGGGTATGATTTAAACTGGGACTTTGATGGGTAATCCTGACAATACTTTGATGGGTAGGATTTGTTAACAGGGCAAGTACAGAGGGCAATGGAGGAAACAGGCTTAATGATTGGGTGATTAAATGAACTAGATTTATATGTAGACATATCTAAAAAACAATATAGGGAAAAAAGGATGCGAAAGGATACATGCACTTTGATTCTATTTATGTAAGATTTCAAAACAAAGCTATGTTTGTGTATTTATATAATATTAAAATAAAAGGAAAGGTATATAACATGAAATGGAATGATATATACCAAATCAGGTCAATAGTCATTCCCGGAAAAGAGGAAGGGGGAAAGGATGCAGAGTGGCTTTAGCTATATCTACCATTTTGTATCTTAAAGCAAGCAAGACATTTAAAACAAATACGACAAAATGTTAATACCCATTAAATTTGGGTTGTTGCCTCAAAATTGTGTTACGGTTTCTCCCCTGAACTTTTCTAAATAGTATTTAAAATATCTCATTATCCAAAAGTTTTAAATTAAGAAAGGGCCAGGTGACTGGAATAGTGGAGTCATTAACATAAAAGTAATAGTGAGGCCAGGCCAGCATGGCTCAATGGTTGAACATCAAGCTATGCACCAGGAGATCATGGTTCGATCCCTGGTCAGGGCACATGCCCAGCTCGTGGGCTCGATCCCCATTGTGGGACGTGCAGGAGGCAGCTCATCAATGATTCTCTCTCATCATTGATGTTTCTCTCTCTCTCTCCGCCCCCTCCCTTCCTCTCTGAAATCAATAAAAATATATTTAAAAATAATAATAGTCAGGAGCAGAATAGGTTTCTTAAACTTTAAGGTAACACTTGATTAACCTAGTTTTGAGACTGAGGAGGATCCTTCCTCACCCTCACACAGTGTGCACAAAAGGCACCTAGAACAGATAGGGAGGGGCTGACAAATATAAACAAGAAAGAAGTTGTTATTGCCATCCTAAATCAGATATCTGAGGGGACTAAGACCCACCTTCCCACATAACATAAATGCCGGTGTAACCAAGTCATCTCCCCAAAATGAAGCCAAGGAAACTTCCAGTTACATAGGAATTCAGATAAAGACTCACTGTGACTAGCTATTCTGTGCCTATCTCTCCTCCCCTCCCCCAAACACTCACAAACAAAAACAAAATGTACCCTTGCCCACTTGAGAAAGAATTAAGAACTGGCAGCTCTGCTAAAGTGGACAGTTTCCAAGCCAAGGCCCTTCTCTGAAGATGTTGACAAAGCCAGAGAAAAGAGTAAAGAAATCACAACTCAGTTAAGTTTTAAGAAAAACTTATCAATGGAAGGCATCCATCCTTCACATCCCCTTGTGTCCCAACTTTCCCCAGGGACTGAAATCTAAGGCCCGCTAAGATGTCCTTTATCCTGTTCTTAGACTATTCTCCAGCAAAAATGACTAAAACACAAAATCCAAACTTCTTTAGCATGTTAAACCAATTTTCCTCACAAAAATCCAATGAAATAAAAAATACAGAGAAAATTTAGAATCCAACTATAATGACATATGTTGTGTGTGTGTTTTTAGATAAATATATTTTTTGTCAGTGCCCAATTTCTTTTATCAAAGTTTCACTGGTACAACTTAAAACTAAGTTTAAAAGAAAACAATTTGCAGGGAACTTAGCAGGAGAAATACATCTGCACACTCAGTAAAAACAAATACCTTGACATTCTTCTACAACTGAATCATTACAGCTGAATAATAACATCCTCTTCACTCCACTCTAGGGCATCCAACTGTCCAAGGTCAAAAGTCCCTATTCCCCAAGGTAATCTCAGGGCAGATCTTCCTCAGTCAGACCTGGGAAAAGTTCACGGTGGACTGGTAAACAGACAATGGGATGGAGGACAGAAATCCCTCTGTCTTCTGACACAATACAGTGTGTGAGAATGTAAGGAACATTAGAACGGGACTTGTGAAGGACTGAGAGAGGTGACCTAACATTTATTAGTCACCTACCACATTACAGTCACTGAAGACTGAATTCCAGACCAACCTATCACTAAGACTACTTCTGTGATCCTGAGGAAAGCTCAGGCATTCCATCTGAAAATGAACAAGGGAGACTAACAAAGCATAACAATCCCTGTAGTTATTCCATGATTCTATAAACATGATCACTCAACAATGAATGTGTTACTGTTAAGTATAATACAGTTATTTTTAAAGCCTTCATTTTGTTCCTCTCCAATCCACTGTCTACACATCATTGACAAAATATCTTTCTAGAACATGAAATTTACTTTATCACCCAATGTGATTCATCATTTATTTCAGCACAAGATAAAGCTGTCTGTGATCAGCCTTACCTACTTCCCCAGTCTCATCCCTGCCCTCCAACCCTGTCCTCCAGCCAAAATAATTATTAAAAGTTACCTGAAGAAGCCTGGCTGTTTTGTTTCTTTAAGCTTTTGTTCATGCTGTTTTCTCAGCCTGCAGTGTACTTCTTTCTCCCTGTCTTCTGTAGGGTATAGCCTTAACTCATCTTGCAAGACTCTGCTCAAATGTCATCTCCTCTGGGAGGCACTTTCAAAAGTATGCGTACCCACGGCAGAATTGACCTGCCAGCCCCCACTTTCTCCCCTACATACTTCTAGTGCAGCATCTATAACCCTTCATTCCATCTAGATATTTGCACATCTGTCTCCTCCCACTAGACCCTTGTAGGTAGAGACCTTGTCTGACTCATTTGTTTCCTGTTCCTAAAACAATGCTTACAAGACGACACTCATTCCAGGGGTATTTGATGGAGTAGGGAGTAGAGGAATAGAAAATAGAAGGAGAAGGAAGAATCAAGTGGGATGGCCTGAAGAGTGGAAAATTGTTAGTGTTTATGCGTACCATCAGATTTGGCCTTCTGTTCTTTCCCGAAATTCTAGTCTTCAGACACCTTATTCATTCTCTTGGCTACAGCTACATCTATGCTAAAGAACTGCAAAACCACACTTGCAACGTAGTAACCCCCACCTCTACGCCAGCTTTGGGCTCATCTCTAACAACAGGAACAGCTTTCGCTTGGATGTTTCATTGCCACTTTAGGTCCAACACATCTCAAATTGAACTCATCGTATTCCCCTAAAAAAGAAATGACAAAACCTTCCTATCTTCTCGATTTCAGGCAATGTCTTAGAAACCCGGCTGAAACTGTCATAGACATACTTGATCACTCCCCTTCATCTTCAATATCCAGTCCAGATGATTTCAATTTTTCCTTCACAATCTCTTTCTCTTCTCCTTATTCCACTCTCCACACAATTCTAGTGAATCACCTCACACACCACGGGTGCCAAATTTCCCTTCCCTCCAAGCCAACCTTGTTCCCTACTATCTTCATATTGCTATCCCAATCAAAATTTCTCAGTGCTTCACAATTTTCTATCATTTAAAATCTAAACGTATAAGCCTAGCTGTGAAGACGCCTTATAAACATAGCTCCAAACCATCGAACCACCTTTGTTTCGCTATTCACTGCTACTCCGTCTTATCGCTGCCCAAGAACATCCTGAGTGTATCCCTATTCCAGGCTTTTGCTTGATCCCTTCTCAGCTTCAAAATGAAATAATTTTTGTTGTTATTTTCTTCATTCCTTGTACCTAACACCATTTTGGTGTTGTTGTTTTTTAATATATTTTATTGATTTTTTTACAGAGAGGAGGGAGAGGGATAGAGAGGTAGAAACAACGATCAGTCGCTTCCTGCACACCCCCTACTGGGGATGTGCCCACAACCAAGGTACATGCCCTTGACCGGAATCGAACCTGGGACCTTTCAGTCCGCAGGCCGATGCTCTATCCACTGAGCCAGACCGGTTAGGGCCCATTTTGTTTTTTAAGATCTGGAATCAGTTCCAATTCCTCTGTGACATCATTCATAAGTACCTAAGTACTCTTCTCTCAAAATAACTACGGTATAAAGTGTGTACTAATGCAATAAAAAATATATTTTCACATTTTTTAAAATTTTATTTGTGTGGCATAATAGAAGCTCAATAGGTAGTCATTTCTTCCTATTCTCCTTACTCCTAACTGGACTGTAAACTCTTCAAGGGCACAAAATTGTCATTTTACCTAATCCTCCTCAGCATCTAGCATAGAACTAAACTCAGAGCAGGTCACTAAAAATAATAGTTTAGTGATTTCTCCTATCCAAAACTACTTCTTCCAAGAAATAAAGGGACAAAACATAATCCTAAAAATCACTGTTGAAAATAATCCTGAACTACACTAAGATTCCTGAATTTCCACCTCTGATTTCCAGCCAAGATACTACAATCTTCTGACTCAAGAGTAAATAATAATCCTGTGCTCATGACATCACAAGCACATAGTTTGGTAATGATGATGAGAAGGGGTGGGAGGCAGGCAGGAGTGAAGGAAAGCAAGTAGACTGAAAGAACAAGGTTGAAAGGACAGCTGTGTGATTTTTTGTTTATTTTTAAATATGGACACTTCTTATTCTTTTTTTTTTTAATTGGCCATATTTTCAAACAAGTTTACTTCAGGAGGAAAGATCTGACAGATTTTCAGTGGAGCTAACATCTGGAAGAGCCTCTACAAAGCACAGGTCTTTTGAAAAAGCCACCTTAATCTTCAACAATGCAACATATGTCAGTAAGATTCCTCCAAATGCTGTGAGTGAAGACTCATTCTGGCTGCAACACAGGCATCACCTACCACTCACTTTTAAGCACAAGGTGTCTAGACAGCCTGAGAGGCCATATTGGACCCACAGATTTTGAAAAGAAATCGTTCTTCATTCACATATGCAGTCTCGTCTTAGTTGTCCTCATATGGGTTATTCAATTTATTGATTTCTGAGGCAAAAGCTTTAATTCAAGATTGACTGTTCTCGTCACCATCAGGTAATATAGGCTTAGAATTGCAGATTCATTTCAACAGAAGTATGATCCCAAAACACGAAAACAAAACTGGTTAAAAAATAATGTATTTCAAACCAAGAAATTTATTAAGTTCTGAATTACCTATGCTAGTGCTCTCTACAATAGCAGGGAAAGTTAAATGTACTTAAAACATGATACTGTCCTTACCATAAGCTCTTGAGGAGAATCCTGCCATCGTCTTGAGACTTCCCCACAGATCGGAACAATGGGAGACAAACAGCAGAGCTCAGCATAGTGAGTAAGGTGCATGAATACAAAAACTTCCACAAGGAATCTTATGTCTCCTAGCTGATCCTTGTAAGCCAGGATGGTCCAGAAGAGAAGCAGGAGTCACAATGTACCGGTGCCTGCCTGATTCATTGTCCCTGAGTTCCTGAACCAGAAGGCTCAATATTCCTTATTAAATCCATCCTTTGTTCAAGGACCTACAATGACTCTATTGACCCTTCTATCAACACACAACAGAGTCTGGCCACGGAGTCTCCTCCACCCTCTTGCTTGCTCTACCCATGACTTGACCAACCCACATTCTCTGCAGTCACTCTCTTTTATTCCGACAAACACAACTTCGTCATTCAGACTGTACATTCTATACTTTCTGCCTGGAAGATCTTTTCTTTACTCCTAACATTTACTTGAATGCTCACACATGTTTTATAGATAAGGATGAAGTAAATTGTCCAAGGTCACATAGTATAAACCTCAACCAAGATATGAACCAAGTTTCATCTAACTCTGTAGTCCCTGCCTCCCAAGTCCATTTCAAATTTTACTGACTCAGAAACAGTCCCTAATTCATCTCATTCTTATTTTGTTACCTCAAGTTTTCTAGACTCTACATACTGCATTTATAGCAATTATATTTGGTTTTGTTTCTCTGTTGTTTCCTAAATGTTAAAGCTTATAATAGTCTGCCTTTCCATTTACTGTAGACCACTTTCCCTAACCCCACTCCATCCCAAGGGCAAAAACATCTGTCTTTACACCTTTTATATCATCCCTGTCACTGGAGTCTGGAGACTGCTTTATCCACCTCAGTATTCAATAATTATTTGGCAAGGACTTCTTACTTAAAAAAAAAAAAAAATCAACTCCCTCTTTCTATCATATTAAAAAATCAACTGAGTTCCGGCATTCATGATAAAACTGCCCTGCAACTACATTCCAGTTCCACAGATTTTAATTATCTAAATTTATCAGGGGCTGTTGAGAAGATTCCAGTCTGCCACTCCACAGCTCCCACAGGAAACCTACTGCTAAAGTCACATTTTAAAGCAATGTTTTGGGATTCTTCCCTTGATGGGATGAATGTTTAGAGTGAGAAAAAGGGGTGCTTCCTTACAATGTCCTCTGCCAGCATCCTTAGCATGCTTGAGACATTTAGGACCGCTAAAGCTTTTGACAAATGTTACTCAGTGCCCCCCATAACAAACTGAGAACTTATTTTTAATACTGAGTTATTCCATCATAATTCACTTGGTTAATCATACTGAGTCTCAAAATTCCAAACAAATCCTTCTGAAAACTTGGAATAGTGGTGGGCTATTGGCTGCCCTACACTTAACCTTGGTTTATTCAACCCCTCAATCCTCACCCCTATCCCCACGGAATTATATATGTAGTTCAACTAGGGAAAGTTGCTAAATACAGACATAATAGAATTTACCAGATATGATCACTAATATTGACACAAACCAACTCACATACTGAAAGAATTATTGATCAGCAAACTCTGAAAGGATGTGTGATTTTTAAAAATTAGATTTTACCCTTTAAGTTAAATTTTCAAATAGGTGTCCCAAAAGAAAAAGATTAAGGAAGTAAAGGTTCAGGAAAATTTCCAAGTTGCTGGTGACATAACTCCACCAAATCCAACTAACAATTAGCATTCATTACTTGTCAGCCTGCCTTAATACAAGTCAGCAGACAGCCCTTCCTTTGGCAAAGGTTTAGGTGGTGTTTTTTTCACAAGGAAGTTTCTGGCATTAAATGAAAGGGTAAGCCAAATCGGGCAACAACAAAAAAATTAGTTATAGTTTGGAAAATATCTTCCTTCCATTTTTCCTTCCTGCTGGAATGCATAAAGTCCAAAGTGGATAGTTGTTCAATTCTAAATTATTCATGTTAATGGATAATTATCGGCAGAAAGGTGCTGATAATCCGAAATGGGAAAATTTTTTAAATAACCGACTTCAGTTTTGGAATATCTTTTCAGCATATTTACCTTCACAATTACTCCTAGCATGAGCTAATATTTGTATTCATCTGCAATCCCAAAGTACATAGTAACTGGCCACTTACTCAGGGCGGTGCTCTGAGGCACACAGGGGAGCGAGTGGAAATTGTAACAGACCCGTATTCAGACTCCAGATGAGCAACATCAACTTCATTTATTTCACAGTTCTGTTCAGCCGGCAAAATATCAACAGACTAGCACAGCAGGATGGTTAGTAAACTTTAAAAGAACTGCTCAAAAGACAATGAGGACAAAGAGTATAATTGTTTGCCTATAATGTATTCATTTGTAAATTATGCAGAGCAAATGTTTAATTACAAGTCTGATTCTCCCTAGCCACCTGGCTTAAGTCCCTGCAGTCTTCTCCTCCCCACCAGGAACGAAATCTCATTTACTCTAAGGGAAATGTTTAAAGTATATGATATAGAAAATGGGTTTAAAAGATTGAGGATTAGCTACCCTTTTGGACCAGCCTTACCACCACTCCGACTTTGTCCTTTCCTACCCTAGAAATAGATTCTGAAAGACAAAGGGATCCACCTCCTCAAAGGTCTCCTAAACGTACGGGATGAGAAGACAAAAGACTGAAGAGGTACCCATTTCAGACTTTCTTAAAAAAGCATTTTAAATATGTACTTATAAAAAGATAAGGAAAATAAGAGCCAAAGCCCCGCTAATTCTTGCCTTTTGTATTTGTAACTTCCGAAGAGTCTGCAGAGAACCTTACATAAAATTTCATCATAGTCAGTTTCTTCCAACTTAATATTTATATCTGCATCGTGCCCAGAGGAGCCGCCTACGGTAGACAGACTACCTAGAGGGCGAGGGAGGGAGGGGGGGGAGGGAGGGAGGGAGGCAGGCTCGGAGCGCCGGTCCTCGCGAGCCGACATGCTAAAAATACGCCGGCCCAGTAAACAAATCCCATTCCATCCCGACCGAGCCACACCGTTAACCTAGTAATTATGAGAAGAGGAGTGAGATCACGCAGCCCCCGGCTTACTCATCATCAGCTTCTAAAGTTTCCATCGGCTCATGGCAACTTTGCTTTTTCCTGAAGTTCATCAGCCTGCCCTAGAATCGCTCTCTCTCTCGCACACACACACACACACACTTTTTCGCTCTCTGCCTCCATTACCGGACGCACCTCCGTTTGGCTATCGATAGGGGGGAGCAAGCTTGTCTCTTCATTTTACTTTTATACGGAGACTTTACAATGAACTTTATCCGGCTGTGGGGTGGTAGCCTGCACCCCTAAGCACCTTAAAACTCCACCATCCCTCCCCGAAAGTCTAGCTGACACGGTCCAACCTGCCCAGCACACTTGGGAGACCAGGATCGGGGGAGAGGGCAGAGCGAGGCGGGACCCAGGTGAAAGGCAGGAGTAACAGGGGAAGGTGGGGCCGAAGCAAGGAACCGTCAGGGCGAGGAGCGGGTGCCGAGAGGCGATGGCTCGGGGTGGAACACAATCGGAAAGGAGAAGGGGGGACAGTGGAGATCAGAGGGTCAGAGTTGGGGAAACTGAAGAGGCGGGAGGAGAACGGGGGAGGGTGACAAGGCGGGGGGCTCCGTTACCCTCGCGGCTCCCGGGGCAAGGCCCTAGGCCGGGGCGGGGCGCGGGGCCCGGCCGCCGCTCCTCATTCCGCTGCTGTGACCCCGGGGTCCGGCCGGCCCCTCCCCTGACGACGATGGAGGCGGAGGCGGAGGCGGTGGCGGAGGCTGCGACCGCGGCTGTCGCTGCGCACAGGATCCGGATCCGGGGCCAGACGGGACTGATCCGGACTGGCCTCCTCCTCCGGCGGCTTTTTTTTCCTACTCCACGCACGGTCGCCACTCCGACTCCGGCGGCTGGTTCAGGATCGGTGGTTTTCGGCCGTCCGGCCGGAAACAAGCGCCAGTTTCCGGCCGGAGCGGGTTGGTGGTAACACCCAAGCCGCCCCCGGTCCTCCCGCCCCGCCCCGCCCCGCCCCGCCCCTCCCGTAGCAGCCCCGCCTTCAGCGCCGCTCCCCTCGCCGCGGCCAGTTTGGCGCTCGTCCTGCGCGTGACCCGGTGTCTCCCTGGCCGGTGCCTGCAGCCGCCGGTCTGGAGAGGTCCGGGGCCGCAGCTGGAGGGTCCGGTGGACTTGGGAGACTTTGCGGTAGACTCCGTGGGCCGCAGCACTTTGGGAAGAAGCGGGAAGAAGCGGGGTAGTCCTGGAAAGGTGAGAGGGATGAAAATACTCTAGAATGAGAAGTCTGAAGTTCTAGTTAGAGTCTGGAATGAAAAGACTCATTCTACACTGACAAGAGGGAAATTAACGCTTCTTCCAGAACAGCCTCCTTCCAGTTATGCAGTCTCCTTTCTTCACTCCTGAAGTAAACATTCCCTTCCCTATACACACCCAATACTTATTAATTTGCATAATGATGATACTTTATTGACACATCTGCCTTAGACCGTTAGCACAATCAAAAATAGTTATGTAGAACCTTTTTTTGGTAATGCCTTTTAACAACATAATTCAACAGATATTTATTGAGTGCAAGGCACTGTGCTCATTTACATTGGGGACACAAAAATGAGCAAGACTTCAAGGATCTTACACTTTAGCCCTAACGGGTTTGGCTCAGTGGATAGAGGGTTTGGCTCAGTGGATAGAGCGTCGGCCTGCGGAATGAGGGGTCCCGGTTAGGTCAAGGGCATGCACCTTGGTTGCAGGCACATCCCGGGGGAGAGGGGGCGGGGGGTGTGTGTGTGCAGGAGGCAGCTGATCAATGTTTCTAACTCTCTATTCCTCTCCCTTCCTCTCTGTAAAAAATCAATAAAATATATTTTTTGAAAAGGACCTTACACTTTAGTAGAATACATAAAACTGTATTCTAAAAGGCAGAACTCACCTGTGCTATGTGTGTTACAATAAGATATGGCTATGAGAACATAAGCTTGCCTGGCACATAGCAGACCTTCCATATTTGTTTGATGAATAAGTAAATATTAGGAGAATGTGGACTGTTTCCAGAAAGAAGTGCTGTTTAATAAATACGTCTTATGATAAACACAAAATGGGGGCAGTCCCTGTTATAATCTAACCAAGAAAATCCTCCACTCAAATTCCTAACATTGTGGCACCTGGTCTACATATTCAAAACATCTCTTGTCTATGTGCCTGTTAGGTCTATTTATAAATAAACTAGAGGACCAGTGCACAAATTCGTGCACCGGTGGGGTCCCTCTGCCTGGCCTGTGGGGATGGGGCTGAAACCAGCTCTCTGACATCCCCGGAGGGGTCCCAGATTGCGAGAGGGTGCAGGCCAGGCCAAGGAACCCCACCAGTGCACGAATTTGTGCACGGGGCGTGGAGGGATCGAGGGAGGGCTTCAAGGCGTGTCTGTCCTATTTCACCCAGTCCCGATGGGCTGGACCCCAGCAGCAAGCTAACCCACCAGTTGGAGCATCATAGGGACTGGTCGAATGGTCGGACACTTAGCATATTAGGCTTTTATTATACAGACAGTCCTCAGGTTACATCAGACTCGACGTACGTCCTTTCGTGGTTACGTCACCATCTCCCATTTTTTTATAAAAAAAAAGTTCCGTCATTTCAACGTATGTACAAATGTGCTTTATGTTTTTTATTATTTATTTACCACAAGTAAAGGTCAGGAATTGTTATCTTTCTTTTAAATTTTTTTTTTACTGTTTCACTTCATTACTGCTGTGTATGTGCTCCATGTGAGTGATGTAGGTGCTTATGTAGGTGGGTTCTGACTTACAGTGAACATCATCGCGTTACATCGCACCATAGGAACGGATCTCCGACGTAACCCGAGGACCTACTGTATAGGATATTACAGTCAACTTTTCTGTCCCCTCACTAATTTCTGAAGTCCTAGTTTCTAAACAGGTGGAGAAGAGACATTAGAATTATCCAACTCAAGACTAGAAAATTGACTCCTGAAACAGGAAACGTCCTAGCTAGCTATATCTCTTGGGGATTCCCTGGGTTTACAGTTGAAGATTTAGGCCTGAGCCTAGGGCCATACCAAAGCCAAGCAGGTCTGAGTGCCTTGCACCCAGGACCAACAATACAGGTTGGCAAGTAGAGCCATTTGGCCTGAGCTTCAAGCATGTGGAGACCACAAATTTTGGCTACATCTCAGTGGCACATTTGAGGAGGACAATACAATGAGACTTGGTCATTTAAGTTGATTCTAATTGAACTCCATTGATCACACCCCCCCTTGCTAGATAAGTGTGAGGTAGGAGGATAGATCCACAGATGAGAAGATTCAAAAATCTAAAGCTGTCTTGTTTTACCAAGGCCCTCCCAGGACCAGGTTATGCCCATCTGTGTCTTTTTAGTCTTACGGTGTTCAAAGGCATTCTCCACCCACAGCACAAGGCAGACTTTTACTTTTGACAGTAAAGAAGTTTCCAAATTTAAAAGCTGGGCCAAGTTGCTGGTCAAACTCATTTGTGACCACACTTTACAGACTTGGCTGAAAATTTAGGGGCCAGGAAGTGATGGGGTTGCAGTTGCTTTGTGCCTGTTTCTTGCTCTGACCATCCATCATTCATTGTTGTTTGTGCAATTGCTCAATGGACTACTTGTTTGGGGTCAGCCCGGGCTGTGTGGGTAGCAGTGTGGTCAGCCAGGCTGAGAGCCAGGCCACCTGGGTTTTGGTCCCAGCTCAGCCAGCCCCTAATCCATTAAGTGAATCCCTTCCTATTCCTCTGTGTCAGTTTCTCTGCCTAGAAACTGGGGACCTCTTCTGTCGTGATGTACAGCCATTCAGGTTGTCACTGTGCTAAACGCTCAGTAGTTGTGATGTCATTGTCGGCAGCCAGAACTCAGCCGATGATGATGATGATGATGATGAGATGATGATGATGATGATGATTTGCTGACAGGTAGAAGAATAGTGAGGGGGAAAAGTAAAAGCAGCAGAGAAAATCCTACCAATGTACTTAGGACCACACACCCTCATCTGCCATTCGGTACAAAGTTCTCTTCCACCCTGAAGGCCTGTTTTTGTTTACTCGTTTTAGCAATTCTAAGGGCTGCAGCAAGGAGCTCCCTGAGCTTTCCTGTCACTTTAAGCAAGAGCAAAAAAAAACCAAAAAACAGCTTTTCATTTCACAAGAGAAACTTAAAGGAGAGATTATTTCAACACTAGGGCTAATGAAGAGAGTAGCAGGAGATGTTCAGAGAAAGCTATTTTTGCAGATAACCAGGAAAAAACACACACAGCAATTGTTTGCATTTATATGCTTTTGTGGTGGAAAAGAAAACCAAACCAAAATAATTTCCTTTCCACTACCACCACTGTAATTTAGACCAGTGGTTCTGTGGAGTTTCAGAAATTACATACTGTCTCTGCCTAGGACTCAGACTCACTAACTCAAAATTCTTGGGACTGAGGACCGTGAATCTCTGTTTATAAATACCTGACTTTCGCCTTTCAGCCTCCAGAAGCTACGGCAACAGCACCCCCTGTGCCCGGGGGAGTGGGGAGTGGAGGGGGTGTTCCAAGTTTCAGCCAGGCTCACCCGTCCAGTGGGCCATGGAGCTCCAAGCAGTGGATGGAGAGCAGCCTCCTGGCTCCCACTCCTTCCCAGTCCTGGAGACAGCAGCCCCCCTGCTGCTGAGCAGCAGTGACAGCATGAAGGCTCAGGGTCAGCTCCTGCGATTCATCCTATGGCTCCTTGGGCTTCTCTGCTGCCTGTATCCTGCTATGCTGCTGGGCCTGCCGGGCCTCCTGCCTGAGCCCCCACCTCTCCAACTCCAGGCCCCTGGCACCAGGGCCCCTACACTTCAGTGGCTATAGCAGAGTGCCAGATGGGAAGCCACTGGTCCAAGAGCCATATTGCAGTTGTGCTGTGGTGTCCAGCTCCGGCCAGATGCTGGGCTCATACCTGGGCACCCAGATCAACAGTGCTGAGCGCATGCTGTGCATGAACCAGGCGCCACCATGGACTGGCTCACCATGATCCTTGCCCTGGAGCTATGCGAGGAGATCGTGGTCTGTGGAATGGTCAAAGACAGCTACTGCAGGCAGAAGAGCCACCTCTCAGTGCCTTACCACTACTTCGAGAAGGGCTGGCTGGACAAATGTCAGATGTACCTGGCACACAAGCAGATACCCGCAGTGCCCACTGCTTCATCACTGAGAAGGCTGTGTTCTCCCGCTGAGCCAAGAAGAGGCCCATCGTTTCGCCCACTCGTCCTGGAGAACCCAGTAGCCCCACTGCCCAGCCACCTGCATCGCCTTCACCAGGCCTGCTTTCCATTCACACTCAACCAAAATCATTTAATTTATGGATCCTGCCTCTGCCATATGCCAGGTAGACCTAGGGTTCCTTTCTGCCCTACCCTGGGGACACTTAGAGCCATCTCAGGTCTTCAGACTTGAAGGGGAGAAGAGGAGGGCCATGGTGACTTTTGTACACTCCTCTCCATCCCCACTCCCTGAGTAATCTGAATCTTAACTTTGGGGTTCATTCCACCTCAGGTTCTATCCAGTGGCCTTTGCCCCCAGGGCTGAGGCCCCCCCCACTCACCAGCTTTGTGACCTTTGACCTTGTTCCAGCCCTGGTCCTTCCTCTCTACACTCCCCCTCCACCCACCTTTGGTGCCACACTTCCCAGGCTGATTGCCCTGGTCAGGGCAGTCCCGAGCTTGGGGTTTGGTTCACTGAGCGAAGGGGCCTTTGAACTGTGACATTACAGGGCCACCTCGAGTGTACGGGTAAACATGTGTTTTCTGGAAAATAAGTAAATAAAATATCCATGGTTCTTTCTTTAATTGAGGTATAGACACATAACATTATATTTGTTTCAGGTGTACAACAGTGATTCAGTATTTGTAAACACTGTGAAATGATCATCACAATAAGTCCAGTTACCGTCCATCCCCATAGTTATAAAATTTTTATTCCTGTGATGAGAACTTGCAAGATTTACTCTCTTAGCAACTTTCAAATACACAATACAATATTATTAGCTAAAGCCCCATGACTTCTTTATAAGTGTAAGTTTGTACCTTTTGATTCCCTTCATCCATTTCACTCCCCCACATTACCCCCAAGAAGAGGCCCATTGGAAACCACCATTCTGTTTTCTGTACTAATGAGATTTTTTGTTGGTTTGTTTGTTTTTTAGTTGTTTGTTTGGGTCTGGTTTTTTCAGATTCCACATATAAGTGAGATCATACGATATTTGTCTTTCTCAGTCTGACTTATTTCATTTAACGTAAGGCCCTCTAGGTCTATCCATGTTGTCACAAATGGCAAGATTCCACTCTTTTTTATGGCTGAGAAATGTTTCATTATATATATATTTTTATTATACATATATATTCTTTATCCATTCATCCATCTATGCACACAGGTTGTCCCATGTCTTGGCTATTGTAAATAATGCTGCAATGAACATGTTGGTACATATCTTTTCTTTCCTTTTTTTTGTCTAGTTTTACATATGTCTCCTTTTTCTCCGATTGACACCCTCCCCCCCACCCAGTACATATCTTTTTTAAATTAATGTTTTCATTTTCGTCAAATACTTGGAAGTGAAATTGCGGGATCATATGGTAGTTCTCTTTAATTTTTTGAGGCATCTCCATACTGTCTTCCATAGTAGCTACATCAATTTACATTTGCACCAACAGTGCACAAGGGTTCCCTTTTCTCTATGTCCTCGCCAACACTTATTATTTCCTGCCTTTTTGATAGCCATTCTAACAGGGGTGAGGTGATATCTCATTGTGGTTTTTATTTGCATTTCCCTAACGATTAGTGATGTTGAGCATCCTTTCACGTGCCTGGTGGCCATCTGTATACCTTCTTTGGAAAAATGCCTATGCAAGTCCTCTGCCCATATTTTTTAATCAGACTGTTTGTTTGTTTGGCTGGTTTTGTTTTGCTATATTTTAACCCCTTATCAGACATATGATTTGAAAATATTTTCTTCCACTCAGCAGGTTGCCTTTTCATTTTGTTGACAGTTTCCCTTACTGTGCAGAAGGTTTTTAGTTTGATGCAGTCTCACTTGTGGATTTTTTTCTTCTGTTGCCTTTGCTTTTGGAATAAAATTTAAAAAATTATTGCCAAGACTGATGTCAAGGAGTTGACTGCCTATGTTTTCTTCTAGGAGTTTTTTTGTTTGTTTTGTTTTGTTTGTTTATTTTTCTGTCTTTTAAGAGTTTTATGGGGGTTTTTAAAAAATATTTTTATTGATTTTAGAGAGAAAGGGAGAGGAAGAGAGAGATAGGAACATCAATGATGAGAGAGAATCATTGATGGGCTGCTTCGAGCCCGAAACCTGGGCATGTGCCCTTGACTGGAATCAAACCCAGAACCCTTCAGTCTGCAGGCTGACGCTCTATCCACTGAGCCAAACCAGCTAGGGCAGGAGTTTTATGTTTTTATGTTTCGGGCCTTACACTCAAGTCTTTAATCCATTTTGAGTTAATTTTTGTATATGGTGTAATACAGTAGTCTAGGTTTACTCTTTTGCGTATGGCTATCCAGTTTTCCCAATACCACTTATATGCTTTCACCATTGTATATTCTTGCTTTGTTTGTCATAAATTGACCATATATACATGGCTTTATTTTTGGTCTCTATTCTATTCCATTGATCTATGTGTCTGTTTTTATGCCAATATCATGCTGTTTTTATTACTATAGCTTTGTAATATAGTTTGAAATCAGGGAGCATGATGCCTCCAGCTTTGTTCTTCTTTCTCAAGATTTTTTGGATTATTTGGCATCTTTTGTGATTCCATACACATTTTAGGATTGTTTGTTCTATTTTTGTGAACAATGTCATTGGAATTTCTATAGGGATTGTACTGAATCTGTAGATTGCTTTGGGTAGTATATACATTTTAACAATATTAATTCTTCCAATTCATAAGTATAGAATATCTTTTTCATTTATTTGTGTCTTCTTCAATTTTATGTATTAATGTCATAGTTTTCTACCTAGAGTTCAAGGCCCAACCTATATTATATCCTTTTAAAGACTTCCTATAAAATCCTAAACTATAAATGTCTTTATCAATCAATTTGAACCTAAAAATTGCCTCAAAATTATTTTTCACAAGTATTTGTTCTTAAGTGAACTATTTAATCAATTAATGAAAAAAATCTAGGAATAATAAAACAGCAAGAAAGAACAGTTCAGTGACACCATTTATGTTCCTGTACCTTGTAAAGGGTTCCTAAGATAAAGCACTAGGGGAACTCCTAAATAGAAAATCCCGGCCTCCAGGTCTGTAAACACTAAAGATCACTGGAGGTTCTTTGTTGTAAATAGGACTTATCAGCTCTCAATTATTGCAAGTGCTAGTCCCCAGGAGAGCTGTGTTAGGACATTAACTAAAGGACTCTTGGCAAGATTGCACGTGTTTCTGCTCCGGCCCTGACAAATCCCCAGAGGATATAAGAATGGGTTTCTAAGGCCATCAGATGCCTAGCAACAGGTAGGTAAGGAATAGAGGCTGGGTCCTGAGGCTTTGAAGAGAGCAAGTGCTACCTTACCTAACTGGAATGCCAGCCAGGTAGGTCAATTTCATCTCCACCTCACAGGTGTCACACCCTCAGGTTTGGAGGAAAAGCCAACAATTAGACTGCCAACACATTGGCTGGGACAATGAGGAGAGGCCAGGGGAATGGAGTGACTAAGTCACTCTGTCCCCTGACCAGGTCAGCACTGGGAAGCGGGCCAAATTCAGGCTATTGGAAACCAACAGAGCATTCAGGAGAAGGAAGAGGTGAGACTGCACTGAAGTCCCCCTTTTCACGTGACTAATGGCCCATGTTGAACTCTGTGGGCACTGCACACTAAGAATGTTTTCTAAATTATAAATATAGTTTCTTTTCCTACTGTAGGGAGCTCCAGAGTTGAATGACTATATCTAATTGACATCTATTAGAGTCTCTCTCAGTGATGTGCCCTCTGACTATTGCTTTCCCGGTTACTAACCTGATCAGCATTAGGGTTATCCCATGTGGCTTATGGTCTGTGAACAAGCCTGCAGATCACAGCAACATGGAGAAGCAAATGGATGACACCTTTTTCAGCTGGAAAAAAAAAAAAGCTAGAATTGAAAAGTGTTACCATTACTTAGGTTACCTTAGATTACACTTACCTAATGTGTTAGGTAACCTTCCTAGTGCAAGAAGAGATGGAATGCTGAGGCATCCACGGATGAATAAAGTACTCTAGGAGCACCCAAGAGAAAAGTATAAGACCTGGGGGACATTTAAAAAGAAAGCATTGCCCGGATGGCGTGGCTCATCCACCTATGAACCAGGAGATCACAGTTTGATTCCCGGTCACGGTACATGCCTGGGTTACAGGCTTGATCCCCAATAAGGGGCATGCAGGAGGCAGCCGATCGACAATTCTCTCTTGTTGGTGATGTATCTATCTCTCTCTCCCTCTCCTTTCCTCTCTGAAATCAATAAAAAATTAAAAAATAAAGCATTGACTATGGAAAGAGAGAGGACTATGGAAAGAGAGAGGAGGGAAAACTGAGGAGCTGAATCACGAGAAGTGGCAGAAGGATCTCACAAGTGCTAATCAGGGATGCTGCCCTGCAACAGTTTCTAAGTGGGTTAGCGCCCCACCAGGTGGTGGATGCCCTGCTCCTCTCCTAGGTCGGAGATCACACGTAAGTGGCAGCTCTGCTCTTACTTGCCAGTAAATTATACTGAATATGGCACCAGACTGCTTGCCTTCTTTGTAGATCCACTACAGGAGCAACAAAAGCTCAACGAAATGGGAATTGACACAATTCAGCAAATTCTGTTGATATTTTTAAGCTCCCACCCTGTGTAGGGCATACAAAGATACAATCATTGCCCTTACGAAGCTTTCATGAGCAAGACTAGGCACTAGAAGTTCAAATGCTTCTGGGCTTGACACATGTCCTTCACCTTACCCAGGAAAAAACATGGAAGGTGGTGCAGACCACAAAAGGACAATGTGGCCTTTGACTGCTGACATTTATTCCTGGAAGAAACTGAAAGGGTTGATTCTTACTACCCATACAGTACATTCTGTCATTGATTTCCTGCTTCCTACAACACTTTCCCTTTGATCTTTAGTGTCCTTCTCCCCTCCTCTAAATGAATAGTATTTACAGACCATCATGCAGCAAGCAGCATCTAACACTCGGAAAGAGAACATTGAAGCACAGCTCAGTGGTATTGCCCTGGCCTGTCCCTGTGGGATACCCTCACCTCTGGACATACACACATCCAGTTAGATTATATTGCAGCCTCCGTTTGTTACTAGTGTCCTTGCTTAAACCTAGGTCTTTTCTTTTTTCCTTCTCTTTTTTTTCATGTTTGAATGCATTGTCAATACCTCTACACTGAATCATTATATCTATTTCCCTCTCCTAATTACCATTGCCACAAGCCTAGATCATTACCTCTGACCTTAACTACTGTAAAATAACTCTGTAACTGGCCTCTTGCCTTTAATCTCTCCCTTCTCTTGCTACCCTTCATGCCTTGCCTAAAACTAAGGTCTGATCACATCATTTCCCTGCTCAAAAATCTTCAATTGTCCTTAAAGAGAAAGTTATCTACTGTCAATAATAATAATTGTTATTATTATTATAAGTATAGAACATTAAATAAAATATTATAAGTGTATTATTATACTAGAGGCCTGGTGCACGAAATTCTGATTTTTCAAATTCAGGGCTCAGCGCATAGAGGTCCCTTGCACTTGGGGGAGGGGCGATCCCTCAGCCCAGATTGAGGGAGGGCACAGGCCAGGCCTCCTCCCCCTCACAGAATTGCAAAAAGGGAGTGGTAGCCATCCGAAGTCTCTGTTGGTTCTTCTGAGGCTCAGGATGGGAACTGGAAAAGATGATCCATATTTTAGCAGGACACATTCATGAGTCCTTGGCTATAATAAAATAAGAAAAAATCAAACAATAAAAGGGGAGCCCTATGGAAGGAGGTCAGGAAAATGCAGAACCTTTAAAGGAAGAGAAAGAACCAAGCAGCATGGCGATATAAAACTTCGCTATTGCCTCCATATCTGCAGCAAAGCCTGACACATACACAAATAACCTGTGTAAGGAATATTTTCTGAGGAAAATGAAATTAGTTGTTTCACATCTTGGGGCAATGTAGTGCAAAACCACAACAGCACACTAGAGGTGGTGAAATGATCCATCCCTTGAACCAATCAGTAACAAAAGCATGAGGCACACCCCCACCTCCAGAATTTCTGGGGGTGCAGGATGCTCTAACTGTACAGGAGAGTGAGCTTAAAGAGGTTTTGTTTGAATCTCACTGGTACCTTCACAGAAATATGGGTTACAATTTGATAGGAGGTGTGTGTTCAATCCCTTTTACTTCCTTTCCCGGTGAGTCCTACAGGGGGTCCCATGCGGCACTCAGTACTAAATAAATACTTATGTGATGATCGTGTTGACCTTCATTTTTCATTTTCCTTTCCTTTAACATGGCCTGCTGAGAGGCCTGGTCCATCCTGCGTTTTCTGCTCCTCCAGCGGTGGCCGGGAAGCTGTGTTCCCTCCATCGCTATGAATGCTGCTGGGGCCAGTGCCCTTCCCTCGACCTAGGGGGTTGGAATCTGCCGCAGCCCTAAGAACAGTGGCATTCTGAAGGCCTTCTCCTCAGTGGAAAGAAAACACCAAGTTTCTTCCCCAGACTTGTTGCCACCCACGCTCTTCCTTCCCTGGCAGGCCTCCCAGAGGTAAACTCTGCTAATAAGAAAGGTCCCAGATAATTAGTAGAGGAAATTGGAATCAAAGAGAGAAATAATGGAAGACACCATACGTGTGTCCTATTTAGTAAAACTAGTATCTGAGCAGAACAATAGGTAGCTTCTGTGTGTTCTGAGGGAAGACAGGTGGCAAGAAGAGGCAAAAGGGGACAGAGGATTAGTAGTAGAGTAGGAATTATAAAGGGTGATTCCCAAGTGCCAAATCATACCACTCTCAGGCCCAGCAAGGGACCTTTATGCACTGAGCCCTGACTTTAAAAAATCAGCCCAGCCGGTGTGGCTCAGTGGTTGAGCATCGACCCAGGAACCAAGAGGTCATTTCCTGGTCAGGGCACATGCGCCAGTTGCGGTTTCGGCTCAGTCCCCAGTAGGGGGCATGTAGGAGGCAGTGGGTCAATGTTTCTCTCTCATCGATGTTTATATCTCCCTTTCCCTCTCCCTTCCTCTTGCTTTAAAATCAGTATATATATATATATATATATGGTACCATTCTGACTCTCCTCTGGCTATATCTCTCCCCATAGGATGAGGAGGCTATGGAATCAGGAGGCATATATATCTGGAGCCTCAGACCACCACCCTCCACCTCTCCCCCACACCTACACACATACTTCTAGAGCATCCTCTGAGTTCCTGGGAATCTGGAATTCCCATCCCAAATGTCCTGAGCACCCTTCTAGGGCTTGGGTGGGCCTCTTCACAGGGTCCAGATTCCTGAGAGTGAACACCACCACTGATGGGCCAGCTCACCTCATTCCAGGAGTCCAATTATTCTAAATTTGAGCCTGGCCTTTCAAGATGTTATAAAAGTATACTTGTCAAGGTAGAAGGATAAAATATATTTTATCTAACAACTTGTGAGCTTTATGAATAACTCAATTATTTAGACATATGGTGTATGGGTCATTATTTGTACTCTTGCCCTAAGCCCCACAAATCCTAGGAGTGGGTCTCTTTAAAATAAAAAGTGCTTGGGACTAGAGAACTATGTATTTAAGCCTTAAATTTAAGCCTTAAATTTTAAGGGACAGTATGCTTCTCTGCTATTGATTAAAAATCTTGACTACAAACCTAGATTTTTTTACAGCTAGTGATTTATCTGGAAATTTTTCTCAAGCCAAGTAGACCCCTATCAAATAATTATCTGTGTCTAAAAATCACATTTTCATAACAAAATAATTATTGGCACTCGTTGATTTCTTAGTTTTCAAACAAGGGTGTGGATTCTAGCCTCTGGTCTGCCTTGTCTGGCCCAGCTCTGGTCCCTGCTGGGGCTGCCCCTCCCACCTCTTCTCTGCTTAGCTTCAGTCTCCCTCCTTCCATTCTCATCAGCCATTCTTCTAATAAAACAAAAGCAATATAATTTTTCAGTACATAATTTAAAATACATTTTATTCAATAGCAAACAAATTGACTCATATTCCTTTCCCTCAAAAGGGAAAAAAAAAAACCTAACAAATTTTTTTTTAAGTGACTCAGATTTTCCCCCCTTTTGGGTCATATACTTTTAGTAGGAAACATGTTCCGTTTTGCTATATCAAATAGTGCGGTTTTAAGGCTTTTGATGTCTGATTTTTTTCCCCAATGGGGGTGAGGAGGGAGGGAGGCTAGTCTTTGGCAGGGTTCTCCAGGCTGGAAGGACTTGAGTCAGGTATTTACTCACAGCAGCTGGGAGGGAATGAAGCCAGAGGGTGAGTGTAAAACTATATTTGGGGAGGTGTGGCAGGGGTTAAGTATTATTCTAGAGAAGCAAGATCTTGTCATCAAGTCCAACGGGCAAATTCAGAGTCAAAAATAGGAGATGAAGTCAGAGCTCAGGAACTCAGTAAACTTGAGTACAATGAGTAAGGCAGGTATGAGGTGAAAGGGTCCAGGGCTCCAGAAGGAGCTCCAGGTCATGGGATGAGCAAACATGGGCTAGGCCCAAGGTAGGTTTAGTGAGGGAGACAGGACAGCCCAGCCCAGGGAACCCAGACTCAGTGAATACCTTTCAGATGATGAAATCGGTGTATTAATTAGGCAACAATATTTATGAAGAATATATGAGATTTATTACAATATGCATATTGTCAGCAAACTCAGCATCTTTCCCGAGGCAGAAGGGAGAAAAAGGTGTGAAGGCGGGCATTTAAAATTCACTAACATTGCAGACAGAGTGGTTACTCTAGACTTTCTCTTGCTACCAAATACAACCATCTAACCCAGTCATTTAGGAATAACAGTTTTTTATTCCAAAATGTAGAAAAATCTAGCCCCCTTCTCCCTTCCCGCCCCTCTCCCCCCCCCCCCCCCCCCCCCCCCCCCCATTATTCTGCTTTCCAGCCCCAGAATCTGGAACTCAGAATGAAAGTAATGATGAGTCAGGGCAATGATGAGTCAGGGTTAGTTCCATAGTTTTCACCTGAGACAAATACTGTAAAATCACATGCCTTCTTCTGAAGCAGCTGATCTGGCTGAGGGAGCAACTCCAGCCCCTTGTAACTGGGATCCTATAGATATAGAAGAGCCACATCCACACGTGCTCACGTGAGCAGAGCACGTACTTCATGTGGTTCTCAGACCAGCAACAGGACATCACCTGGGAGCTCACTGGAAAAGCAGACAGCAGACTTGTGGGGGTAAAGAGATACCACAGGCCATATAATGACATCTTATCACCGTATCACTAAAGCGGGTTCTGCAAACCACCAACAACAGATGGGAGTCTATTATCTGGGCAAGTCAGTCAGAAGTCACACGCCTTTTACCCTGTTTTATTCAACTCGCTAATGTCTCACTGAATTCACCTGATATGTCCAACAGTATATATTTTTAAGATCCCAAGAGGAAAAAAAAAATGTTAAAATTCCCATGTTACTAAAAGGTAGGAGGAACTTCTACTGAAAGACCAGTACATTATCATCAGTAGCATTAGCAGCTAAGAACATTGGCATCCAGTAAGATTTTATTGTTTGCCATAGTTGTGGCAAGACATTTATCACAATTAAATGGCAGTGGAGAACCAGACAATAGAAAAGACAAAGAAACTCCTCTTACCTGGTAAATATTCTGAAAGTAGAATCAGGAAGTAATGACTTTAAATACAAAAAGGTCCAGTAACACTTCCTGCTTCCTCCTACAAGTGTTAGTGGTTAATGACAGAATTTAACTACTTTGGCCGAGAACAATTCTATTTCCTTTCTAGTTTTGACACACTAGTTAGTGGTGCTCAGGGATGTGAAAGGCAACTATTTCTCAATGGAGCACTATTAGCATATTTTAAAAGGTACTTCTCAAACATTTAGCTGCACAAGGCAGTGGAATAATATTCCATTCCACAAGTTAAATCTGGTCCCTGCTTAGCTTTTCTAAGCCCCTCTGGTCTATTTTAGATTATGAACTATAAGGTCTCTTAACAGAGCCATTTTCATTTTTGTTGTTACGGATGAGGCCAGGGCAAATAATAATGGCTGAGGTAACAGTTTTTCTGGCAGGAACTTGTCCCTGATTATTGCTGCTGCGCTCTGGGGAATAAAGGCTCTCACAGGCTTACGTGGGGACATTAGCTGAAATAGGAAGAGAACAATAAAGAGGATAAGGGATTTGAGTACAAGGAGACAAAGCTTAGGAACAGATGGCTTTCTAAAGAGGGTTAAAGATAGTGATCCATGCTCTTTTCCTTGTTCTTCACAAAAGATAGAAAAATTATTCTTGAGCTTTTAGGAGTTCAGCTTGAATGACATTATATAACAAGAATTGTAGCCCTAACCGGTTTGGCTCAGTGGATAGAGCGTGGGCCTGCGGACTGAAGGGTCCCAGGTTCGATTCCTGTCAAGGGCATGTACCTTGGTTGCGGGCACATCCCCAGTAGGGGGTGTGCAGGAGGCAGCTGATCGATGTTTCTAACTCTCTATCCCTCTCCCTTCTTCTCTGTAAAAAATCAATAAAATATATATTTTTTAAAAGAATTGTAAAGACATAGCTATAGATATTTGAGAACAAATATCTCAATAAATAGCAATAATTGCAGCTACCAATTTAGAGTACACTATTTACCAGGTACTAAAGCTACAGGATTGGTGATGGTTTTGTCATTTAATCCTCTCAACCAAACTTATTTTAACCCCAAATCTTCAGTGCAGTTTTATAAAACACCACAACCTGATCTGAGCTGAGTTATGAAAGGTAGAACGTATGATGGACTTCAGGAAGGATTGACTGAAACCAAGGACTCACATGTTTTCAGGATTCTCAGCAGCCTTCATCATGCCTTCTTTCTACCGTTGACCTTTACTCTCTCCCAGTACAGACTGGCTTCTTTCACACAAGAGAAAAGAACAGCTTCAGAGCCTCACATCTCATAATGCTCAGCACCAGAGAGGACCTGAGAGCAGCTTTCTCTGTCCAAGTTAAAAAACCTGGAAGAAGGGCTCTGATTGGACCATATCGGGTCAGGTGCCTATCATCAGACCGATAAATTATGTCTAGTGTGGGGGATGGGGAAATTTGTATTTGGGTCAAGTGTCCAGCCCTAGGCCAATGATTGTGGCCAGGAAATGGAGTCTTCTAAGAACATGGAGGCCTCCATAAAAATTACATGCTTGAAGAAGAAGTGGTCAGGGTTATGCTCATACTTGGGACAAAACGGTAGAGGGGAAGCAGAGCTGGGAGAATCTGGTTATGGGGCTGCAAGGGACTCTAGAGAGCTGTGGAGCAAGAGTGAGGCCTTGAGTGAGAACGTTCCAGTGTTCTCCAAAGGAAAGAAGAAGGAATGAAGACGTACATGTTCCCTCTTTTCAAAACATTTCCTTGAACTTGCACACAATATCTCTGCTTACATCTTGTCCAGAACCTGGTCACATGACCATACCCAGCTACAAAGGAAGTCATATATGTATTATTTATTCTGGTTGACCACCAACCAGTTAAAATTAGAGATTATTTTACTAAGGAGGAAGGTCAGAAGGAATATTAGAAGAAAACTAGCAATATATGTCATAAACTATACAATGTATGTATTATTCTTAACGGTATTTATCTTCTTTGGGGCAATATTTCTCTCCTACTATAACCATGTGATTTTGGAGGGACTTGCCATAACAGTATTCGACTTCCCTGATCATAGAGATGAACTCCTGACACAAGTTGTCTCAAACATAACATCCCAATCCACCTTGACCTCAGCGATTAGTGCAAAGATAACACATAATCCAAATTTCACCTACCAGAGGCCCTTGCTGGGATTTTCTGACTGGATTTTCCCCAGGTTGTGAGGTCATAAAGATATAAGCTCAGGGCTACTTATGGCTATCGTTGAAATACAGTGCAGCAACTTAAAAGATTAAAACCAACACACAGGGAGAAGCAGACATGAGAAGAGAGAAAAACGAGGAAATTCTGAATGATATCTGAGCTCTTGGAGCCGTCATCTATAAGAACAACTCTACTACTGCCCTTTTTGCAGTTTGGCAATTTGAGCCATACATCCCCACTCTTGCTTAAGTTCATCCCATTTGGGTTTCTGTAATTTGTAATCAAAAGCATATTTATATTTTAAATTTATATAAACATTTTTATGTTGAATTTATATAAATACACTTTTATATATTAAATTTATATATACTTTTGATTACAAATTTTAGAAATCCAAAGGGAACCAACTTAAGTAAGAAGTGGAGATATATGGCTCATATTTATATTTTAAATTTAAATAAATATTAAATTTTTAATGTAAATTAAATCTTTATATTTAAAAGTGATGAAAAGCAAGAACCTATAACCAAAACTACTTTACCCAACAAGGCTATCGTTTCAAATTGAAGGAGAAATAAAAAGCTCCCCAGAGAAGAAAAAGCTAAAGGAGTTGTTACCACCAAACTAGTTTATAAGAAATGTTAAAGAGCCTGCCAGAAGAAGAAGAAGAAGAAGACGAAGAAGAAGAAGAAGAAGAAGAAGAAGGAGAAACAACAACAGAGGAACCTAGTTAAACTAATAAAATAACAATAAATATGTACCTATAAAAATAACTTTAAATGTAAATGGCTTAAATGTTCTAATCAAAAGACATAGGGAAACTGGATGAATTTTTTTTAAAAAGGCCCATATATATGCTGTTTACAAGAGCCCCTCCTCAGAATGAAAAATACACACGCACCAAAAGTAAAGGGATGGAAAAGATATTTCATGCAAATAGAAATGAAAAAGAAAATCTGAAATAGCCATACTTGTATCAGACAAACTAGACTTTAAAACAAAGGCTATATAGTAAGAGGCAAAGAAGGACACTCCATAATGATAAAGGGAGCAATCCAACAAGAGGATGTAATCCTTGTAAACATTTATGCACCCAACATAGGAGCACCTAAATGTGTAAAGCAAATCTTGAGGACATAAAGGGGGAGATCAAAGTGGTTGCCACTGGAATAGAAAAACACCTATTATTTTTGTATTTGACTTGTCAGCTCTGATTGGTTTCAATAGTTTGCCCACTTATTTTCTTTTCTATGTAGCTCATCATGCCATCTTCAAATAAAGACAGTTTTCTTTTCCCAGCCCATACACCTCATATTGTTCTCACATTCATGCATTGGTTTGATTTGCAATAAATGTTAAATAGTAGTGATGAATTCACTTGTCTGGAAATTCTTTTAAAGTTGCACCATTAAGTATAATGTCTGCTTATACATTAAGAACTCTTTTTTTTTTTATCCTCACCCAAAGATATGTTTTTATTGATTTGAGAGGGGGAGAGAGAGAGAGAGAGAGAAAGAGAGAGAGGTCAATTGGTTGCCTCCCATATGTGCCCCAACCAGGGATCAAACCTACAACCCTTTGGTGTATGGACAACACTCCAACCAACTGAGCCACTCAGCCAGGGCTATACATTTAAGAACTCTTTATCAAGTTAAGAAATTTTTTCTATATTCCTTTTTTACTAAGTATTTTATTATGTAAAATACTGCATCAAATGTATCCACCGTGTACACCTTAATCTTTCACAATGTTATGTCAATTTTATCTCAATAAAACTGGAAAAACGTAATAAAGCTCTCCCACTTTAACCTCTCAAAGTACATAGTATCTTTTAAAAATATATGTATTTTTATTGATTTTAGAGAGAGAGAGGAAGTGAAGGGAGAGATAGAAACATCAATGAGAGAGAAACATCAATTGGCTGCCTCCTGCACACCCCTACTGGGGATCCAGCCCACAATCTGGGCTTTGTGCCCTGGCAGAAATCGAACTGGTGACCCCCCTGGTTCATGGGTTGATGCTCAACCACTGAGCCACACCAGCTGGGTGGTACATAGTACCTTTTTACTGGTAATGATCATATTCTAGTATTCCCTATCTCCCTCACTAAGTTATAGGCTCCTGATATGTTTGGTTTTTTTTCATCGTATGCTTGGTTGTGCCTAGCAAGGAGTAGTCTAATGAAGATTTGTTAAATAAATGAAAGAAAAATGTAAGTGATATGAAAGAGCACTGTACACCAGATGAGGTATGAGGCCGGGCCCAACCAAACCTTCTCTCCAGTGACAGCCACGTGCATTACCCTCCTCATTAACCTAGTCGGCTGTTTTTGGCTCAACGCTCCTCTGCTGTCCCACAGAGCCTGTTACTGACATGCTCTCCCGTCCACCTCCATAACATTTACTTGTCCTATTTTTTTTTTCTTCATTTCCTCAGGGCCTAGGTTTCAGCCAGCAAATCAGACAAACTAATTTTCATTAATAGAGAACAAGTAATTGGAGAAGCCAAAAGGAGCACATGCCTAGGCAATAAGTGTGTGCTTCTAATAAACCATTGTGCTTTTTCTGATTGTAAAATACATTTGTATTATAGAAAACAGTTAGCCATCCAAAATAAAAGGCAATAAAAAATCCACCACACAAAAAATCTCAGACAAGTCATAACCTTTTGGTTTTAACATAGCGTGGCAGTTAAGAGCCCAGACTCTACTGCCTAAGCTTGAATCCCATCTCTATACTTTCTAGTTGTGTGGTTTTGGTCAAGTTACCTGACCTCTCTGTGTCTTAGCTTTATCATCTGTGAAATAGGGGTAGTGATAGTATTTATTATTGCTCTGAGGATAAAATAAGTTAACATATGTAAGACACTTAAAATAATCCCTGCTACATAGTAAGGTGTATGTTTTTGCTATTATTGTTTTGGCAAAATAAGACAGACCAACTGACAGGCAGGCAAGGGATACATCTGTAATCACACATACTTAAAAAAATATTGGAATCACCCTTTACCTACATTTTTCTTTTTCTTTTTTTTTTTTCTTTTAAGCCTATAGCACCCGGTATTCCCAGGCAGTCTCCCATCCAAGTACTAACCAGGCCCGACCCTGCTTAGCTTCCGAGATCAGACGAGATCGGGCGCATTCAGGGTACATTTTTCTTATGCTTAGAAATGTACCATGGATATCTTTCCACATTTTAACAGCAGGTGTTTCAAGCTGGTAAATCTGGGCAGAACTCAGACTTTGCCATTTGAATTTTAATGCCTTCAGGTGGAGCATGAACTCCAGTTTACCACAGTCCTCATCACTCACTAGTGTCTTATAGCCAGATGCTTTGCACATTGAGTTTACTTGCTAAGCACTTGTAGGCATTTGCATTTTTTATCCCAACTTGATTATTAGTAATTGCATATTCTTTCATTCTGTGAGTAGGCCATACTTTACTTAAGCAATTTCTATTGTTAGGCATTTATCTGTTATTTCTAGCTCACTCTTATAAATAATGCTGTGAGGAACATAAACAAAAACAAAAAACTTTTTTTATATACATCTCTGTCTCTTTTCCTTAGAAAAATTTCCTAAAAATAAAAATGTTGGACCAAATTCTTTAATACATATTACTAAATTGCCTAACCAAAAAATATTGTACCATTTTAAATTTCTTTTTTTTTCATCTTCACCCAAGATATGTTTTTGTTGATTTGAGAGAGAGAGGGGAAGGAAGAGAGAGAGAGAGAGAGATCAGTAGCCTCCCACACACACTCCAATCAGGGATGGAACCCACAACCTAGGTATGTGCCCTGACTGGGAATTGAACCTGCAACCTTTTGGTCATTGGGACAATGCTCCAACTAACTGAACCACCCATCCAGGACCCACTTTACATTTCTACAAACTCGTTTCTTTGAACAGTTACTGATACTGGTATTTATCACCTTTTAAACTTTTAAAAGGTCTAAAAATCAGTAATATGCATCTTTTAAATATGGCCTTTTAAGGACAAAATATTTTCTCCTCCAACCTCCTAATCTCATTCTTTTTCTGATTTCCAGATAACTAAGTGAAATAGTTGGGGGAAGATAAGAATCTTAGCTATGACCTTAAATGATATCTAATATTACCAACTGTTTCTATGCCTCAAAGAACTTGCCAGGGTAAATAGCAGGAGTAAGCTATGGGATATCTTTAGTCTCTCCTAACCTCTATCATTAAGGTATGAAATTCACATTAGTGTAATTATCATTGTAGTAGTAATAACAGCAGCAGCTATCAGCCACTGCACACTTTATTATATTCAGGCACTGTAATAAGCACTTTACTCTCATTAATTCTCACAGTAGCCCATGTGATAAGTATTATTATGAATATTATAACGGACAAAACTGAGGGTCACACAGGTTAAAGAAACTTGTTTCAAGTTACATGATAATTAGTGGCAAAGTCAGAATTTAAGCTTTGACTAATCTAACTCCAAAACCGCAATACTAAAATGTCTCTAAGCATATTATCATTAGTGATATATCTCCTTTATTTAATTTCTCAAAAGGCTTTCATATGCATAGTTTGGTGCTGATGATAATATGTCTGGGATATAATGAAGAGGTATTGTACTGGGGCAGTCTGTCGCAGTATAATAATAAACACAAATCTCACGTGTCTACTGCTATCCATTTAGGTCATAACCAGTACCATACTTGCAGTTAGACCCTAAAAATTACTCACCCAAGCACTTTGAGTTAGATGTAGATGACAGCCCTATAGATTTCCCACACACTTAGGCTTCTCCTCGCTCCAGCAGGAATGCCAATTACAGAATAATGACAAGAGTTCTGGCCCACTCCAACCCATCCTCACTCAGCAAATTTGTTCTTTTCCTGTTCTGCAGCTGACAGAGCTACTTTAAAAAAAGAAATCTTTTCTGCAAACAGTTGAAACAGCTCATCCCTCTGGCTTTTAGCATAATAAGACTGTCCGAATAATCTAGAAACCTGTTTTCCAATACTTGAATAAAAGTTCTTGAGTTTTTAGTATAAGTTGTTTGGGGTTGTGATGGCATTAGATTAGGTCAAAAATATAAATATAAATGCTTTGACTTATCTAAAATAGCATTATTTTGAAGACGGCAGTATCATTTTGTATTTGCCTATGTGCCTCATAAAAACTAACTGCATGCCCTGGCTGGTTTGGCTCAGTGGATAGAGCGTCAGCCTGCAGACAAAAGGGTCTTGGGTTCGATTCCCGGTCAGGGGCACATGCCTGTATTGTGGGCTCGATCCCCGGTTGGGGACGTGCGGGAGGCGGCCGATCGATGGTTCTCTATCATCATTGATGTTTCTATCTCTCTCTCCCTCTCCCTCCCTCCCTGAAATAAATAAAAAATTATTCAAAAAAACAAACACCTAACTGCAACTTTAAGCAAACATAGTCAGGTGGGAGGGTCCATGGAAGAAGCTGGGTGTGGGAAGCCACCGCAGGCCAGCACTGTCATGAGCACGCACCAAGGAACGCGGGAGGCCTTGAGCGTTAGCAGGGCTTACTCTAGGCACCGATTGTTCGTTCGTGTTGAGATAGTGGTGGCTCGAAGCAATTTCCTGACCTGATAGCCTCCAAGTAAATGTTTACTGGACCTTACTGATCTTTACTGACCTCTGAGACTGTGTCTGCTACGTGCCTGCCTGAGGGCAAGATGCGTATCTAAAACGGAATAAAAAGCGGACAAGGCCAGGACTCAGTGTGCCTCTCGAGGAAAGAGGTTCCACCTGGGCCCCCAATGCCTTCTAAATTCATATTTCTTGCATAGCATTTGCATTTGTGCGTCGGCCCCTCCTTCCGATCCCGAACCTCGCCGTGCAGGTCGCGGCAGCTGGGGCTTCTGAAGTTTTAACACTCTACGTAATCCTGAGAACCCTACGCTCCAGAACTCTATGTTTACAATAAAGCTCCATGCTTCTAAGTTCCCCCTCCCTGAACTTTCTTTCCCCTTCTGTAAATACCCCTCCATTTTGGCATGCAGGCCAGAGTGTGCCCATGGATTGCTATGTCTGCATGTACTAGGTTACAAACCTTTCTTTTTCCCGAATAAATCGTTTTTGGTAACAAAACAGATATTTGATACTATTTTTCAGTGGACAGGCCTTTAAAAAATGTTAATATGATTCAGAGCACTAATAAGATTCATTGGGTAACTAATTTTAACAGCTTTCTTTATAAGATCAACACACAACAAAATGTCATATTATGCCTCTGCTTCAGAGGTTCTCAATCTTTTTGGTCTCAGGAACTCTTTACACTAAAAAACTGAGGACCTCAAAGAGTTATTGATTATGCGGGTTATAGCTATTGATATAGAGGAAGGAAGAGAGAGAGAAACATCGATCTGTTGCTCCACCCTCTTATGCATTCATTGGTTGCTCCTTGGGTGGGGATTGAACCCAAAACCTTGATCTTGGTACATGAGGACGATGCTCCATGGCCTGTTGTGAAGTGTTATTTTAAAATGTTGACATATTTGAAGAAAATTCAGCCTCACAGAGATATGTAGTTAGAAAAAGGAGGAATGTTTTAATACCCTTTTCAAATAATTGTGGCTATTCTTATTTGATACTACACCAAAACTCAACAAGTCATAGTTTCTAAAAGATTAATTACAATGTGGAATCTGAAAGCATATCAATGAACTTTTTTAAAATAAGTGTCTTCCTTTTTCAAAAATATTTTTTTTTATTGATTTTAGAGAAGAAGGGAGAGGGAGAGAGAGATAGAAACATCAATGATGAGAGAGAATCATTGATCGGCTGCCTCCTGCACATGCCCCATGGGGGATCGAGCCTGCAACCCAGGCATGTGCCCTTGACCAGAATCGAACCTGGGACCCTTCAGTCTGCAGGCCGACACTCTATCCACTGAACCAAACCAGCTAGGGCTCAATGAACTTTTCATACTTTGTTACACTAAAACCCATTAGTTTATCTGGCATTTTGAATAGAACTTTTACCCATGCTTATTTTATAACATCATGCATTGGTCATTAGGAAAATATAGGGTCACTGAATTATGCAGATCTTTCAAATGTAAACACATATCATTGTATAATATCAAAATATTGCATTGCCGAAACCGGTTTGGCTCAGTGGATAGAGCGTCGGCCTGCGGACTCAAGGGTCCCAGGTTCGATTCCGGTCAAGGGCATGTACCTTGGTTGCGGGCACATCCCCGGTGGGGGGGTGTGCGGGAGGCAGCTGATTGGTGTTTCTCTCTCATCGATGTTTCTGACTCTCTATCCCTATCTCTTCCTCTCTGTAAAAAATCAATAAAATATATATAAAAAAATATATTGCATTTATGAATATGATCTCATTAGAAAATCTTTAAGCATTGGGGAGCTGTTAAGAATACAATGGCAGCCTGGCCAGCGTGGCTCAATGGTTGAATGTCAATGTATGAACCAGAAGGTCACGGTTCAATTCCTGGTCAGGGCACATGCCTGGATTGCAGGCTCAATCCCCTGGTGTGGGGCGTGCAGGAGGCAGCCGATCAATGATTCTCTCTCATCATTGATGTCTCTCTCTCTCTCTCTCTCTCTCTCTCTCTCTCTCTCTCTCTCCATTCCTCTCTGAAATCAGTAAAAATATTTTTAAAAAATACAATTTTCCCAAAATTTCTAATTTTGAAAAATTCTCAGATTTTATCATTGGCAACAAATGTAATCAATTGTTTTCCTTGCAGTGATAGGCCCACTTTGTCCATTTTTGAGAAAACGCCTGCCATATACCCATGTCTCAATATGCATAGATGGTTGTTGTTCTGTGGTAGCAGTTAGATAGACATGAGCAGAGCAAGGACAGTGGGTCAGGTACAGAAGGTCACCAGGGCAGAAAGCCCCAGGTGCCTAGCAAAGGGCAAACTGGGGAAACAAGGACCTTGCCCCCAGGGTAACCTTTCCTTCCCTAACACATCACTGGTCCTGCAGTTCAGAACCTCCCCCTGACCTTTCCTCCCGGGCCCATTGCTAGTCATCCGGGTTAGACCCCCTTAGAGGGGAAATGAACAAGGGGGCCAGAGAATAGCCCTTAAGCATTAACCCCCAGGACAATGAGGTTCTGAACTGTATCAATTACATCTAGGCCTCAATTGTGTTTCAGCTCCAGGCCCAGAAAAGCAGCAAAACCAGAGAGGTGATGTCTTGGCTGACATCAGGACCAGCTGAATTGATTAATGACTCCATGGGGTGGACCAATCAGTGGAGGCCACAACCCTAAAAGGACAGACCTGGCAAGCAGATGAATATTCTACTGAGACCCTCCCCTAAATCCACCACCCTTAGGAGCCCTTAGGGTGGAGGACCCCTCGCCCTCTCCCCCTCAGGAGCAGGTCTGTGCCTTTCCTCTGCTCCACTTCTTTCCCCCAACACATCACCTTTACATTTCTCTCTTTCTGTTAAGCTCCAAGGGCCCTTCTGTTGCCTCTGCAACTTGTTTCCTGAGCCCATTTCTTCTATCACTAACTTCTTCTACCTCTGTGACTTTCGAAATAAACGTCCACTTATAGTTTGAGTCTTGGCTCTGAATCCTTTCTTAGCCAGAACTCAAGTACCAAGCTTGCTGAACCCAGGTCCAGTCTGTCTGACTACACCGATCTAACCCCTGGTGCCGTTTTTGCCGCTGCCAACAGTCTTTCCAGTAAACATGGCATTCCATATCCAAGAGTGGCTAGTTCAGTTCAGAATTCAAACAGCTGCACAGATGCTTTTCCACTAGACAACCAACCATACTTTGGTATACAGCATATGTCCTTATGTGTATTTATTTCATCACCCATAATATCAAAAACACGGGTTCTCAGGGTTAGACAGCAGAGGGCCCTAGACCCAGGACACCACAGATGCGAGATGGCCAGAAGAAATGCCAGATAAGGTGACATCAAAAATGTTACCACCCCTCCACTCCCTACTTAAAAACACTGCAGTAGGTGATTTTATCTTCTAACTGCCTGCTTCTTCGCAGATGTTGAAACTACTACTCGAATGCAGTTGATCAAGGTGTGAATGCTATATAACCTCTCTGGGGTGGCCGTAATCTGCCAGCTTGGCCTTCACTGCACAGGGGCAAAGAGAGTTACTGAGCAACCTGACTGAAGAAGGAAATAGCTGGATCCCGGCCTTGTCCCCAGCTTATAAAAGCAACTCAACAACCCCCGGTCAGAGCGCATACAAGAATCAACCAATGAATGCATAAGTAAGTGGAACAACAAAAATCTATTTTTTCTCCCCCCCTTCTCTCTTTCTAAAAATCAATAAATAAAAATAAAAGCACCCTAACAGAGCCTCTCAGTGAGCAAGTTCAGATTCTAGAAAAGAGAAAAACAACATGCCAATCACACCCTTAGCACAGGGGTCAACATATGTGTATGTTTCTACCATCTCCCTTAGGTTTAAGTTTTTTTAATGTTACCATTGTGTGCTGGGTAGGGTTGATTTAATTATTATCTTCACAACAAACTTGCAGAGTAGCTAACAATGTCCCCATTGGACAGATGGGAACACTGAGGTCCAGGCAGTCAAGCCACACAACTGGTGAGAGAATAAAGCTGAGGTTGAGGTCCTGGCTGCTTTGGTTCAGAGTCATTTCATGATATCACACTGCCTTCCGGATGAAATATCTTTCCCTGATACTTGCTCATATATTGTTCTCTTATGAGACTTTACCATGTTACTATGTCTTTCATCATTGTAATTATTATGGTGGCTTGACATTCCAAGGAGTGAAGTCATTATTATATAATCAATCATTTTTCCATTGCTGAAAATTTTATGATTACTAATAAAGCTATGGTGAATATAAGAAAAATTATTTTAATGAAATGACCCACAAGGAAGTAAATCCAGAAAGAAAAATTATGAAGTTAAGATGTGCTTTAAGATGATTTTCATAATAACTAAAATCATTAATTTATCTTACTTAACAAAACAAATATTTTTCTCACAACAAATTAACAACAGCACCAACAAAAGTGAATAAGTTGAGCTCATTTACATCTTTTATTCATTACTAGAAATGAATTATTAATCAGATAAGATTTAAACTGAAACCACGTAAACACTCTGTGGTCCAGGCCTTTAAAAATAATGGTAATCTGCTCTTCTACTGCTCATATTCATTCTACAAACTCACAGTTTGTAGGATGTAGTTCTTTTTTAAGGCTATTTTAAATCATATATGAAAAAAACAAGAGCTCGCAAAAATTAGATCGGATATAGTCCAGACAACTCAGCATTTTAACTAATGAAAGTGATACTAAAGATCAATTTCCTAAGAAAGCAGGCTAGCTGTCCTTGGTAGATCTCAAAATGTTCGAGAAGTAGCATAAAATAACACCCCTTCTTTTTAAAATAAATAAAGAAAAGCTGTTTATCTTATTAAGTGGGCCTATCACTTCAAGGAAAACAATTGATTACATTTGTTGCCATTCCTTACCCTGAAGAAAAAAACTGTTTATAGTCTTTTTGAACACAAGTGTCTGCCTTGTGTAAACACCACTAAAATAACAATAAAGGCATATGGCTCCAGGAACAAAAAGAATGGGCAACAGAAACTGGAAAGTCGGCTAATATATAACTATGTTAGCAGAACTGACACTTTATCACAGATTTCAGGCCTCCTCATACATCCCACCCACTCCCTTTTATTTTTGCTTTAAAAAGTACATTAATTTTTGCTAATTATGAAAACCTCAATACTCTGGGTATTAGCTGGAGTATATAGAACACTGTTCTTCTCTTACTACGTCTGAAGTTTGCATCTGCTTCTCTTTCATAAGCCAGATCCTGGTACTGACTCAGAGCTAAGCTTACAGTCCTTTACCTAAGAATTGTTCCTAAATCAGATATTCCCCATAATGAGCCTACTAAACCAAGCATAGGATTCCATACATTTATCCATTTTAAATTATACTTTATTTTATAAAGGGCTTTAGATATCTTAGATACTAATGCTTTCAGATATAAACAAACACCACAAACTGTTCCCCCTTATCCCTTTTCCCCTCACTGCCTCAGTTCCAGCTATATGAACAGGCCCCGCCCACCTCAGCGGTTTTGCAATTGCTCTTCCTTTTACCTGGGAGGTTCTTAATTTATTTATTATTTTTTAAATATATATTTTATTGATTTTTTAACAGAGAGGAAGGGAGAGGGATAGAGAGTTAGAAACATCGATCAACTGCCTCCTGCACACCCCCTACTGGGGATGTGCCCGCAACCAAAGTACATGCCCTTGACCGGAATCGAACCTGGGACCCTTGAGTCCGCAGACCGACGCTCTAGCCACTGAGCCAAACTGGTTAGGGAAAGGAGGTTCTTTATTTAAATACCACATAGCTTATTCCTTACAACTCCTTCAGGTTTTTGCTCTCAGGGAATGATTCACTCACCACCCAATTTATAACAGCAAACCTTACACATTGATACTCCTGCCTTCCCTTCTTTAAACCTGTTTTGTTTTTCTCTACAGGATTTATCACCACCTAATTACCATAACATTTACTTATTTTGTTTGTCTGAATGGCCTCACTAGATTGTAAACTCCATGAGATTAGGAATTTTGTCTGTTTTGTTTAATGTTGTATTTCCATGGCTAGCACATAGTAGGTGTTCAATAAATGCTTGTTGAAAGAAAGAATAACCTCTAGCAACCAGTGTCAGGAACTAGATGTCTATATCGGTGACCGAGACACTTTCCTCTAAGAACCACATAGAGAAATGACTTTGTGGAAGTTAAGTGTCATTCAATTTTGATGTTTTAACTCAATTAAAAATAGCGGCATCGCCGAAACCGGTTTGGCTCAGTGGACAGAGCGTCGGCCTGCGGACTGAAGGGTCCCAGGTTCGATTCTGGTCAAGGGCACGTACCTTGGTTGCGGGCACATCCCCGGTGGGGGGTGTGCAGGAGGCAGCTGATCGGTGTTTCTCTCTCATCGATGTTTCTGACTCTCTATCTCTCTCCCTCTCTGTAAAAAAATCAATAAAATATGTATTTTTTTTTTTAAATAGCGGCATTGCCGAAGCCGGTTTGGCTCAGTGGATGGAGCGTCAGTCTACGGACTGAAGGGTCCCAGGTTCGATTCCGGTCAGGGGCATGTACATTGGTTGCGGGCACATCCCTGGTGGGAGGTGTGCAGGAGGCAGCTGGTCGATGTATCTCTCTCATCGATGTTTCTAGCTCTCTATCCCTCTCCCTTTCTCTCTGTGAAAAATCAATAAAATATATTTTTAAAAAATAAATAAAAAAAAAATAGCGGCATTAAATATTCACATCGCCCTGACCAGGTGGTTAAGTGGTTAGAGTGGCAGCTCGCGCATCGAAGAGTCTTGGGTTTGATTCCTGGTCAAGGGCATGTACCTGGGTTGCAGGTTCTATCTCAGCCCCCATCAGGGCACGTTTATAAAACAAGTATAATTTAAACTCTCTCCCTCTCTCTTTACTTTTACCTCTTTCTTGTCTTAAGCCTTGATGCCATCACTTTACTTCCAGAAAGGATGAGTTCCTAAATACTCCACAGGAGAAAGCAAAGAAACATTGAAACATTGAGCTATTCAGCCCCTACATTTATGAAGTCTTCCCTCAAAAAGTTGATAAAATCCACACCCCTCCACCAGGAATTAAAGAAGGGAGATATAGCCTTCTTCTTCCCCCACGTAAGGAAACGCTTTAACCAAAACTAAAGAAGGAATCAACAAGCTATTCCCAAGAACCTATTCATGGACAGAGCAAAAAGGAGAGCCTGTCCTAAGAACTGTCAAAGACAAATGATGCTGGACCTTAGACCATTTTGGGGGCTCCAGACAATACTAAAGCAGATCATGACGTTGTTAGATTTATATTAATACTAGAGGCCCCACTGGTAGGGTCCCTGGTGGCTGCTGGCTGCCCGCCAGGTACTCCCTCCCTTCCTCCGGCTGCCCTGGTCGAACTCCCAGTGGAGGAGACAATTTGCATACTGCGCTTTTATTATATAGGAGGATGCTGCTCTCAGAAATTGAACAAGACATGTACAGTATGCATATATAAAGCAAAGAGAATGACTTCTCTATGCAAAAAAAAAAAATTAACACTCATAGATTTATGAACTGGGGTTTTCCAGTCCATTTCCTTCATTTGAAAGACAGAGTACTAGTGAGCGTAAATCATTTCTGAAGTTCATCCAGATATTAGTAGTAAAATATACTATAAATCAGATTACCTGGCTCTCACTTCAGTATCCTTTCATTCAATCAAGCTCCTCTCTAAACTTGAGTGTTCCTCTGATGGGGAATTGAATCATTCTATAGCATCTGAGTTTAAATTACTACATCACCAGGAAGGAAAAAAACCTAATTCCCCAATATTATTTCTAAATTAGTTGTGGTGAGTCTGGATGTTATTTTATCCTTTCATTAGTAACTGGAATTTAATGAGAAAAAACAATTCCACTATTAATTACATAGGGTGTTCCAAAAAATGTACACACATACTTTGACTAAAGACAGTGTTTGTTAAAATACATTTCATTTTCAAAATTGAGCTATCAGCTGTTAAAGTGTATATACATTTTTTGGGGGGACACCCAGTATATTTTGTCATAAACAGAAAACTGCCATTTGTAGTATAGTGTTCTGGGTATAATCATGGATTCTGGTGTTCAGAAATGAAAAAAAAACACGATAATGCAGTCTCTTTATGCAACACTTAATTCAAGTCTTAATTCAATAAGACTTAAAGCTAAGAAAAGGTTAAACTCAACATTAAACAAACATTTTGTCATCTATTTTGGCCAAAACAAGGTATTTTCCCTTATTCACCTAACCATTACTCAGGGAGCCAGCAACCAGTTACAAAGAGCCTTCTTGGTGGTCCAAGGACGCCCTCTATCTGAGTACTGAAAAAATTCAAACGTAAATTAAATACTTTCTAAAACGGATGCTTTTTCAATAAATTCTTAATCAACAATTGTACAAAATTGATCCTCTCTTTAATCACTACTAGCAGATAATCAGACAAATGTCATGCCTTTTGTTACAAGAGCACTAGTAACGCTCAAGCCTACATTCCTATAATTTACCTAGGAATTTGGAAGGAAAGCCCCTGATATTTCTCCAGAACTTATTCCATTTTATTCAATAAAATTATTGGTGTGAATCACCTAGGTTAGTATATTGATCTCTTTGTTTTTTCTGTGCATGTAAAACTCTATGCTTTATTTAACATGCCATTGTAGCAGTTTGCCCAGTAATGAGTTTCACCAACATTAAATATTTATTGGGTATTTTCTGTGTGCAGGGCACTGTACTAGTGAAAAGGATCGGGGGCGGGGGGGGGGGGAGAGAGACAAAAACACCACACTCTTTATCCTCAAAGAAGTAACAATGTACTTTCTAGAAAATAGGAAAACAACCTGTACAAAGAAACATATGGTAAAATGCCCACGGAAAAAGATATGCTTTTCTCTATTTGCTATTTTCTGTCACCTCATGAAAATTATTCAACTTCTTGGAACTCCTGTAATATGGAGGTAATACTCACCTCAAAGGAAATTTACAAAAGTTAACTGAGATATTTGTCAAGGGAAAACAATCTTATACTGAAGTCCAAATGACAGGTAAGAAAAAACAAAAACCAAATGACAGGTGAGTGGAGGTGAATTTTCAAATATCAGTAACTTAAAGAATTTGCAGGTGTATCATTTTTCATTAGCATTGGGGTTTTCTGTTTTCTATAATATATGAACATTTTAAATGAATAACATGCCATTGTAGTTTACCCAGTAATGAGTTTCACCAACATTAAATATTTATTGGGTATCTTCTGTGTAGATTTAGATTTTTCTCGTTTGTATCCATTGAAAGATTCATATTTTCATTTTACTATAACTTCTCTTTCAAAACAAATCTCAAAAAAATAAAAATGCCCAATGGGAAGTTTTACTTGGTAGTAAAACTTACTCCAACTTTTACTTGGAGAAAATAAACACGTTTTTCACAGTCTCAGAGTGACAAAAATCTGTATTTCAAGTGGCTTCTAATTTGCCTTAAAGGATTTGAAAATTGTGTATAACGTTTTATAAAGCAATCTTTTAAAAACATGTACTTTTTATTGATTTCAGAGAGGAAGGGAGAGGGAGAGAGAGAGAGAGAGAGAGAGAGAGAGAGAGAGAGAGAGAGAGAGAGAGAGAGATGAGAGAGATGAGAGAACCATTGATTGGCTGCCTCCTGCAGGCCCCACACTGGGGATCAAGCCCCCATCGTGTGCCCAGACCAGAAATCAAACCGGGACCTCCTGGTTCATAGGTCGTCACTCATCCACTGAGCCACACCAGCAGGGCACGTTTTATAAAGTGATCTTAACAGCCAGATTAATGTTAATGTGCTCTGGATCTCGTTTTAACTGCATCCTTCTTACAATTCAATGAAAGGATGATTGATTTGGTCATTTTGAACCTATTGATTACTCTGACGCCAGCAAACACTGGCCATTGTTTTGGTGGAGATATTTACAAGTATTTAGAGTCACTGATTTCTCGCAGTTGTTTCTTGCTATCTTTCCTGATCTTACAATTCCCCAATTTAGGTGCGGTGAAACGAACATTTACCCTCCTTAAGGACAAACGGTGCGGAGAGACTACCTGTGGGATATAAACACAAATGCAGACTTTGTGAAGTTGATGGCTTTAAGATTTATTTTGCTGTCAGGTTTTTGTCGTTTCTTAAATCAAAATTTGTGAGTTTTCCCTGAAAATCCCAACGCTGCTTCGTTTTGGCCCAGCGGATACGTGCCCCCCTTTCCGGCCGGGTTCCGCGTCGCAGGCCCCCTCATCCCCCGCAGCGGGAGCCCGCGGAGTCCAATCGCCCAGCGCGCCGAACCCGGGGTCGCTCGGGGCTCGGAGTCCCCGCGGCCGAACCCAGGTCCAGGCCCTCCTGGGAGATCTGAGGCCTCCCCCAAAACATCCCTAAAGGGCGTTCCCTTTGTTCATTCATTCATTCAACAAGCATGTGTTCGATTTCAGAGGCTCTCCGTCCTCCGAACGCCAATCTGGACCTCCCTTCGCTGGGGCACCGTCCTCGCCCTAAGGACCCCGTGAAGCTGAAATCCGCCGCTATTTATCCGCGAGCACCGCGTGTGATCTACCAAGGGCCGTCCCTCTGAGTCCCGAGCAGCCGGGAGCATAACGCCATCTCCCTTCCCCTCGCCCTTCACGGCCACCCAAGGAAGCGTTCATGAATGGCAAAGAGGAACCACCGCCATGCTCCGTTCTTGCCTCGGAGGTGGCCTTCAGCCAAGTTTCCTCACCCCGCGAGGCGCCACCCTCTCCCCCCCCCCCCCCCCCCCCCCCCCCCCCAGGCAGCAGGAGGGGTTCAGGCCGCGGCCGGGAAGCCAGCGGTCCGGGAGTCCAAGTCTCCAACACCCGCCGGCTGCAGATGGGTCGGCAGCCCCGTCAGGGCGGGGCGGCCTCCGGCTCTCAGCCGGGTTTCAGCGCCGGGCGCACAGGCCCGGGCCTCCCGACCGCGCCGCGGAACTACAAGTCCCAGCAGCGGGGCTGCCCGGACTTCCGGAAGCCGAGGCTGGGCGGGGAGGAAGCGGCGGAGACCTGGCCGAGAAGCCCGGGGTTCATTTAGCCAGAAGAAAAGGGGGCGGGAAGGGCTGTGGGGCTAAACCTGTCAGTTCGCCACCATGAACGTGGTTTTGGCTGTGAAGCAGTACGTTTCCAAAATGATAGAGGACAGCGGGCCGGGGATGAAAGTACTTCTCATGGATAAAGAGACGGTGAGTTTGCTTCTGCCCAGGATTCGTGTGGGAATCCTCCCTCCCTTACAATAGCCGGTCACATTCCACTGTAGGATTTGGCATTTAATTAGAGGTTTTTAAAGGAGGGTCAGTTCCGTACGGAATGTAAAGATTGCATTAAGCTTGCCCAGTCGGTTTTCAGACTAAATGGCTTTAGCCACCGCCAGAGATATTTTTTCTTGTACCCCGAGACAATTTCTTGGAATAGAAATCCTTTTCTAAATGTTTCTGTCAAGAAATAAGTGAGACAGCACCTGAAAGGCTTTGGGATGATCCTGTTATTTCTACTCAACGTTGTGTTTTTAAAGTAAAGATGTTGGAGCTCAAGCTGAGGTGACAGGTTATTTATGATTTGTTGATTGCAGATTAAAAAAAAAACAACGCTTTAAGGTAATAGAAAAATGGGGGGGGGTATGTATGGATTGTCCATGTTTACAGAGAGCATTCTGGTACATTACATACATGTTTGGATGCTCAGTAAATGTTATAACATATGTTAGTAGTTAAGGTATCCAGTTAAATATTAATGAAAAAAAAAAGTTTAAGCCTTGGGGTATTGTTGCTTGTTTTTATTATTCTGGACCATCATAATACTAGTAATTTTTTTTCTTTACAGACTGGTATAGTGAGTATGGTATACACACAATCAGAGATTCTTCAGAAGGAAGTGTACCTTTTTGAACGCATTGATTCTCCGAACCGGGAGATCATGAAACACCTGAAAGCAATTTGTTTTCTTCGGCCTACGAAGGTACTACATACTGAACTGCCATGTGCCCAGGCAAATACAGAACACTATGATCTGAAGGCATTAAGAAGGCAAAATAAATTTGTATTATCATTTGTGGCATCATAATTATCCTGGTTTATCAGAGTTGCAACCTTGACTCTCCTCCTTCCCATATCTCAGTTTACTCCTTACAGCCAGTTTTTTCCTTCAAAATGACTTTTAGGTTCTCAGCTACTTTCAAAGCTACTACTCTAACAGAGACCCACATCACTTTATTCCTGGATTAACCTCTTCTCACTGAATAGCATTGCCACTTAATCTTATATATTTATATCAATGTTTTGAGTTTTTATCATTTTCTTCACATCTATGCTCAGAAACCTATAATGGCTCAATTTTACTTCCGTGATTAAATCTATATTTAGTAGCCTACTCCTCAAAGCACTCCTTTAGCTGGTCTGGTCTGCCCTGAGGTATCCAAACTCCAGTGTCCCACCTCTGCTCCTCCACTACAGCCACTAGGCCTTTGTGTCATCCCTCTGTATTTTCATTTCTGTTCTCTTCCCCTCATTAGAGATTCTTTAGCCTTCCATCAGTTGTTGTCCACCATCTAAATCTTGCTTAAGTCCTCCTTTAAAAACCCTTAACTATATTAATATTCAATCATATTTTGTATATTCTCTTACTTTATATTCCTGTTCTTCAACTCCAAAATACTCTTTTACCATGCTTGTACATTATGTATTTTCCAAAATACAAATCTAATCATGTTCTCCCCACTTGGAAAACTTGAATGACTTCTCATTACTTTTACAATAAAGACAAAACTCCTTAATTGTGGCCTGCAAGATCCTGTGTGGTCTAGTTCCTATCATTTCTACAGCCTCATTTCAAACCATTCCCCCTTCTGCTCTTAGTCACACTAATGTTTCAGTACACTATATTCCATCATGCCACAGGACCTTTGCACAGGCTCTTTCTCTGTCAGGAACTTCTTCACTGCAAGCAAATCTTCTCTGGCCTTGCTGACCAGGTCACACGCCCCACCCCCACCTGCCTTGTTATAAGCATTAAAGCACCATCTTCATCTCCCTATTATTTGTCATGGTTGAAGTATTATATTTTCTGTCTGATTAATTAATATCTATCTCACCTACCAACAGTAAGCTCCATGAGAACAGAGATGGGTCTGTTTTGTCACACTATTATGTCTCCAATGCCTGCCACATAGCATATACGCAATAAGCCATTCCTGAATTAATGAATACTGTGTTATAATAGTTTCCAGTTGTTTCACATTTGTAAATCTTAGTCATAACATTCTGGTTGTGAGAAGGATCTTAGAGATCATCTAGTGCAGTGGTCGGCAAACTGCTGCTTGAGAGCCACATGCGGCTCTTTGGCCCCTTGAGTGTAGCTCTTCCACAAAATACCACAGCCTGGGCGGGTCTATTTTGAAGAAGTGGCGTTAGAAGAAGTTTAAGTTTAAAAAATGTGGCTCTCAAAAGAAATTTCAATCATTGTACTGTTGAAATTTGGCTCTGTTGACTAATGAGTTTGCCGACCACTGATCTAGTGCATCATTTCCTAACATTTTTATTAGAGAACCTCTTTCATATATATACATATATATATGTATATAGTCTCTCATACTCAAAATATATTCTTAAAAGCAATTTTTCCTTAAGATTCCATTACTTTTTAAGATATTTTTAATCTAAATGATAATTTGCAAAGAATTTTTTCCACTTAACAAGCAATGTGCATTGCTTACATTATTTTTAATTCTGTAAGAAAACTGGGTTTTTTAACATTCAAAAATGATATTTTATGTCATGTATAGTTTGGGGACCAAATTTATACTGAAATTTAACCCTGTGTTATAATATCAAAAATAGATAAGATCTGCATTATAATCTTATACAACAGGAATTCTAATGTTTTGACCATATAAAAAATCAACTGTTTTACTTTTAAATTTCATATTTTACTTTAAAATAATGTAATTATAAAAAGGGTCTTAGCCTACTATTTGCAAATACTTCCCAAACATTGAAGTTGTGCAGTCTTAGGTCCCAATAAGTTAAAAGCCATATAATTAACTATATTTTATCTTGACTATTGGCTTTAAAAGGACTAGACATGTTTTGATATTCTGTATAATAATTTTGATAGATGAATATAATAATTTATAGACAAGCAGCTTGAGGCACATTTGCAGAATTATCAATTTTATGTTGTATTTCAACATCTGTGTTCTTTATATATTTTTAATCTTAATTTGGCCAACGTAGCACAGCTAGTTAAAATTACATATGATTCTTTATCATTATATTTAATGTATTTCTTTTTCATCCCAGCCTTTACCCTCCCAACATATATATACTTAATCTAGATCTTAGCACACAGTAGACTCCCAGTAAATACTTGAATAAGTCAATGGATGATGTTTATTAGCTTTACACTTAAGCAATTCTCATATTTTGTTTGTTATTTTCTAGGAGAATGTGGATTATCTGATTCAGGAGCTCCGAAGACCCAAATACAGTATATATTTTATTTGTAAGTATGTTATTTCACCTATTCAATCATATAACTATATTCTAGCTAGAATGTTCTGTTGGTCTCTTTGTATCATCAATAAGTTAATTGAGCCCTAACCTGTTTGGCTCAGTGGATAGAGCATCAGCCTGCCAACTGAAGGGTCCCAGGTTTGATTCCGGTCAGGGGCATGTACCTTGGTTGCAGGCACATCCCCAGTAGGGGGTGTGCAGGAGGCAGCTGATCGATGTTTCTCTCTCATCGATGTTTCTAACTCTCTATCCCTCTCCCTTCCTCTCTGTAAAAAATCAATAAAATATATTTAAAAAAATAAATAAATAAAAATAAAAATAAGTTAATTGAATCCATCACTAAAAAAGTCTGTGTTTTTTTTAATGTTCTTTCAAAGTTTAAAAGTCTTACAGTCAACATTCTGTTTCAGAAAGCTAAATGTGATTTCCATTCACCATTAATTGCTTGGGTAAAAAAACTTTTGTTTAACTTTGCCTTTTAAAATTCTTTGTAAGGCAAGAAGTCATAAGTAGCCAGTTTTCATAAAGTGTATTCTTTTTTTTTAAAATATATTTTATTGATTTTTTACAGAGAGGATGGGAGAGGGATAGAGAGTTAGAAACATCGATTAGCTGCCTCCTGCACACCCCCCACCGGAGATGTGCCTGCAACCAAGGTACATGCCCTTGACCGGAATCGAACCTGGGACCCTTGAGTCCGCAGGCCGACGCTCTATCCACTGAGCCAAACCGGTTTCGGCACAAAGTGTATTCTTATTCCTGTTTTACACTTTTATGAACTGAGGCATAGAAGCTAATTTATTTACTTGGAGAGATGTACTTGATGGAAAGGCAGAGATTTACTTTACATACCAGATAAAAACATTTCACTTCTCGTTGCTTCTTTATGTAGTACTTAAAGTACAAGTCATCAAGTAGATATCTCTTATGTGCCTAACTTTGGTGGGGGCGGGGGAGGCAGAGATAGAGAAGTAGAGGCCTGGAAACAAACTAGTTTTGTGGTTACTATACCATTATACGGATTTTTATTTTTTTTAATGTAATACATTCTGCTTTGGCAGTTACATCCATTCTCCTCTAGATGTCGTTATTGATCTTTAGAGTTTAGTATAGTTTATTTGTGCCATTTCTAAAACCAAGGACAAAACTTAATTAACACTCAGTATGTAGGACATTTGAGAAGTTGAAGGGATAGAGTTTTAGGGTTTAGACTATAGTCTGTGATACACATACTTTCTTCAGTATATACTACAATTTAACAATGGTACCAAAAATTAACATTTGTGATAAGAGTTTGTATTTTATAAAGAACTTTCTTATATATTATTTCATTTGGTCCTTACAACAACCCCAAGAGGTAAAAATAGGTAATTTTATTAGTTTCAGTGTTCCTACTTTTGTTTTTGTTGGTTGGTTGGTTGGTTTTGACTAATAGTCACAGGTTTCCTTTTTTAAAAAAAATATATATATTTATTGATTTCAGAGAGAAAGGGAGAGGAGGAGAGAGAGAGAGAGAAACATAAATGATGAGACTGAATCATTGACCAGCTGCCTCCTGCATGCCCCCTACTGGGGATCCAGCCCGCTACCCAGGCATGTGCCCTTGACCGGAATCGAACCTGGGACCTTCAGTCCACAGGCTGACGCTCTATCCACTGAACCAAACCATGTAGGGCACGGGTTTTCTTTTTTAAATGAAACACTTTATTTTGAGATAACTGTAGATTCACATATAGTTATAAGACTAATACAGATATCCCATATATCCTTTCCCCCCATGTAGCATCTTAGGTACCTACAGTACAGTATCATATCCAGAATATTGACATTGAAACAGTCAGGATACAAAGCATTTCCATCTCCATAAGGATCCCTTGTATTGTCCTTTTTTAGACACTTCCCTTCCCCTCAACCCCCTCATTAACCCCTGGAAGCCACAATCTGTTCTCCATTTCTGTAATTTTGTCATTTCAAGAAGGTTACATAAATGGAATCATATAGCATATAAACTTTGGGGATTGTTTTTTTCTTTTTTTACTCAGCATAATTCTTTAGAAGTTAATTCAAGTCGTTCCATCTATCAATAGTTTTTATTACTGACTAGTATTCTGTGGTATAGATGTACCACAGTTTGACTATTCACTTCTTGAAGGACATTTGACTTGTTTCCAGTCCTACAGAGAAAGCTGTTACAAACATTTGTGTACATGTGTTTGTGCGAACATAAGTCTTCTTTTCTCTGTAATAAATAATGAACCAGGAGAGCAATTGCTAGGTAATGTAGTAGTTGCATGTTTGATGTTTTAAGAAACTGCCAGATGTTTTCGAGAGTAACCATGCCATTTTACTTTTCCACTAGCAATGCACAGGTGATCCAGTTTCCTGGTATTCGCACCAGCATTTGGTGTTGTCCCTGTTCTTTATTTTAGCCATTCTGATAAATGTGTAGTCATTCCAGTATTTTTTAGTCTTATCACAAGCTAAGTACTTGGGAAAGTGTAGATACTTTTGTACTCAGTGATAGGCAGATGATAGATAGGCACAGAGACAGAGATTGATTCCCTGTGCTGACAAATTTAAAAGTAAGTGAACATCTACCAGAATCAGTCTTTTGCTGTGTCGCTTAGCTAAAAATTGAATAGGTCATGAGGTAAAAGGCTCCTTTTTCCTCTAAAGAGAATTATTTGATGCAGCAATTAAGATTAATAATGAATAATAAATCTAATATTTACTTTTCTGGTTCTAAAGATTGATTTGAGCTGTAAATCTATGAAGTAGAAGAAAAAAATTACATACACTTATATTAAATTGGTTAGCACTAAAGCCAATTGAAATTTCTTGGGTGAAGCAATCAATTTCACAACTTTATTTAGTTATTTAGATTAAAATAAACAAAAATGTGTGTGTATATAGTAATTTTATTTATTACAAACTTTCAGCACAATTTATTTTAGCACTTAACTTGCCTTCTGCTCATATTATTTTTTATAATTTTAATTCTGTATAATTTTATGTCTGTTTATCTTGTATAACAGGCTCCTTTCAAAGTATATATAAAAGTAGACAGAATAGTATAATAAATTCCAATGTACCCATCACCTAATTTCAATAATTATTGTGCTATGGCAAATTTTGTTTTAGCCTTACTGCCACCTACTGCCCCACCAATATAATTTTGAAGGAAATCTAATATATAATATGACTTTATCCATAATATTTCATTATGCATCTCTAAAAGACAAGGACTTATTTTTTTAAACATTACTAGTATACCCAAATAATAAAAAATAATTTCTATTTTTTAAATATTCATTCAGTGTTCAAATTCTCTCATGTCTTCCCCTCTTCCTATCCCCCCATGGTTTGTTTGAATCAGGATCATAGTAAGGTCCACACATTGCTATTGGTTGATATGCTGTTTAAGTTTCTTTGCTCTTCTCTTGGTTCTCTCTCCTGTGCAATTTATTTATTGAAGAAACCAGGTTGTTCTGTTAAAGTTTCCTATAGCCTGGATCTTGCTGATTGCATCACCAATAAGTTTATTTACTTATTTTTTAAAATATATATTTTTATTGAGTTCAGAAAGGAAAGGAGAGGGAGAGAGAGAAATAGAAACATCAATGATGAGAGAGAATCATTTATCGGCTGCCTCCTGCATGCCCCCACTGGAGATCCCGGCATGTGCCCTGACCAGGAATGGAACCATGACCTCTTGGTTCATAGGTTGACACTCAACCACTGAGCCACGCCGGCCAGGCTCTTTGCAGTTTAAAATGTTCCTCTGTCCTCCAGTTTCTGTAAGTTGGTACCTGGATGTAGAGGTTTAATTAGATTCAGATTTGATTTCTTTTTGACAAGAATACTTCATAGGTAGTGTGGTGTACTTCCACTGATCGTCTCTTACTGTAATATTAGCAGTGGTTGATGCTCAATGCCTAGGTCCAACCATTGATTCATTAGGAGCTGATAGAAATATTGTTTTAATTCTGTCATATCATTATCATTCCTTCTTTATTTTTTCAGCTGGAATATTTCTATAAAGAGAAATTGCCCCTCATCTACTGGTTGCTTATCTGGTGGTACAGTTTATGTATAAAAGGATAAAAGCTTACTTCTTTCCCTTTATTTATCATCATGTTATCCTTTCCTTCTATTTTCAGTATAAGACTTGGTTCCATAGCATCCTCCAATGCTTACAATGGTGGTCCTTTTTTAAACAAAAAATTACTATTATGGATTTAAACATCTTTGTACTGCTCATTCCAATTTGAAGGTGTTCAACTTTGACATCTACTCCAATGTGTACTAAACTTCCCTTATTCATTAGGCTTTAACTGTCAGGCCCATTTATGTCTAATTGCAGCAACAATGATCTCCTTTTAGTCAATAACAACTCATATGTCTGTTTCAGATTTCAGTAATGTGATCAGCAAGAGTGATGTGAAGTCATTAGCTGAAGCTGATGAACAGGAAGTTGTGGCTGAGGTTCAGGTAAACATATTGGTCCTCTAACTCTCTCTTATATTGGCCCTTTTAAAAGATTTGAGTCTAAAAATAGGGAAAGTGCTGTCTCAAAAGAATGGAGGCTACTCATCAGAAACAATCAATGTGCATTGCACCAGACTATACTTATATTTAGAAAGTTTGGAAGATATATCAAATTGTATGGGAACAGAATTAAAGGAGTCAGTGGAAATCATGAGATTGGGCTGGTCCTGGATTCTACTATTAGTAGGAAGAGTTTCACATGGTTGGGGACAAAATCAAATATGTCCTATGATAGTTTTATTTTTATTTATTTATTTTTTAAAATATATTTTATTGATTTTTTACAGAGAGGAAGGGAGAGGGATAGAGAGGTAGAAACATCGATGAGAGAGAAACATCGATCAGCCACCTCCTACACAACTCCTACTGGGGATGTGCCTGCAACCAAGATACATGCCCTTGACTGGAATCGAACCTGGGACCTTTCAGTCTGCAGGCCAATGCTCTATCCACTGAGCCAAACGGGTTAGGGCTGTCCTATGATAGTTTTATGAGCCACCCTATAAGAATGTTCATCTAACCCAGCCAGGTTTGGCTCAGTGGTTGAGTGTTGACCCAGAAACCGAGAGGTCATGGGTTCGATTCCTGGTCAGGACATATACCTGGGTTGCGGGTTCAAGCCCCAGTAGGGGGCGTGCAGGAGGCAGCTGGTTGATGATGCTCTCTCATCATAGATGTTTCTCTCTCTTCTCTCCCTCTCCCTTCTTCTCTGAAATCAATAAAAATGTACTTTAAAAAAAAAGAAGTTTCATCTATTAGGACCAAGTTTAATAGGGATAGAATAGGAAGTAAAGGATGTGAATGGGGTTTGTTGAAGTTCTGTTTGTGGTTATCTTGCTTTGGGAATAATAAGCAGACATTTGTCATTAGGTTTAAATTTGGAAACCCCTAAATATTTATTCTGCATGCTATATAATACATCACATTAGAACATACCATGTTACCCTTCTTAAATAGTTTAGTGTTCTCCAATACATTTATCACAAACGTTTGAATACATTTATGAGCTAATTGAAGAATATTGTATTCAGGACCACAAATAAGCAAGTTTTGGATATTCTAGATGAAAAATGAATAAAAAAGAATGACCTCTTTTGAACCATATTCTCTCTCATGAGAATGCACTGGAAAGCAAAGTTCTTTTTCGTTTGAGTGTAACATTGTATACCCTATAGCAATGTTTTATTTTTACTAATTGATAAGTCCTAGAGGTCTCCAGGCATATAATATATATACTTCTTTAACTTTTGTGGGGTTTTTAAAGATTTATTATTGCTGTTGTTTTATAATTATTTTATTAATTTCCCCACATTGACTTTTTGTTAACTTTTAATTGATCAATTTTTCTATCTTTTACACTTACATTTCCTCAAATTTGACTAGATCACATGTGAAAATATTGCTGCATGATACAGTTGGAGTTTATGGAATATAACTGGCTGATCTTGGTGCTTTATTTTCAGGAATTTTATGGTGATTACATTGCTGTGAATCCACATTTGTTTTCCCTCAATATTTTGGGTTGCTGCCAGGTATGGAAGGAAAGGATTTTTTTATTATTTTTTTTTTAGTTTATTTATCAGGTGGGAGTTAATTCAGCAAGTAAGAAAAAAATTTAAGTATTGTCTCTGAATATTTAAAAAGGGTCGAAATTGGGATCCAGCCCAGCTGTCCAGAACAACTCAAGGACTGACGGCTCTCCTTTTATCCCTGAAGAAATGCCCTATGATTCGTTATCAGCTTTCATCAGAGGCAGCAAAGAGACTTGCCGAATGTGTTAAGGTATGGCATTCCCTAGCCTGGTTCCAAAACACCAGACCATTCATTTCCTTATCATATTTCAAAAACTAAAGGAATATTTTATCTACAACCAAGGAGGTAGGTCTTTGTAATTCAGAACCAAAAAGTAACAACAACAACAAAAGCAACAAATTAAAGTTAAAATTCTTAGGTGTAACCTAAGAAACATTTCTAAGCTATTTAACTTAATTTGATACAATCAAATCACCTGTGAAATAGAGTTTCAAATTCTATCCTCTGAAATAGAATGTTATTAAACTTTATTAAGGTTTTTGTTTTTTTTTATGGAAGGCCATGAAGATGCAAAGAACTTCTGTTAAATGTAGTTTTTATGTATTAATTTACTATTTATATCATCACTATCTGCAACTGATTGGTTGATCGAACTCTCTTTCTCACCCACAGCAAGTCATAACTAAAGAATATGAACTATTTGAGTTCCGGCGGACTGAGGTTCCTCCATTGCTACTTATTTTGGATCGCTGCGATGACGCCATCACCCCATTGCTAAACCAGGTGCAAAAACCTTTGTTAGCATAACATAAGGATAATTTCAGGTGCTGTTCATCAAAATGCAGATGTGGAAATGAACAAGATGGCCCATTTATTTGCCTCCTTATTTTCAGCTCTTGTTTTTGCCTTATATTTCTTGTTTTTTTGATATCACTATTCTTCTAGCCACAGTCATCCTTGACTCTTTTTTCTGCCTCATCCTTCCTGTCCCTTTCTACCACCACCCCAACCCTGAATCAGGGCAACTTCTAGGTCCTATAGACTACTTTTCCAGTGTTTGCTCTTTTCCATTCTACTGCTGTTACCTTGGTGTAGACTCAAATCATTCATGGGAATACTGAAATAGTCACCTACTTATCCCCACTTTACATTTCATCCCACTCTATATATTTCACAGACACAGTGTTGTTAAATTAATTTCCCCAAAGCACAGTTCTGATCCTATTTACGGCTGGCTTAGAAATCTTCATTGGTTCCCATTTGCCTACTGCAGTGGTCGGCAAACTCATTAGTCAACAGAGCCAAATATCAACAGTACAACGATTGAAATTTCTTTTGAGAGCCAAATTTTTTAAACTTAAACTATATAGGTAGGTACATTGTTATTAATTAGGGTACTCCTTCAATCGCACTGTACGTGCGCGCCCGCATGTGGTATTTTGTGTAAGAGCCACACTCAAGGGACCAAAGAGCCGCATCAGGCTCGTGAGCCGTGGTTTGCTGACCACTGGGCTACTGAGTTAAATACAGACTCCTGATCTTGACATCCAAGAGCCTTGACAATATGGGTCCAACCTTGTACAAAACCTACAGCTCACGACTGCAGATATGCCACACATGGTTTCCTGCCATCATTTTATTCATGTTGTGACCCGTCTTACTCTGGAATGTTTGGAATACCTTGTCTTCCCGACTTCACCTATCAAAGTTCTTCTCTTTAAAAATCACTCGAAACATGTTGAAGCCTTTTTTCTTTTAGTCAGACACGTCCTTTCCCCCTAAAATTTCTGGCCAACTTTGTGTCTCTCATGTGTTTCACGCTGCACTCACCATGCTGAACCTGTGTTTTCACACTCTCCGAGGTTACATATTCCTTCAAGGCATATTCCTTACCCGTGTTTGTTCTAATGCAAGTATAAGCACAGAGCCTTGCACGTAGATGCTTTTTTAATAGTGACTTTGAATTTGTAGGGAAAGGCACAGTCTATATTTCAGTTCCTTTCCAGCTCATAATAATGTTAATGCTGGGGAAATCTGCGGCTGTGGAATGCAACTGCTCTGTGATGCAATAGGCTTATATTCCTAAAATTCAAAGTAATATTTGTTCACTAAATAAATGTTGATAATATAAAAAAATTAGAAAGAGAAATGATGGCCTATAATTCTGTTTGCCAAAGAAAAGCAACCATTCATTCAACCAATTTCACTAAGGACCTGTATTAAGTAGGCAGGTACTGTATTAAGTCCTGGAAATAAAAGGTTAAAAAATACAATCTCTTCTCTCACAGAGCTCGTGGTCCCATGGGGAGAGAAGAAAAGAGATAATTTAATGATAGAGTAAGTGCTGATGGCAGAAGCATGCACAGGATGCTGTCTATGGAAGCATAAAACATTTTGTTGTGCTTATTTTAAATGCCCCAATAAAACCGGCTGTTTTGAGAATTCATCGGGCAGATATTTTAGGAAATAAAACATCTTTTATAACCTCAAGTCATTTCTTAATAAATCTAGATTTTTAAAAGGTGGAATATACATATGTAAATATTTCTAGCATTAGATTCTAGATTTAGAGGGTAATTTGCTGGAAAATACTTAGTTTTGTCCAATGGGCCTATGATTAAAAGTAACCCATTCTCCATAAATGGTCAGAAGGAAAAATTTGGGGGTTCTCCTTTCCAGTTCTACCAAGTAAGCTCACATTTGTAAGACTGGAAACCAACCCTCTTCACAATTCATTTTAGGTAAAAATATAAAGCTTCTGAATATGTGTGTTTTCATCAACCCACAAGGGTTTTTTCTGATAATATTAGTGTTCCCAGGATAAATATAGCACCACTCAGACCTGCAAGAATACACTTCTCATGCTGCAGAAAACCACAGAAGCGTACAGGAAATGGTACAGCTTGTAACTGCAGTACCAATATAGCCCTATCCATGAAGCCAAAAATACACCCTCAATTCACAGGCCAAAATTGGAGCTAATGATGGATCTAATTTTCCTTTTTATCAGGAATATTAATCTTGCTGCCCTTCTTCCAAAGTGTGAAATCTAAAAGTATTTTGATTTTTGGATGTTTAACCAATTAAAATGACAATCTTAATATTTAGTATAGCACAAAGTATCAATAAAATTTGAACTAAATAGAGAATCTCCATGAAAAGAAGAGTAATTACTAAGAATAAGTTATTCGTTTTTGTTTTCCTGAACATTTACTATTGCCATGTTTTGTCAATTACCAAACTTTCTGTCACGATTCTTTATTTAGTGGACATATCAAGCCATGGTCCATGAACTGCTGGGCATAAACAACAATCGGATTGATCTTTCCAGAGTGCCAGGGATCAGTAAAGACTTAAGAGAGGTGGTCCTATCTGCCGAAAACGACGAATTCTATGCTAATGTAAGTGGTTTTTAATTGAGTTTAGTTGTTTTTATGTAAGAAGGTCAGTATTGACTTGTGAGAATTCATGTGGAAGGATGATGGAGGCATCCTATGTGGGTAAACTGCATCTTAAGGGAAGGCAGAAGACTTGGATTCTGACCCCCCCCCCTTTAACAATATTTTTTTCATAGAAACCACATACTTGGTTTCGCACTTTTAAAATCAGAACCCAGTTTACTTACTTCCCTACCTCCCGTAGCCCTTTGTGAGAATAGTACTGGCACTCATCACCAGTGTCCTGACCAATGTCCAGATTTGCTAGTTAGAATGGAATTTTCTTGCCCTTTAATTCTAACTGTACTCAGAATTCTTTTTAACTTCTTCTTTTAAACTGTCTGAAAGTCAGACTAGTGGATAGAACTGTGTTTCCAACTTCCTTTTTCACAGAACATGTACTTGAACTTTGCCGAGATTGGTAGCAATATAAAGAATCTCATGGAAGACTTTCAGAAGAAGAAACCAAAAGAACAGCAAAAACTAGAATCAATAGCAGACATGAAGGTAAATTGAACATGTAAATGGATGACTAACATGCAAGTTTGGAAGCTATTCTGATTTCTACCTTAATTCATTTAGTTTGGTTTGAGGTATTTTCTGTAATATTTCTCTTTGGAAAACAATACAGTGAAAACTTCATAATAAGCCATAAACTTCTTCCCATTCTTCAGTCACCTTTGGACTATTCAAAGACTCAGTCTGCTTACATATACCAGTTCTTCTCTTCCTAGGCATAACAAAATGCAAAATGCCATGTGATTGAAAGCTATAGATGCCTTTTTTCTTGGCAGAACAATCCCTGATTTTTCCCCCCCTTCATATATGCCTATCCTTGGTCAAGAAATAATAGAACCCCCAATTGATGTTTTTCCCATGGCAGGCCTTTGTTGAGAATTACCCACAGTTCAAGAAGATGTCTGGGACTGTATCAAAACACGTGACAGTTGTTGGAGAGCTGTCTCGGTTGGTCGGTGAGCGGAATCTGCTGGAGGTTTCGGAGGTTGAACAAGAACTGGCCTGTCAAAATGACCATTCTAGTGCTCTCCAGGTATCTATTCAGTCCCATTTGATGAGCACCTACTATGTGTAAGGCACTGTGCCAGGCAGAGCAAGAGATACTAAGGCAAGTAATCCTTCTTCACCAACACGGAATTTACAGTCTAGCGAGGAGTTGAGACAAGTATACAGTTTAATATTAATATAGATACATGATAAGAGCCACAAAAGAATAATGTGCAATCAAAGGGTTCAGGCAATTAACTGAATATTTCGGAGGGCAGCCTGATCTACTAGAAAGAATACTAGACTAAAATCAGAAAGTCTGGAATTTAGTTTTTGGTTTGCCACTTACCAGCTTTGTGACCTGGAGCTGTTGACTTAATCTCTGAGTTAGTTTCCTCATTTGAAAAATAGGTATAATGATATTTATCACACAGGGTTGTTAGGAAGATTTTAAAAGATATAATAAATTAAAGTACTTTATCTCAGTTTTTCATTTCTGAACATCTGTTTTTCATTCCACAAACATGGATGTCCGCTACATGTGCATGGTAGGATCTACAGGTACAAAAATCAGTGTGATACCATCTTTTCCCTCAAAGAGTTCATGTGATAATAGGGGAGAGAGAAATTTAAGCCAGGATTTATAATACTGTGCAGTAAGTGCTATTCTAGAGGTATTTCCAAAATAATATGGAAACACAGAAAGGACTTAGAGCTTGAGGCTTTTAGAGCTTCTAAAGTTGAGGCTTCTTAGAGCTTCGTAGAGAAGATGACATTAGATGTGGGTCTGGACAAATAAATGAGGAGGAGGAGTGTATCAACCAGAGAAAAGGGGGGAAATTCTCAGCAGACAGAATGCAGGCATGGAGATGTAATATATATATATGCGAGAATAATTCAATGTAGCTAGTACAACAGTTAGTGTTGCAACATAATATTTAATTAAATCAAAATTGTGATACTGACGATAAGATTTGAGGTTATTAGGAAAAGTTTCTGAGAGGAGGTGCCATTAAGATAGACTATAAGAATGAATAGAATCTGGAGGAGGATTTCAGTCACGAATAGCAGCAAAAGCAAAGATGCAGCAGTATGCAGAAAAGAATAAACAGTTTCACCTGTTGAACATGGGTGTGGAAGAGAATAAGGAGATAAAATTGGTTTGGTAAACACGAAGCAGTTTATGCAGAAGCTTATAAGAGGAATTTATACTTGCCGAGAGAGGCAAAGAGATCCAGTGTGTAGGTTCTTATGTAGAAAGTTGATATGATAAAATCAGTATTTTAGGAAATTTAACCTAGTTAGGATACTTGGGCAGTGAAAAAAGTGAAGTCAGTGAGGCTAGTGGACTCATAGCAATAGTAGTAAAAAATGTACAATAAGAGAAAGTCTAAGAGGCATTTCAAAGGGAGAAAACAACACTTTAGTGACAGATTGGATAGAAGGATAATAAGAACAAATCAGAGATAATTCCAAGGTTCCTGAGAAATGGCACAATGTGATATCACTGACAATAAGTTAACTTAGGAATAGGAGTTCTTTGGGAGATGCCATTTCTAAGCTACTTAGTACTATAAGAAGCACATTTCCATATTGATAAGGACCCAATATTCTAAAACTTAGTCTCTTTCTTTTCCTGCTGCAATTTTACTTTATAAAATAAAGCCAGTGTGGAATAATGAAAACAACACAGGCTGTGGAGCCAGACTATCCTGGCTAATAGCCTGTCTCTACATACCACCGTTTCTTTGGGAAAATTATTTACTTTGCCCAAGCCTCAGGGATAATGATTTTAAACTTTTATATTGTTATGAGGATTCAATGAAATATGTCAGGTTATTCACATATGTTAGGTGCTTTGTAAATGTTGGTTCCCTTCCTCTAAGCATACTTTTAAAAATACCTGGTACAAGCAGAAGAAAGAAATGCACCTACCTGTGGTTGCTCTAGTTATACCAAGGTCTTTACTGGGATAGGAAGTTGTTGGCCTTTACTTTTTTTAAATGTTTATCAGAATTTCCCCTGAAAACATTAACATTTTGAAAATCAGGAAGATGCTATTTGCTTTATATTTATGAAAAGTACCTTTATCATCACTTTTTAAAAATATATGTTTTATTGATTTTACAGACAGAGGATGGGATAGGGAGAGAGAAAGAAACATTGATTGGCTGCCTCCTGCAGGCCCCCTACTGGGGATCGAGCCCGAAACCCAGGCATGTGCCCTGACCAGAAATTGAACCCTTGACCTTTCAGTTCATGGATGACGCTCAACCAACTCAGCCACTCTGGCCTTTAATTTTATCCCTGTGTTCTTAAATCTTCACAAAAAAAACTTAGGCAGAGTTTATTATTTTTTAATTGTCTTAAATTTTGATCCTTAAGTAGATAAGTACTTGGTGAAAGAGATATATAGTAAAAGCTGAGTTTGTTACTAGTTTCAGTTATTCTGCATTTGTGCAAGCCTTTTTGAATATGTATATCTCCCACTCTTTAAATTCAAATGATACCATATTATACACATAATTCTGCATTTACTTTCTTACTTAACTATGTATCTCAGAGATGGCTTCAGATAAAAATCTAAAGACTCATTCTTTTTAGTATTTCTTTGTAATGATGTATCACAATCTAACTTGACCAACTTACCTTAAACAATACTACTAAAGACAGTTTTAAACAGCACTACTAAAGTCTATTGTTTCATGGGCCTAATAGGAATATTCCTAGGAAAACTTTTTGTTTTTCTCAATAAAATGAGTTTTCTTCTCTTACTAAATAAAAACAAAATTTTGCCCTATAACTAAATTTAAATTTCCTTATGTTTATCATTTTATTTTTTCCTTTAAAACAATAGAACCAAACATAATCACTAGTCAAATTTAATATCTTTATTTGTATCTCTCTACCATATGGTAAGCAGTTGGAAAAAAATTACTGTAATTCCTTGCCTGAAATATTTTTTGGGGGAGGGGTTCACTTTAAAAGAAAGATAGTACTTTTAAAATATGAATTGCATTTGTGATCCACTTTACATTTTTTAAAGTTATCTTTTGAAGGTTTTCTTGCCCATGGTATTAGGGTTTTACAGTGAGCAGTTGATTTGTTATCCCCCATTCATAATGGATTTCTTTGGCAACATGACTGAAATAGTCTATAAAGGGAACTTTTGTTTGATAATGAGTAGATGCCAGGGTCCTGACCCCTAGATGGGGTATAGCATTCCTTGGCTTGACCTTAGATTATAATACGTCATGAAGCAATGAATTGAGGGTATTTTTAGTAGAGATGGGGTTTGCTTTATTGAATAGTAACTGTAACATGGTGAGAGAGAAAAAAGCTCATATATTGCCAAACATTAACCTATAAGCTACTTCTAACCAGTTATTCTACAGGCTACCAACATTTTTATTTAGAAAGAATTTCACTAGAACCAAACTGTTATGTACAACCATTGAAGCATACATATCCATAGCCTCAGAAAAGACTCGTTTGATTAGTAAGGAAGATTTTTTTAAAATATATTTTATTGATTTTTTTTACAGAGAGGAAGGGAGAGGGATAGAGAGTTAGAAACATTGATCAGCTGCCTCCTGCACACCCTCTACTGAGGATGTGCCTGCAACCAAGGTATACACCCTTGACCAGAATCGAACCTGGGACCCTTCAGTCCACAGGCCGATGCTTTATCCACTGAGCCAAACCGGTTAGGGCTGGAAGATTTTTTTCATACCATGAAGAGAAACATCTCAGAAAGTAAACAATGCCCCCACCCCCACCCCATATTGTCATATCACAACTTTTTATTTGGAAGGAGGAACTAGTCTATTTTATCTTTCTTTCCTGACAATCATCCTATTAATAGCACATAGTAGAGACTGAATAAATATTTGTTAGAAAAATGAAAAGAGCTCTACTTGAAGCAATATGGAGTAGTGGTTAAGAGTTTGGGCCTTTGATGGCTTGAGTTTAAAAATACCGGTAGTCTTATTCTTTTTATCTGTAAAATGAAGAAAAATAACAGTATTTCAAAGATTTTTGTGAGGGTGCAATGAGCTAATACATGTGAAGCACTTCATATTGTGCCTGATACTTATAACATTCAACAAGTATTAACTATCACCATTATCAGTGTTATTATTTGGTGATACATTCTGTTTTCTTTATGGCATCCAGGACATATTTTTTTACTTTAGTCATAACCTTGGATCTCTCCCTGGTTTCAGAGGGTTTTTTTGTTGTTGTTTTGTTTTGCTTTGCTTTTCATTAAAATCATAAGAAAATTGTTTGGGACACATAGAGCTGACAATTTTACTTTGATCAGTTAAGAGTAAAAATGATTCTTTTCTAAACCAGTGTTTAATCAGTGTTTCAGAAAGAGTGTGCACCAGAAGATCTACAGCAAAACTGAATTTTATGTGGACTAGACTATTTGCCAGTCAATGGAATTGGGTCCTACCTACTTCCTATTATTTTTCCTAGATAAAGCTCTTTATAGTCCCCAAATACTATTCTCTCAAACTATTAGATTAGACTCATTTTTTATCATGTCTGCATGTTGAAGGTTTCCACCAATTCCATTTTGCTTTTCTTATCTTCTCAATGAATAATACTATTAATTTACTACATTTCTCTGCTATTAGTACCTGCCATATAAGATCATAAATATTCAATTTAAAGATTACATGCTATTTACATACTCATATCCCTGTAAACAATGTTGATACAGATTGATACATTTGCTGCTTCTTGGAGATTAAGCCCAGTTCTCCATTGTAAAATTCTACCAATTTGTCTCTTTTTTTTCCACTGTCAGTCACTAAGAGAAAGCAGTAGAATTTTGCACGTCAGCTGGTCAGTTCTGTTGTGCACTGTAATGATTGAAGTGATAGAAAGAGTATATGTTGTTCCTTTCCTGCATAAGACCTTGGACCATCTCATCAAAGGAAAAAAAAAAGAATTATCCATAGTTGATTCATGTTTGTCCTAAACAATGGGAATTTATTTCCTTATTTAATTCTTATCTTAGGCAAAAGGCATCTACTATTCTGTAGTTGAAACATTTGCTGAACCTATGACCTATACATTGCCATAGTAGTAATCTTAGTCATGAACTCAGATGTATCACTGCTATTCAATAATTATGAGATCTGAGATATTATACACCATCACTCAAGTGAAGGGGGGTTAAATATCAGTTCTCTCTGTCTTTCTTCAGAATGTAAAGAGGCTCCTGCAGAACCCCAAAGTGACCGAATGCGATGCTGCCCGCCTGGTGATGCTCTATGCACTGCATTATGAGCGACACAGCAGCAACAGCCTACCAGGGCTAATGATGGACCTCAGGAATAAGGGTGTTTCTGAGAAATATCGAAAGGTAACCACATTTATACATTAATTCCACCAAACAGGTCTTCATTTCCTTAATAAAGTTATTTTCTTATGAAATGAGTTTCCTGATCCCCAAGCAATAAGAAGATGTTCTCTCTCCCTCTTTCTTTCTCTCTCTCTCTCTCTTATCTCTCTCTCTCTCTCTCTCTCTCTAATAGCTTGTCTCTGCAGTTGTTGAATATGGTGGTAAACGGGTCAGAGGAAGTGACCTCTTCAGCCCTAAAGATGCTGTGGCTATTACCAAGCAGTTCCTCAAAGGATTGAAGGTATGACATCTCTGTGCTGTCCTAAATGAACAACAGTTGAAACCCCTGAGTCCGAGAGTGAATGAATATGATCAAAGTAATTCCCAGATTGTTGCTGATTTAGAACTGTGTCAGTTAAGTGAAATTAAAGTCGATACCCTCCTGGAAGCTTTTTTAAAAATGCAATCTGTATTGGAGCAGCATCAGCATTGGACCAAATAGCTGAGCAGACAATACCGAGATATTTCCAGGAAAACCCAAGAGTGAAAAGACAGACGGTTCTGTTAGTCATCACTATTTCACTCCATTTGTTTATAACTTAAGATTTATTAGGTAGTTTCTCTTTGAAGGAAAATAAAAATGAAGCAAACAGTTATAGATCTTTTAAAAAGACGGACCTATTTTCTTAAAATGGTCAAAAATTGGTTTTAATCTGCTAGCCTTTCTAATTCTGCCTAAATTTTTTCCATTTTCCTGAGTGTGTCTAGTCTATTTTTCTACATAATCCATTCCTTTTATTTGTTCTACTGGTCATATAACATTTTCACAAAAAGATGAGATGCTAAAGGATTTAAACAATTTCATTTTAAAAATTCCTTTAAAGTAGCTAGCCTTAAATTACAGTTTATTATGAGATTAGAACAGTTCTAATTGATGAATATATTTTAAAAAATTATCTAACCATAAAATTCTCCTAAAATTCCTATTTGAATCTATCTCATGAAATCTCTATTGAGTGCATCTTCTTTTCTGATAAGAATATCATAAACCGGTATATTGCAAGTTTTCAAAAAATGACATAAGAACTATTTCCCCTGTCTTAGGGAATAGAAAATGTGTATACTCAGCATCAACCTTTCCTACATGAGACCCTGGACCATCTCATCAAAGGAAAGCTTAAAGAAAACCTGTACCCTTATCTAGGCCCCAGCACACTCAGAGACAGGTAAGATGTAAAGATATTAATAATAAAAACCAGAAACTAAGAAAATAGGACATTTAGAGTGATGTAAGGGACTACAATTCCAATTATATCATTCTATTCCTCCTTCTCCTATTGTTTCAGTTCTAAGATTCTTTTGGTTTTACATGTGTCAAGGTTAGATATAAATTCACCAGCTACACCTGAAATATTACTTCTTTTGGAATAAAGAAACAGATGTTTTGGAACAACCCAAATACTTACATTCTGTCCTTTAGTATCAGACCAGTTTGCTTATGCCATTTAAGGTTCAGTTCCATGGCATCTAACATTTGGAGTTTCAAACATTAAAGCCAAAAATAGATTTGCTGCTTGATTGCCAGCCAGAGCAGGTGGTTACTATTTTTGGTGAGGACTGAACTTTGCCAAATGTGGCCAGCATACAAACTGAGACCTCATTAACAAAGGCCATTTGTCACAAAGAAGAAAAGGGTGGCTTTCTTTTGGGGTATTAACTGAAGGAAGCAATTAATTGTCATTTTAATCCAGTGGTCTGTTTGTTTAAGTAAAGACAAAACTTGTCCAAAACAACTTATTTATTCCACCCTGGGTTTTTAAATATATACAAATTCTACCTAGTTATAAATTATATTTTTGTGTTGTTGTTTTTTATTGGAACCACATGTTATAAAGAACCTAATATGTGTAGCTGAATCCTATTAGATGGGTTGATGTGAGAATTGTTACTGTTGGTATAAGGCTTCTATAATTTCAGCTACTCATAATCTAAGAGCCTTGGAAGAATAGTGTTTTATAAATATAATTAATTTCTGGAAGGAGAAAAATGTTTTGAGGTACTTAGGTGACTGCTTTATATGATATATTTTTTCACTTCATTCTTTAAAAAAACCCTCTATAATTTGGTAACAGGAAAAAACAAACAAACAACTTTTAAAATATCCAAGGTTGAGAGGCAGAACATCTGGGGTTAAATTCAGAGAGTACACTCATTCAGACAAAATAGCTAACAATCTTGGCATCAAGGTTCAGAAATGTCAGCTAAGTGGGAAGAATCAGAACCAGCCCAAAGCTATTCACCTATCACAGAGGCTTTTTGAAAAACAGCTCAAAAAGAAAAGAAAAGAAAAACAGTATAACTCTTATTAAATAGCCTTCTGATTGCTGTAAAAATATTGATTTTCTTATGAATTTTATATCAGAATTACTGAACAAAAAAATAGCTATTTATTACTAAAGGGACACCATAGATCACCAGAGGAGTGTGTTGTATAAGATTAGATTGTGGCAGGAAACCTTTCTAATCTGGGTGATTCATTTTTCCAACCAAAGCTCAAAATGCACATTTGTTGTCAGCATCTGTTAGCATTTGTCACAATTACATAAATACATATATAGTTAAAATTCAATTGCGTCATCCTTTTCTGTAATGACTATTTATTGGGTGTCTTCAATATGTCCAGAACTATTGTAGATGCTGGGGAAATAGAAGTGACAGAACAGACGGGTACCTGCCCTCAAGGAACTTACAGGAAGGAGATAGACAGTAAACTAGGAAGCAAATAAAGGATATAACTGGAGTGAGATAAGTACTTGGGGTGGTGAATACATAATATAATATACAGATGATTTATTATGAAACCTATGTAATTTGATTAACCAATGTCATCTCAGTAAATTCAATTTTTTAAAAGTTTATGTTTTTCTGCTTACCCATGTATAGAAGTGATGATTTCCAGAAATACTATATATGAAAAAAATTTTGTTTAGATTTCTAATAAGATGTAAGTTGGTTGGGTTCTCAAAGTGTCGTTGTTTATTTATGTACAGCATGAACTGGCTGCTGTTTTCTAATGTTGGCTGTCTGCATTAATTAATGCTTTTGGTTGCTATAGAGAATTACAGAGAACAGGAAGATGTGTACAAAGAATTGAACTTGCGTATTCCACTTAGCATCAGCCATCATAAAAATGTTTTGCTATATATTTTACTGTTGGCCTCATCAGAACATCTACCTTTAAAATTCATTGGGAAAGGAATGAAAAGGATAAATGTCAGGGATATTTTTAAATTTTTTTTCAGTGATGTCTTCCTTAAGCCAGCTAGAATGAGTAGTAGGAGGTTCAGGAAAACATTTATTAATATTTTCATAACCAAATGTGACAGTCATCTTTGTTAGGGACACAGTTGAGTCAAGCACTGAGAGTCTATCCCTATATCCAGGTTTTGTCCTTACATTAAGATGACCTACAGCCCAGCCGGGTGTAGCTCAGCAGTTGAGTGTCGACCCAGGAACCAAGAGGTCACCAGTTCGATCCCCAGTGGGGGGCGTGCAGGAGGCAGCCAATCAATGATTCTCTGTCATCATTGATGTTTCTATCTCTCCCTCTCCCTTCCTCTCTGAAATCAATACAAATATATTTTCAAAAAAATTTTTAAAAAAAGATAACCTACACCCACAGTTACCATCCGTAACATTTTTCCCTCTCTAGTCATGTGAAAATACTCTGGCACCCTGCAATAATCCGACTGAAGGAGAGTGTTCTCTGGCTGTGCTAGAAACACTCCTGAGTTTATTCCTTCCCAGTTCTTGCCCTTTTTTTCCATAAGAGCCAGATGTGCTCTTGAGGCAGGTGATGGGCAGAGGGCAGCTATAGAGAAGCAACGTCATTTCCCAGGATGATCCTTATTAGTCTGCTCAGCTGCTTTTTAAATAATTGACTTACCAGATCAGGAACCCAAAACAAAAGTGTTACTGTCTGCTTCCTCTCAACAGTCACTGTACCCCGGGCAGGGAAGAACTTCCCTCCCATTTTCCTAATGAAACAATCTGTGCAATTCATGAGTATTTATTCAAGATAAACTGCATAACAGCTCTTAGTCTAGAGTTGTCCTTCAAGGTAATGAACATTGCATATGGAATCTTTCTGTAAAAAAACCACTCATTTTCTGAAAATACAATTTTATTTTAGTTTTGAGGATTTTATTATTTCTTAAAACTGAAACTGTTTCCCCACCCTATTTTCCACCTAGGCTGACCCCTAGATAGTTCAACACAAACCAAACTATTGGTAGAGTGTCCTCGATCTCCTTACTGGCACATTCTTGTAACATTGGATTTTTTCCCCCACAGAACTCATCCTTTATCAGTTGTGACTGTTCTTGAGAGGCCATTAATTATTTCATTGGTACTTGTAGTACCAATGAAGTGGAAAGAATTAAAAATTTACTTCCTTAGAAATGTAATGTTAAAAAGAAATTGTGTAGTGCTCGCTTCGGCAGCACATATACTAAAAATTGAAATGATACAGAGAAGATTAGCATGGCCCCTGCGCAAAGATGACACGTAAATTCGTGAAGCGTTCTGTATTTAAAAAAAAAAGAAAGAAAAGAAAGTGTGTATAGCAATGAGGGTAATACTGTGATAAAAGTTATAGGGTCTTGTGTTAGTTTTTAAAATTACAGCCAGCTGTAATTTATTCAATCCCCTTTCTTAAGAAATATGTTTTACATCCTGACAAGAACTGAATTTGAGTATTAGCTGTTCATATTCCTCTTGCCCTTCTGTAGAAATAGTAATAAGAGTTGAAACAACACATATCACTTAGAGAAAAAGAAGAGAACCTGTATTTTGCCTAAATATTCAGTCCCCAAATAATTGAGTTTATCATACTTGGTAGAAAAATATTCCCATCATAATCATACAACTCTTCCTAAGCAGATGACCTTCCTCAGCAAGAAAAAAACTGGCCAGTAACTGGAGGCAAGGAATTGAAGGGCAAAGCCTGATAGTGTAGAACATTTTAGTAGTTATTCATGGGCAGTGGTGGTAATGTGTTCCCTGTAAGTTTATGAAGAGCCTCTGATGTGTAAAGCACCAGCCCTGGCCGGTTTGGCTCAGTGGATAGAGCGTTGGCCTTCAGACTGAAGGGTCCCAGGTTCGATTCCGGTCAAGGGCACATTCCCGGGTTGTGGACTCAATCCCAGTGGGGGGCGTGCAGGAGGCAGCCGATCAATGATTCTCTCTCATCATTGATGTTTCTATCTCTCTCTCTCCCTCTCCCTTCCTCTTTGATATCAATAAAAAAAATTTAAAAAAATAATTTAGACTTAATGCTCATATCTACTTCTTTGAACTACTAGAGGAAATCACATAAATTATAGATCAGAGAAATTTAATTGCCATATATATGTGTATTTATATACAAACAGATAATATTTCTGAAAGGATACATAAGAGACAAGAAATAATGTTTGCCTCTAGGGAGAAACTGGGGTACAAGAGGACTAAAGTGAGAGGGAGCGTTTTTAAATAGACACAGTATCTGATTCTCTTTCCAAGGAGTCCAACAGGAACTAATATTCTCTCAGTTAATTCCTTCAAGGTTTTGTGTGTGTGTTTTTAGAAAGAATACAGAGAGATAAAACAGAAAAAAAAAAAAGTAGACAAACATGATTTATACTTTAATTAAAGATGTTTCTATTTAGTTTTGTGCTGTAACCTCCTAAATGGATGCCTCTGCTTGATGTAGTTTTAAATAATGTCCAGGAAGTGATTTAACAAAATTAACTCTTACTAAGGTTAAGTAATTGTATCTTCTTTTGATGGCATGAGAGAATAAAAACAAGGCAAACTTTAACAGTTTTAAAAATAATATGATCTCCTTCTCGTTGCCATCTACAGAAGGAGCTAAGAGGAGAACCTATCACTTTTGTTATGCAGCCATTTTGATAAAAATTGAAACACAGTAAAACTGCACAGAGCTGCCCAAACGAGGCTAGTGACTGAGCTGATGTGTCAGCATGTCCAGTTTCAAAACGACACTCACGGGCTTTTTAGTTTGTTTGTTTCCATGGTTTCTTTTTCTTGGTTTATCAAAGGATTGAGGAACAAAGACTTTAAAAAGGGGTGGAGTTCCTAGAAGCGTCATTAATTTCTGTGTCATATTCTTTTTTTACTCTCAAAATACTAAATGTTTCTAGTTCCCATGTTATGGGACATCCAAATATACCAATAGTTTCCAAAACACTTTGAGGTCCTTGGACAGAGGTCATTATAATGACACTGCATTAAATATTTGACAAAGGTCTTATACATGAAGAGAGAGGTGTAGTACAAGCATAAATTACTGCTATATTGATATCATGTCATAGTGAAGTACTCTGCAGCCTCTTGAATATAAAAGAATATTTCTACATTTGGTTCCAGCAAAAACTATTGTGCTATTCTGAAATCCACAGCACAGAAATTATAAGACATCCGCTCATAAACAGAAAGCAAATCACGATTCAGCATTTCTTGCTCTGTTTCCTGCCAATTTCAGATAATTAAAACTTTTTTTAGACCTTTCATTCTGTTCTGCTTTAATTATGCTTCCTCCACCAAAAAAGAAAGATTCAGAAATTAAAACTGTGTATATAATAGTAACAACAAATACTTGCCTCCCCACCTTGTCCTATGATATTAAATGTCTTCATTATTGCAGACCTCAGGATATCATTGTGTTTATAATTGGAGGAGCCACCTATGAAGAAGCTCTAACAGTTTATAACCTGAACCGTACCACTCCTGGAGTGAGGATTGTCCTGGGAGGAACCACAGTGCACAACACGAAAAGGTAAGGGAACTGCTGAAGACCAAAATACATCATCCGTTCATAGAATCATTTAGAGTTTGTGTGAGATGAAAGATCTATACTCCATGAGGTTCATAAATCACTCAATTAGGTCAAAGACCTGAAAGTAAGGACCTACCTGACTTGTTGACCAGTTATGTTTCCTGTCTGTGTTCAGAGAAGGAGAAATCTAATTGCCACTTCGAAAATACCTAGACATAATGGTATTGAATTCTGTGAGTTTTTCTATTGTATTGATTAACTACATTCATCCAATAAGTATTTAGTAGGAAGAATACAAAGATGAATAAAATAAAGATCCTATCTCAAGTAAGTCATTATCTATTAGGAAAGAAAAAAACATTAAAAAAAATAGTAAGAGCATAAGTGCCTGGAGAGTCAGATTAAAGAGCCCTGGATTCTCTGAGTGGCTAAAAGAAATTAGCAAATGCTTCATGGAGAAGATGGTTTATAAGTTGAGCCTTGGGTAGAAAATGGAGAGTACATTCTAGGCAGAGTTAACTACATGAGCAAGTTGTAGAAAGCTGTCAGTAACATACATAGAGAAAGAACAGCAAGCAATCATATTTCTGTTATGCTTTCTGTTTCTGGAGTTGGTTGTAAGGTAAATATGCCCTATTCTGTTGAGAAAATGGCTTTTAGTTGTATAGCCAAAGACATTAAGTATCTTCTTGTTAATCCTTAAGGTGTTATTGTACCATTTATAGGTGTGTGTTTTTTAATTGTTTTGTAAAAATTTTGAAATTACCTTCTGAAGCAGCCACCACTTAGAAAGATAATGTCAAAACTAAGGTGATTTTTTTTTATTTTTTAAAAAGATCCAGCCCTGGCCAGGTGGCTTAGTTGGTTAGGGCATCATCCTATACACCAAAAGGTTATGTTTTCGATTTCCAGTCAGGACACATACCTAGGTTGGGGGTTCAATCCCTAGTCGGGGCACGTATGGGAGGCAACCAATCAATGTTTCTCTCTCACATCGATGTTTCTCTCCCTTCCTCTCTCTCTCAAATCAATAAAATCAAAACAAAACAATAACCAAAAAAAAAAACCCCAAAAAACACATATCCTCCTCAGGTTATGATTAAAAAAGAAAGTTGAAAAAAAAAAAAAAAAGAAGAAAAGAAAGTTGCCCAGTTAGTGTGGCTCAGTTGGTTGAGCATCATCCCCATGTACCAAGAGGTCACCAGTTCAATTCCTAGTCAGGGCACATGCCCAGGTTGCAGGCTCCATCCCCAGTAGGGGGCCTGCAGGAGGCAGCCAATCAATGTTTCTCTCTCATGGATGTTTCTATCTCTCCCTCTCCCTTCCTCTCTCTAAAAAAAAAATCAATAAAAAAAAATTTTTTTTTTTAAGTTAATGTCATGATTGTGGAAGGCTTGAATTTCAGGCTGTGGAATTTCTACTTTCTTCTATAGAAAATGAGGAATCATTGAAAGTTTAAGCAGTAAAATTATAAGAGGATCACAGTATTTTAGGAAGATTAATTTGGACGTTAAAGGTAGGACAGATAGAGGAGGAAGAGTGGACTAGAGAACAATAGCATGAGAGTTGAATTTAATGATTGGGAACCTTGAGAGAGCCATACTGAGCCATGTATACTTGGATTCGTTGGGAATCAGAGGTATTTGTGTATTTTTTCACTTTGTATTATTATTTGACTTTTTTTTTTATTTGACTTTTTAACATAATTTTCCCCTTTATTGTGGAAGTAATATATACTTATTCTGAAAATATTTTAACTCAGAAAGTATAAAATTCAGTACAATTTGATAACTGTGCAAGGAAAAGAAAAGAAGCTTATTACCTCCTTAGCAACATTCTTAATAAAATTGCCTTCTGAATAAAGAGAGGCAGTCAATATTTTCTTCTCTCTCCATAGCCATATAAAATGTAATATGAATTTTTTATTGCTTTTCCTTCTCCTTTGGTACATAATACAAAGAAATAAAAGATAGTAACTAATTATAGGGACTTCATTAAGGCATAACTTTCATGCTTTTTTGAAGGCAGAAAAGGTGCCCTGAAAAAGGATCTGGTAATGAATTCAGTAGTGTCCGCCCTAAGCAGTTAGTCCATTTCTCTCTGGGGTCCATGCAGGTTTGCAATGTGTATCATCTCCTGTCTCAGTATTTGCACTTCTTATGGAATTGCTTCTCTCCCTGGTTTTTTCATTTGTCTCACTAGTCATACTGGCCTAATATATCCTAAATTAAGGAAGAATAAGCCAGATTTCAATTTCTAGGAATCATATATGACATGAATTCTATAGCACCACAAATACTCCCTCCAGCATCTATGTGGAAGAATCAGAAATCATATTGCCTCATTATGAGTTCTAGAATAGAGAAATATTTATTGAATGAATCAGAATAAAGTCAATAATCAACTTATTCCTCAAATGTTTACCTAGGCATTGGGATACCTCTGAATAAAATAAAGATCCCAACCCTCATGAAGCTTACATTTTCATGCAAAGGGGAGACATAAATAAGCAATAAACTTAAAAAGTAAGTAAATGTGATAGCAAGTCAGAAGGTGATAAAACCATGGGAGAAAAAAACAGAGCAGTGTGAGGGATGTGGGGAATGCATGGGGGCAGTGGCAATGATTCACACTACTCAGTATGGTGTTGGGAAAGGCCTCAGTGAGAAAAGATTTGAGCAAAGACTTGAAGGAGGAAGCCAAACGAATGGGGGAAAGAGTGTACCGGGCACAGCAGAGCTGTGTCCCAAGGCAGGTTCGTGCAGTGTGTCCAAGGAGACTGGGAGAGTCTGGGGTGGAGTGAGCCAGAGCACAAGTAGAGGGAGATGCAGTCAGAGGTAGCTGGGCCTGTTCTTGGAGGGCCCTATAGATTTTGTGAGGACCAGTCTTCACTATGAGTTAAAGGGCATTGAAGGATGTGGGTCTTTTTAAACAGCTTTGTTGAGATATAATTCACCCCTTTAAAGTATACAATTCAGTGGTTTTTAGTGTATTCACAAATATATGCAACCATCACCACAGTCAATTTTGGAGCATTTTCATCACCTCCCCCCACCCAGCCCTAAATAACCACAAATCTACTTTCTGCCTCTGTAGGTTTCTCTGTTTGGGACATTTCATATCAATGGAATCATATAACATAGTCTTTTGTGAGTGTCTCTTTAACTTAGTAAAATGTTTTCATGGTTCATCCATGTTGTAGCCTATATCAATACTTCATTTCTTTTTATGGCTGAATAATATTTCATTGTATGCATATACCATATTTTCTTATCCATTTGTCAGTGATGGACTTTTGAGTTGTTTCCACCTTTTGGCTGTTAGGACTAATGCTGCTATAAACATTTGTGTACAGTTTTTGTATGTATTGTAGAGTTTGGAGAAGAACCATGTCAGCCTACTTATATTTTAGAAGGATCACACTGGCTATCAAAGCTAATATGAATTGAGAGAAGTATTACTTCTCTTAAATGTTCAAAATGAACCTGCGTTATTGTAAAACATTTAAAAAAGCAAGTTCCTAGATGTATTTAAATTAACTGTACCCATTATTTATTCACCTACAGTAGACTGAGCGGTTACTCTAGTTGTGTTTCTGATGCACATGATCCTACCTTGCAAATAAATGAGCATCCTGGTTTGGGTTTTGAGCTAGCTTACCTATCACTTCACAAGTTAATCAATATTAAAGAGTTCTAGTCCCTGCTGGCAGCAGTTGACACGTTAAGTTAGCTGTGTGAGCTGAGAGGCCAAGAAACAGATCCATGTGGATGGAATTGTTCTCCCAGTAGAAATCCCTCTGCCTTCTCGAAATCCAGGATAGACGTGGAGAAAAAAAGGGAGGCGAGGTGAACGTATTAGCCAACAGCGCTGCCGTTGCCTGAGCCCCGCCTGAACTGTAGGTGAAGAGAGCATCAGTCGTCAGTGCTGTCAGTTCAGTGCTTCTTAAGACTCTTTTTTAAATTTCTTTATTGATTAAGTTATTACATATGTGTCCTTATCCCCCAGTTACTCCCCCAACCGCCTCCCCCCACTTATGCCCTCACCCCCCTGTTGTCTGTGTCCATTTGACAAGGAGGAGGATGGATCCTGCTAGATTTAGAAGGTGACTCCAGATCAGCAATCCTCTCACAACAGATTCCTTTCAGGCCAGTAATAATGACTATACATAGTAGGTTCTGTAATACTACTGGATTCAGTAAAACCCTCATTAGTTCTAAACCTGCACAATCATTAATGGTCCCATTTTTTTCAGTTATTTTCTCTCTAAGTAGCAAAGGCAAATGAAGAAAAAGAGGCTTTCCCCCAAGTAATTCATGTTTGTTTTATTTTAAAAATTCAACATAAAAGTTAAAACCACATAATACCACAACTCAAGTGAGAAAAGATTTGGGCTTATTTCCTCCTAATGCTTTTTCTTTACCTAAAGGTTTCTGAGTTTTGTTTCATGTTTTTGGCATAATTAGGATTTCAGTGTCTATACAGTTTTGTACTTGTTTTTCTCACTTTGAATTATATTGAGAACATTTCCCCATGTAATTAATAATTATTTAAAATCATCTTAATGGCTATATAATTTCATTTTAAGGATGTCTTTAACCATTTCTATTGGACACATATTATTTACAATTCTGTTTGATATAAGTAATGCTGCAAAAGACATTTTGTATATTGATAAACCCTCGTCCCATCTCTGATTATTTCCATAAGATAAAATGTGCAGTGAGGCAGTCTCAGATATTGCTAGATTTATAAATTGGTATAATAATCTCTGGAAAACAATTTGACACTACGTATTCAAAGATATAGGCTGGCTTCATGGCTCTTACTGCTGTTGAGGTTTTGTTAGTTTCTTGATTTTTAAGAAGCCCTGGCTCAGGTGACTGAGGAAGTGGTTAAATGACTGTAAACTTTTGTCAGAATCATCAAGTGATATACTTAAAATTGGTAAATATTATTGTCTATGAATTATATATCCATTAAAAATTAAGCCCTAACTGGTTTGGCTCAGTGGATAGAGCGTCGGCCTGCAGACTGAAGAGTCCCAGGTTCAATTCCGGTCAAGGGCACATACCCAGGTTGCGGGCTTGGTCCCCTAAGGGGACGTGCAGGAGGCAGTTGATTAATAATTCTCTCTCATCATTGATATTTCTATGTCTCCCTCTCCCTTCCTCTCTGAAATCAAAATTTAAAAAATTTAAAATTAAAAAAAAAATTTAAAATTTAAAAAGCACTGTAGTACCAAGTGTAAAATATATAATTAATAATTTTTTAAGCCCTAGCTGGTTTGGCTCAATGGATAGAGCATCATCAGCCTGCGGACTGAAGGGTCCCGATTCTGGCCAAGGGCACATGCCTGCTTTGTGGGCTTGATACCCAGTGGGGGGCATGCAGGAGGCAGCCAATCAGTGATTCTCTCTCATCATTGATGTTTCTATCTTTCTCTCCCTCTCCCTTCCTCTCTAAAATCAATAAAATATATTTTTTTAAAAAATAATTTAAGTTGATAATGTTTTGGATAAATGGGTTAAATAAAATATACTATTAAAATTAATTTTACGGCCCTGGCCAGTGTGGCTCAGTTGGTTGAGCATCATCCAGTCACCGAAAGGTCACCAGTTCAATCTGGTCAGGGCACAAGCCCAGGTTGTGGATTGATACTCTGATTGAGCTGATTGAGGTAAATGCAGGAGGCAACTGATCGATGTTTCTCTCTCTGTCCCTCTCTCTCTCCTTCTCCTTCCTCTCCCTCTCCCTCCCTCTCTCTCTCAAATCAATGAAAACATTTTTTAAAAATTAATTTTATATATTTTTACCTTTTTAATGTGGTTATTAAAATTACTTAGCAGCTCAAATATGTGACTAGTTTTGCATTTCTATTGGGTAGTGCTTCTTTAACCCATTCAATTTCGTTCAGTTCTCATAGCAAGGTAAATATCTTTGTTATTATCATCAACCTAATTTTTCAGATGAGGAAACTGAGGTGTAGAGAAGTTAAGTACCTTGTCCAAAGATAGAGAGCCAATAAGTGGTAAAGCTGAAACTGAACTCAGACCGTCTGTTTCTAGTCTCTGGATACCTAAGCACTCAGTTGAAATACTATTTTAGGAGAATTTATCTAGCTATGATTTTTTAGAAATTCCTTACTTATAAATGTTTTTACCAAGTGACCAGTATGTGAAGCTTCCTGGCTACTGGGAAATACTGTAAATCAGAGCAGGAGAAAAATAGTACGAAAGTGAGGAATCATTTAGTTTTGTTTTAAAATTTTTGCCACCCAAAGATAATTAAGAATGAGATTTAAGACAGTGTTGCTCTTTGAGTAAAAATTAACTTGATTAACTAGTGGCAGCTGTTAGTTTCGTCACTACCTGAGATAATGCCTAAGTGTTACAATAAGGCAATTCCTACAAAGTCAGTCACATTAATGTTTTTGTAGAGAATACAGTTTAGGGCTAAGAAAACAGTTGGAATTTTTAATTCCTCTAAATAAATTTGAAGCTGGGAGGGGGCTGATTGATATTTTCAACAGGTACTTATAGATTTCTACCTAAAGAGGTAACATTAGAAACTTGGACCTTCTCCTGTAACCACAAGTTGGTAGGATCTCTGAATTATTTATAGAAAAATTGGGATCCTGTGACAGAATTTGCATTTCAAAGGAAGAGGATCCAGAGGAGACTCTTCTTCACTTATGGGCATTTCAGGATCAGTCTTGAAACTGTTGGAACCATCACCATCTTTGTAGAAATTTGGGGGGCGTTGACTTTCCTCCTTTAACCAAAGTATTAGACATCATTGCTAGAGCTGTGATGAGTACATCACCTTCACTGGCGAGCATTTACTGAGTGTGATTATATGTAAGGCTCTGCGCAAGGTGCTAGGAAGATGAAGACATTTTCTATATCTGTAAGGATCAATGTCTAATGGGAAAATGGGTATATAAATAAATAGATGCTTCTGAAAATTTGAATTCAACCCATTCAGATACACATGTTCCCTTATTTTAATTTATTTGTGCACTGGAACATACAGTTTTTAATTAAAAATAGCTTCTTATTACAAAATCAATGCATAATCATTGTAGAAAAAAATTAAATACAGCTAAGCAAAAAAGTTGATAAAAATATCCATGCTGCTGTCATCCCACCATAGGAAATGTCAAATCTTGATGTTCAGCCTCTTAGACCTTTTTCTATTAATGTATACACACATATCTATACTAATAAAAGGGTAATATGCTAATTAGACCAGGTTGACTGGCCATCTTCTGGATGTCCAACTCCTTCTGGACAAAGCCATGGTGGTGGGAGCCAAGGTAGAGAGGGCAGTTGGGGCAAAATCAGGCCGGCAGGGGAGGGAAGTTGGGGCAACCAGGCTAGCAGGAGACGGCAGTTGGGGGTGAGATCAGGCTGGCAGGGAGGGCAGTTGGGGGCGAGATTAGGCTGGCAGGAGAGGGCAGTTAGGGGTGATCAGTCAGGCAGGCAGAGGCAGTTAGGGGTGATCAGGCAGGCAGGTGGGTGAGCAATTAGGAGCCAGTGGTCCCAGATTGCGAGAGGGATGTCCCTGATTGGAGAGGGTGCAGACTGGGCTGAGGGAACCCTCCCCGCGTGCACGAATTTCATGCACTGGGCCACTAGTCTTAATAAAAGGGAATATTCTATTCATGTACTTTCAATGAAAATACTTATATATGTCATGTTGAATAACTGAATAGTATTCTGTTGTCTGGTTGTGCCACAATTTAGTTAACCAATCCTCAGTTTTTTGTTCACTCAACAAATACTTAATGAGTACCTACTGTATTCCAAGAGCTATCTTGAGACTAGATATACAGTGGTAAACAAAACATATATTGTTCGATATTCATTGTTTATAATTTTTCTTTCTTACAAACAGTGCTGTAATAAATATCATATATATACTTATGTATACTTTATACATACGTTCAATTGTTCAGTTGTTCACTTGTCCAGTTGTTCACTTGGGATGATAATAATAATTGAGCATATTCTGTATTTTAGACAGTCTGCTGGCTTTGTTACATATATTACCTCATTTAAACTTCATGATCCAAGAGGTGATATTGTTTTGATCCCAATTTTCAAATGAAGAAACTAGAACATGGAGAAATTATGTAATTTGCCTGAAGTCATATAGCAATGAAGTGCAATATGACTGGAATTCAAGCTAAAATTGGGCTGATCCGAGATTTCATGCTCCACTAGCAATGTTGAGATGAAATTGCTGCAACACTTTGAAGATGCTACATGACCAGTGTGCTAGCCAGAAAAGTTTCACCAGTTTATACCTTCACACCTTGCCCTTGCCAACGCTGAGGTGAGCTGCTCCTGATTCTTAACAACCTGAAATTTAAAAAATCATCAATTTGTATGGAAAAGGTTAGTTTCAAAAGTTTACTTCAACTCAAATGCAGAGAAAAACACACACCAGATAAACTGTGTGAAACTCAAAGAAGAGACCAATAAAGAAGAGAGGCAGAAAGAAAAGAGTCAAAGAGGTAGATACTGTCTGTTTCAAAGCAGCCTCCAGCTCCAGACTGCAGGCCCTGGGAGGTCCTGACCTCCTCCTGTCCGTAGTTCAGTGACAGACCCCACCCCAATGGTCATTCCATCTAATGCGCCTTTTTCTTTCATTTCAACTGGTTTAAATAGGTTTCTGTTTCTTACAGCCAGAACGTTGCATGTTAGGAAAATGTTCTCATCTCTTAACAAGTTTGTAGGATATGCCTTTTGGTCTGTGAGACCCAATACAGCATTTGCATTTTTGTTCAGGTTTTGTTGGGTTAAACAAAGTTAAAAATGGAAGGAAGGAAAAGCTTAAAAGTGCTGTGTAGTGATACAAAAGTGACTCATTTACTTTTTTATTTCCTACATTATCTACATTCGTATGTTTTTTTTATGATCACAAAAAATGTTCTACAGATTTTTAAGTCGACAATGTGATGCCACTGGGATTATTATGTAATAAAGTATCAAGTTCATTACCCTCAGCACAGCCCTGAGTTGCCGTTCCTCTGCCAAAACTGTATTACCTTCCCCTACGGAATGATGCATCCGTCAGGACCTGTGCTCTTCCACGCGGGTTATCACGAGAGCTTCTGGGCTCGAATAGGACCTGTTATTTATAAATCACCTTTTCATACTCTAGTCTTTTAAGAGGCAGTGCAGCATAGCAGCTCAGAGCACGGGCTCCAGTTTTGCCATGTGTCTACGTGTATGAGCTTAGGCAAGTTTTTCTGTGCCTCAGTTTTCTGTAAAATGGAGGTGATAATAGCTTCTATTGTGATGTCTGGATGGTCAATATATAAAAAATGCTTAGAGGAGAATCTGGCACAGGGTAAGCGCTCAATAAGGCTACTTGCTGCCGCTGCTGCTATTATTATTACATCTGGGGAAATAAAGTACAAAAGATTGGATATTCATCATCAGTACCTGTGTCATCACCCATACTTCACTTTCACATAATTCAGGAGCAGAATTATATCAGTGTCCTAAGTAGGAATATACTGGGGCAGTGATAAAATTTGCTGTGAAGATAGTCCAGTTGCCAGATGACGTTCATGACCTGTGAGGAGAAAAGTTTTTAGTAGCTCAATTTCCATTTGTGCTCACTTGTAACTTCCCCTTTGAGGCCCCCAGAGTCAGTGCCTCTATAATTCATAGACTTGCGTAGAGTCCTTGGCATCCAAGGCTTTCTACAGTTAGGTTATTCGGGGCTTTGTTTCTTGAACTTTTTTTTTAATGATGGTTACTAACCATTCTATTCTTGTAGTTGTGGTTGCTCTGACTAACTGACATGGTCTCAAATGTTTTCAGGGGTGAGAAAGTACATCTGTAGCTCTTTTTATTCTCAGACAATAATCTCCTTTCAGACATCTGTGTAACCAATAGTACAGGCAGTTTATACCCGAGGAATGAATCTTTTGCCCTGTGAACTATGAGGGTAATCCTTTCTGCTCACATGATACCCCAATGAATGTTATATGCACAGTGCTGGGTACATGCAGAATCCTATTGGTTGCTTTTTTCCCCTGTTCTTGGAGAGGAAATAGGCCAAGGGCTGTATTTGTTTTGTTTTGCTTTGCTTTTTGTTTTTTCAGGCATCCAGTTCTAAGGTGGGAACTGGGATAGAGCAGCTACATTTCCTAATAGGCAGTTACATTGTTTGTGTGAAAGTGTCACAGGATAAAATAACCTCAGTGAAATTGTTTATAATCAAGGAACTGTTTTATCTCTTAATCCAGGCACAAAATGAACATGATACATCTTTTGGAGTATCCATTCTCCCCAATTAGTTGGGGAGATTTTCAGGGACAGAATTAAATAATTTAACTGATAAGTACCTTAAAATGTGTTTATCTCAAAATTTAAAAGCTTCCTTTATTAAAAAAAAAATTGTTTTTAAAACAAAATACCAGACCACAAAGAAAGATGTAAGCTGTGAACCAATTTGGACTATACCCTCAGAGTAATAAATTCACTCTCTTCTGTTGTTAGGGGGTTTTTAGGTGCAAAAATTTGAGCAGTGTTAATATATGCAAGTTAAATAAAATGTGTCCTAAATAGAAATAATTAATTCTGCCAGAGCACTCAGGAAATGCTTCACGTTGGGTTTCCATAGGAAGAAAGAGCAGTCAGGGCTGAGGAAACAGCATAATTAAGGACAGGAGGGAGGAAATGGTACAACATATTTGAGAAATAATGGGAAGTAAGTAGAAATCCAGTGAGGAGCAGGATGATCTCTCTACCAAAGCCGCCCCGAGTACTTTCAGACATAGATGGTGAATGCCAACCTTTTCCCTTGTTCCTGGTAAAATTGCTGTCAGATATTTAGGAAAAGTTAGGTGACACTTAAGCTAGGGTCTTAACCTCTTAAAAAATAGTCTGATACATGCATTCATTCATCAGATACTTAACTCAACATCTAGTTTATACTGAGGATACACAGATCAAGGAAGTACCACTCAAGATGTGCATTAATTAAGAGAAGCCATTAGAAGAGAACTTCAACAGCTCCCCCTTCCGCTACTACCCTCTGCCTTCCGTCGGGTCACAGTGGATGAAAGCTTCCAGCTAAACCCAGCCCTTCCCCTGAGCACCAGATCCCATCCCCTCACTCCAAGATGTGACTCCAACCCTACTCCTCTCTCCTGAACCGGTTTTTCTCCCTCTATCTGACCATTCACACAAGGACAGAAACATGCTGTTTCTCCCCCGTCTTTAAAACCCCTCTGTTAACGGTGTTCACAGCCCCGTTGCACTCTAAGGGCAGCACCGCCTCTCTCTCACCAAGCTCCAGTCCAAGGAGAAGGGGGGTAAGTGGAGAGGTCTCTATAGCATGGCTCCTACAAAGCAGACTGCCCGCAAACTGACCGGTAGTAAAGCACCAGGGAAGCAACTACCAAAGCCGCTAGCAAGAGTGCGCCCTCTACTGGAGGGGTGAAGAAACCTCATCGTTACAGGCCTGGTACCGTGGCACTTCGTGAAATTGGACATTATCGGAAGTCCATTGAACTTCTGATTCCAAATTTCCCTTACAGCGTCTGGTGTGAGAAATTGCTCAGGACTTCGAAACAGAACTGCGCTCCCAGAGCGCAGCGATTGGTGCTTTGCAGGAGGCAAGTGAGGCCTACCTGGTTGGCCCTTTTGAAGACGCAACCTGTGTGCTATCCAGGCCCAACGTGTAGCAATTATGCCGAAGCATCCAGCTAGCACGCCGCATACGTGCAGCACGAGCTTAAGAATCCACTAGGGTGGGAAACATTCTTTTTAAAAACAAGTTCTCTTCTCTTCTTCCTGTTAATGGTAGTTCTGAACGTTTGATTTCCACGGCCCCTCTCCACCCCCCCCCCCAGGCCCCCCTGTCGCCCCCATGGAGCCAAAAGGTACCTATGTATATTATCACAAGTGGAAAATAAGGGACAGAAATCAAGTATTGGCAGTTTTTCCATTTTCATTTGTGTGTGAATTTTTAAAATATAAATGTGGGGATATAAAGCATTAATGCAAGTCAAAATGTTTCAGTGAACAACTCTCAGCAGTTCAACTTTATAACAACATAAATTTTTCTGGACAGCGCCAGCATTTGGATTTTTTAAAAACAAGTACATTTCTTATTGATGGGGGGGAGGGGGGGCTCCTCTATTAACCTCCTCTTTCCGGATTCTGCACCATTTCTATTCTCTTTTATAGCAAAATTCTTCCAGAATTTGTTTATACTCCCTGTCTTGAATTGCTCCTTGCATATTCTCTTAGATCCACATCTTTTTAAATCCTCACCCAAGGATATGTTTATCAATTTTTAGAGAGAGAAGAAGGTGGAGGGAGAGAGAGAGAGAGAGAGAGAGAGAGAGACGTCAACGTGGGAAGGAAACATCAATTGGTTGCCTCCTGTACAGGACCCCACTGGGAATCAAACCCACAACCTAGGTATGTGCCCTGACTGGGAATGGAACCGGCCACATTTTTAGTGTATGGGACAGTGCTCCAACCAACTGAGTCACCCAGCAGGGACCGCCACATTTCTTTTAAACCCTGCCTCTTCTCTTAAGCCACTCCTTTCAGACTTCCCCACCACCCCCTGCTCCCCAAAATTGTTCTCGTTGTGGTCCCCAGGAATCTCCACATGGCTAATACCAGAGTCAACTTTTAGTACTTATTTTACTTGACCTATCAAGCATTTTGAAACACTTTCATCACTTAGTTTCCAGAAACTATATTCCACAGGCCCTCCGACCTCACTGGCTGTTCCCTTTTTGTCTCTTTTGCTCATTTCTACTTTTGGAATCTTGAACTATTCCCTTCACACTCCCCTCCATCTCCTTCCTTAACACGTCAAATCTCACCTCTTACTACCCAACACCTTCTTCACTTCGCTCCAGCCACGCCAGCCGCCTTTCTGTCCCTGAACATGCAGGCCTTGCCTTGCTCTTCCCTGGATTGTGCTCCGTTGCCTCATTCAGCTCTTGGCTCGGATGTCAGTGTCTCAGGGGCCTTCCTTGACCACATCGCCACCAGCACCTTCAGCTCTCCCTCCAACCTGCCTTATTGTCTCCATAGCATTTTCTCCATCTAACATGCTACAGACAGGCAGTGTAAGCATTGTGGTTAAGAGAACTGATGTATTATAGAATTGTACACTTGAAACTCACATAATCTTATTAACCAATGTCACCCCAATAAATTTTTTAAAAATTACAATGAGAGAAAAAGTCTGAAACCATATTGTCTGGGTTTGAATCCCAACTCTGTCACTTTCAAGATGTAAGACCTTGACTTCTCTGTGCCTCAGTTTCTTCATAAAGTGCGGTAGTTTCTCTCTCATTAGAACAGTACCTCACATATAGTGATATGTGTTCGCCGTTATTATTATTGTTGTGTTATGATTATTATACTAGAGGCCCAGTGCATGACATTCGGTGGGGGGTCCCTCAGCCCGGCCTGCGCCCTCTTGCAGTCTGGGATCCCTTGGGGGATGTCCGCCAAGTGGCTCTGAAAACTGGAAGGAGTGGAAATGGAGAGTTTTCAGTATTTAAGTTATGAAAAGTTTTATCCTCTCCTTCACTCACCCACTCCCATATTCCAGTATCTCTAGCTAAGTATTTGGTTGTAATTAGAAGCTTCATTGCTCCATTAAAGCAAATATCTTGAGTTTTTCTTCTCATTGTTTTCCTGAAGGTCTTTTTCTACTTTCCTGCTTCTCAGAAATTCTACTTTTCTTTTCTTCTTCTTCACTGTAGCACTCTTCAGATTTGAGTCTTGATTCCTTTGGTATCTTCGGTATAATAAGAAACTCACATGTAATTTCTATCTGTGGAATATGGTGGGGAAAAAAGAGGAAGAAATAGACATAATTTTGTCTTGTTAAAATACATAGCTTTGTTTAGGGACACAGTTGTTCAGCTCAATTACTTTAGTAATTAAATTTTAAACTCCTATATGTTAGTCTCTAGTTCCTTACAAAGACTTAAAAGTGAAACTTGTTTTTTCATGTGTGATGCAAGACTTTTTTCTGAGGTTGACTTTTTAAAATCAGGGCTTTTGTCTGCCCACCTTCCTTCTTTCCATCTTGTTGGGAAGACAAGCGATCGCATTAGTCCCCCAGGTTAGCTTAGTCCATCTCTGTTTATACCATGCCTCCCACTGAATTGTGGTTGTGAATCTGTCTCGGACTGAAAGCGCATTCAAGGAAGGAACCACAAGTGTTCATTCGTCCACCTTAGCTCAGTGCCTACTTCATAACAGATGCTCAGGAAACACTTGTTAAATTGAATTGAGTGGAATTGAATTGGATTACAGTTCTACAGGAGAAAGGACTTTCCTTTTTTAGAAAAAAATTGTATTGATTTTAGAGAGAGAGGAAGAGAGAAAGAGAGAGAGAGAGACGGGGCGGGGGTGGGAGGGTAGGAGGAGAGAAATAAATAAATATTGATTGCCACCTGTACGTGCCTCGAATGGACATCAAACCTGCAACCCAGCCGAAACCGGTTTGGCTCAGTGGATAGAGTGTCGGCCTGCGGACTGAAAGGTCCCAGGTTCGATTCCGGTCAAGGGCATGTACCTTGGTTGCGGGCACATCCCCAGTGGGGTGTATGCAGGAGGCAGCTGATCGATGTTTCTCTCTCATCGATGTTTCTAATTCTCTATCCCTCTCCCTTCCTCTCTGTAAAAAATAATAAAATATATTTTTTAAAAAAAAAAACAAAACAAAACCTGGAACCCAGGTATGTGCCCTGACCAGAATTGAATCCATAACCCCTCGGTGCACGGATGGCACTCCAACCAACTGAGCCACACTGGCCAGGACAGGAAAAGGGGATTTTTGAGTTTGCTTTTTAAGTGAGACTGATTTAAAACAACCCTGGAAAAGAAAATCATTTTTGTTGTTGTTTTTAAGCATAGTCTAAATTTGGGGTACAGAAAGCAATATGTTCATCGCCTGTAATTGTTAAAGCATTCTGCAGTGACTCATCAAAGTCCCCAAATAGATACTTTTTGAAAAGCTACAATGGCCCTAGGAAACAAAATTAGGCTTGGAAAATATAAATAATGTTTTCTCTGCAGTCAAGAATGTGGGGTCTTGTTGATACACAGAGGAGGATCTTTAAGTATGGTTTCAGGAATGCTACTCCTCTCCTTAGTCTTGCAAGAGTCTGAAGTGAAGCAGGGATCACCTAATAAATTCCCACAGTGTTTCCCAGCACGTATGTTTCATTCTCACGAAAAGTCATTTTCTGGTCTCCAAGAGTCTCTAGACCAACTGGCCAAAAAGCCAGGCCAGAGGGGGTGCCTGCATTCAGTAGAGAAATAAATAACTTTAGCTCCTACTCCTTTCCCTCTGCTTCACCATTGTTTTTCTTTTGCAAACGAGTTTGGAATTTAAATCCTCTAAGGGCAGAATCTTCCAGGTTTAAGACTACAAACCAATGATAATAACAAGGTACCTGGTCATTCCTCCAGTCTTCCGTCTGCCATAGATCTGTCTCCTGAGAGTGAATCCCACACACTTAAAAATACTGCCCCAAAACTCGTATCATAAAGAAGGCTCTCTTGCCAATGGGTAACGATTTTAATTCATTTCTTCAGCATACCTTTATTGAGTACCTACTAGGTGTCAACCGCTGTGTTAATCCCCGGAGACCCAAGCGGTGTCTTAGTTCCACCCTAAGGAGCAACAGTCCCACCCTATTTTGCTAACAATATATGGAGAGTACCTCGTTCATATTAATACAGCGTTAACATAGCACGAGGGCCAAGTGATCATCATGTTGGGCACGATTAGTTCAGCATGAAGGAGTTTGGAAAGGTTTCACAGAAATGGTGACTTTTGCTCCTCAGTCTTAAAGGATCATAAGGATTTCATCCGACAGAGAAGGATAGTCTATCGTTTTGGACATGGGATATAATAAGAGCAAAAGCATAAAGGTATGAAAGCTCATGACATGTTCCGGGAACAATGAGAGGTTGGGCATGGATGGATGTAGGCTGCACGGTGGGAGATGGAACCAGACGTGGGAGATGCTTCCTTCCTTTTTCCTTTGAGTAACCTCCAACCTGCTGGTCAGTTTCCTAGAGGAAGTTCTGTCTTCTGGACTGCACAGCCGAAGCAAGGAGAGCTCTCAAGTTACCTCCAGGTCAGCAAGCAGAAGGTGAACCGGTGATGGAGAGGTGAGGAGACCGGCGCAGCTTCCCCTCTTGCCTCGCTGCAGGCTCTCGCACTGACCAGGAGCATCGGAGAAGAGCCTGGGTTCTGTGCTTGTTCTTACAACCCATCTCCAGGTAGCCTGCTGATCCCTGAACTGTTGGCGCAGACACCAAGACTCCCAGTGATGAGTTACGAATAAGTCTGAGCCCTTCCCAGCCCATTTTTCTCATGGTTTCTTTATCAAATAAATAAATGTATTCCTTGTATTTAATAGCACAATCACTTCTGTTTCTGATGAATTTTGTTGGATCTTACTTGACAAAAAGGGTTGTGAGAGCTGGAGGAGTTTTTAGAAGTAATCATTTGGTGTACACACTGCACACTCTCTCTCCTCTTGACCCCTTTTATTTTTCATTAACCACATTCCTGCACAAGTCATTTCTGAAAACTCATCATGTTTCTGTAGAGAGCCATCCAAAAATTGTCCCTACATTGCAATTTTCTGTGGCACTGAGAAACCATGTGTGACTGCAATAAAAAGCCATTTTGTGAAAAGATACAAGTGATTTGTTTTTGTTTCTTTGGGGTTAATAACTATGTATGGGAATTCATAAGATACGGCATGAGCTCGCTTTACACCAAACATGGAGAAGGCGCTGCCTCTACACAAAGCATATTTAAAGTGTGTCAAGGCAAATAAGAAATTCTGGTGTCAATTTCACTTCTCTTGAAAGCAATGGAACGTGATGCTATTAATGCCAGGAAATTATGGCATCCTCAAACCACAGCATAATCCCTCCCTGGTTCTCTAAGTCTTTTATATTTTTTACCTTTCCTTTATTTGATAAGCATCCCCAAGCATCAGATAGATAGCCAGCACTCAAATCTGATTCACAGTAATGTGGCTTTGGGAATGTCATTTGGTCTGTGGCTTAGTTTCCTTGTATATAAAACAGGGGTAATAAAGTACCTTCCTCGTAGGATTGTAAGGATTAGATGAGATAATACATATAAAGCACTTAGAGCATCTAAACACTAAATAAAATTAATAATAGTAGATACAATGCTTTCTTTCTCAAAATTGGGGGTACCAAACCACCACACAAAATGATGGACCACCCTCCCACTGCACTAATTAGCAGTTCCTTTACCTTACACTGAGGTGAAGCCCTAGGCGTTTGTTTTACATCCATATTATAGCTAAGAGCTAAGATCCAAATTGTTTTTTTTGTTGTTGCAGTTTATTTAGATACTTTTTAAAAATTCTTCATGCTTTTTTAAAATATATTTTTTTCTTGATTTCAGAGAGGAAGGAAGATAGAAACATCAATGATGAGAGAGAATCATTGGTCAGTTGCCTCCTCTACACCCCCTACTGGGGATCGAGGCGGCAACCCAGGCATGTGGGGAATCGGGAATCAAACCGTCATCTCCTGGTTCTTAGGTTGATGCTCAACCATTGAGCCACACTGGCCCGGTAAGGTCCTATATGCTTTTAATGAGCTCTCTTCCATAATCAAAACCCCTATGTCCCATTTATTCTACAAAAGCCAAGGTACTTGTTTTTATCTAAACAAATGTTTTGATAATAGTTCCTGTCAGTAAACTTGCAGGCAGCAATCCACAAGTCCTTATCTCTGATAGCTCCCTTCTCCTTCCCTCATGTGGCGTTACTCATAAAATAGTCAGTTGAAGAATAAAGCTACTGGCAGTTGTGTCTTATCCATGGCAATGCAGTTAGGGAGGTAACCCCATCGCAAGTCCTCCCAGTATCTTATCTCCACTGAAGAGAAACTGGCTTGAGTTATTTTTGTGATCTGTGTGTGTGGTAGAGTTGAGCTCACTGAGGAGACGATGCTATGAATATGTGTAAAGGAACCCAGAAATTCTTACTCTGAAATTTCTCTCTTAAGAATTGGTCTTTGGAAACAGTCACAATTCATAGATTCCCAATTCAGGTACCATGAGGTGAGAGAGAAGTCAGCTTGAAGAACAGTTCAGAGAAGAGTATGGAGTATGGAAAGAGGGATGCGTAACAGGACAAAGGGACACAGAGTAAGGGAAGGTAGGGGCAGAATAATGAGGCAGTGCAGCAATGCAGGTTAATGAAAGAAAGAGGGAGAGAGAGAGAGAGAGAGAGAGAGAGAGAGAGAGAGAGAGAGAGAGAACAGATTTATGTAACATCTTAAGGAGCAGATAGGCAGGGAAGGCTCTCCAGCCCACATGCATCTGTTCTGGAATCTGAAAATTACTTGGGAGGGTTTTGATATTTCAGCCGTCCCTCTCTCTGGCTGATGTTCCACAAAGCTCCCGCTCCTGTCTTAGGCAGCATACCAGGACCCTAGGACCTCACAGATAGGAGCACTCAAATATTAGTTGACCAAAATGAGAGCAAATAAGAAGATAGGGCCAGTCATGAATTACTTTCCCCCCATAAACCAGAATCTATTGAAACTCTAAATCCAAACCACTTAGATCCAAGCCCTCCAAAGATCATGCAGGTTCATTTTCTCACCAGATCACTGGGGTATTTTGCTGCTTCATTTATGATGATCCGGACTTTCCCATTCTTTCAAAGTCACTTTGTAAAATAGAAGGTGGGAAAGAGATGATGGGAAGGGGGAAAGGATGGTGGGAAGGAAAGAGGAGTGTGTACAAAACCTAAACAGACTGGATTTTAACCCATTTAGCCAGTACCTTACTGTGTAGTGAGTCAGTTGATTTGCATGCCCTTATTTGTTCCATATACCTCACAAGGTAGCACTAAATATTTAAAGAAATAACATATAAGAGCACTATGCCAGTCTAATATAGAGGAATTAATTAGTATGGTACATGAAAAGCAGTTAAGAGGGATATTATTGGATTAGGGGGTAAGGGAGTATTGGGAAAAGAGAGAAGCCCCCTCCTTCATTTGACAGATACCAGAAAAAGCCAACACCTATCCACTTCTCAAACCACAAACTTGGCCAACACTTGTATCTTGAGACATGTCTGGGTAAAGGGTTCTTCCTTTCCCCCCTCTCCTCTGTGCCAGGAATTGGTCTTCATTTTTGTGGTCATTGTGTGCCTACCATATGCCAGGCAATGTGTTGGTTAGCTTACTGTTATTCAATAATTAGCCTAGAGGGCAATACTTATATGTTCAAAGGACTTCCACAGGTCATCTCATATATTGTCCTGGCTTTCCTTGTCGACGGAAATAGCATTTCACCCCTCACTATTTAATATGTGGAGGAACTGAGGCCTAAAGAAATTCAGCTACTTTGCCCAAAGGCCTCAGAGCAGTGATGAAACCAGTACCCAAACCTAGGTTTCCTGGCTCCCTCTTCCCATTAACCAGGTACTGGGAAAACAATGAAGTTACTAAGAAGTTGGTCTGTGGGCTCCGAGGCAAATCGGATGAAGGAGGGATTCCCAGTCAGGGGGCCTCCTGTGCGCATGGAGCCCTTCCCTCCAATGAGGTAGACCGGATGGGATTTTTCCGTGTGGGAGCAGCCGGGAGAGAGACCCGGGTCTAGTTAAAGCCATCGGACACAACGGATTACGCTTTAGAGACCAGAGTTCTCTTCCTCCCAGCACTCACAGTGTGTGTCTGCAAATCGCTCAGCCATTCTGGGTCTCACTTCTCCGTGTGCAATGGAGATCAGAACATACTCAGGGTTATTCTCCTGAATAACAGGCTCAAGGAAGGCCTGCCGCTTTGCAAACTGGAAGAAGAGTGTATTAATATTAACTCTCTCCCACAGCGGGCCCCTCCACACGGATACCCTCCGAAGCATAAAACTTTTCCCCACCATCTGACCTGCCCAGGCCACTCTCTCCGCCACCTGGGGAGTGTGACTTCCGGACGCCAGCTGTGGGGGACGCGCCCTCCCAGCTGGAGCGCTTGTTTTTGTTTGGGGTTGGGCGGGAGACGGTGCAGATCTGGGTTGTCCCCGTCTCCACACACCTCTCCGTCTCTATCCTCCGCCCCATCCGCCTCCCCGTCTCCCACGCCAGGTCCGCCGGGCCTGTCTGTCGGTCCCGGCCCCACCTCTCGCTGTCCCTCCGTCTGGGTCTGGGTCTCCGGCGGGGTTTGGGTCTGCCTTCCTCACCCTCAGTGAGTCAGAAACAAAGGGAGGCGGGGGAGCGCACCAGCTCGGGCTCCGCGATTCGCCCTTTATTTTGAACTCGCAACGTCAGCGGCCGCTGGAGGGAACCGCGGGGCGCGGGCCGGGCCGACCACAGCGCGCGGGGCCGGGGAGCGGCGGGGCCGGGCGGGAGCTCGGGGACCCGGGCCGCGTGGGCGGCGGGATGGAGGGCGCCGAGGGGCGGGGAGCGGGCGTGCGCGTGTGTGCGAGCGAGCGGGGAGGCCGGCCCCGAGTGTAACCGGAGCTACAAAGGAGGCGAGTCCGCCAGGGGGAGGGAGGGCGGAGCGGCGGCGGCGCCGGGGGCATCTCCGCCACCCTCCCCGGGAAGAGGCCCAGGTCCCAGCCCCCGGGCCCGCGCCCCCCGGAATGATGAAGAAGAACAATTCCTCCAAGAGGGTGAGTGCGCCCGCCGGCCCCGCGCCCGACTTGGAGCTCGGGGGACCCCGGCCCGTTGGCGTGAGCCCCCGCCCGCCCCCGGCCCCAGGACCCCGGGCCCCGGCCCCGCGGTGCCAGCGCCCCGCGCCCGCCCGGAGCCCCCGGGGGAGGGGGCTTTTGTTTGTTTACTTGGGTGGGGGTGTCACTTGGCGATGCGCCCGACCCCAGCCCGCGTCCCCTGGGGCCGGCTGCAGGGTGCACGGGCTCTGCGGCGGCGGCGGCGAGGAGACAATGAGAAATTAAAGAAAACGCCGTTAATCGGCGCCGCGAGCACAGGCTGGGGGAGGGGGCGGGACCCGTGGCGACCGGAGGCCACCTCGGCCCAGGCCCCTCGCCCGCGGCGGCTGCAGTTGTGTGGGGGGGGGACGGCGGAGGAGAGCGGTGGGGAGAGTCCCTCGGAGTGAGAACCTCCGAGGAAGTGGGGAGCGGGCGCCGGTCCGGGACTCCAGCCTCCGCGGGGCGGTCCCCCGAAAGAAGGGTCTCGAGGCTCCGAGTGGAGCGGCGGAAACGGCGGTGATCCCCTAACTGCCCCCTCCTCTCTTGCCCCGGGGCAGGGGCCTCAGGATGGAAACCACCAGTCTGCGCTGCCCGACAAGGTCGGCTGGGTCCGGAAATTCTGCGGGAAAGGCATTTTCAGGGAGATTTGGAAAAACCGCTACGTGGTGCTGAGAGGGGACCAGCTCTACATCTCCGAGAAGGAGGTGGGTGCCCTTCCCTCCAACTCCCCGTCTTCTCCTGCTCCCCACCTTGTCTCCGGGGGGCGGGGGGGGGGCTTATCTGCCTCTCATTTCCCAGGTTTACCTAGCCCCCCACTTTGCTCCAAAAGCAAGTTCAGCGCTCCCTCCCACTGATAGCTGCTGGGAAAGGTCACCCTGAATTTAGTGAGAAGACTGAGTGAGAAGTTGAGAGTGCATCTTATTTAATGGTTTTTCTTGGCGAATGAGTGTCTTTCTGACCACGATGATATCCCCAGATGTTCCGAGCGTTCTCAGTGTCCCCGGTGTCCCCTGCCCTGTCCTGGTCTCTGGCTGAAGTGGGGGTGTTTCTCTCTGCTCTCGCTCCTGAAACAAACGCTCTGCGAACAGCAGCATATCCGCCACCCCTTCCTGTCGCCCCCCCCCCCTCAGCCCAGCTGCCCCCCCCCCTTTCCTGCCTGAAGCAGGAACATACGCAGGTCAGAGCAGCAGCACAGCTGCCGGGAATCACAGAAACGCACGCACAGCCCAGGGTCAGTCTTAGGCGATGGAGGTGGAGCGTTTGCGAGTGGCAGACCGTTATTTCTGTTGAAGCCCATGAACCAGACCAATGAACAGCGAGGTTCCCCCCTCCCACCCCCAATTCCACTAAAATAAATAAATAAATAAATTTTAAAAAGAAGCAAGGAATTCATTCTTCACCCTCTCCCAGCCCCCCTCCCCAGCCCCCCCCCCCCATCTGTATCGGAAGGGAGACGAATGTAGCTATGAACTCCAGTTGAAATGTAAACCACAGGCCACATTGGGTAAGCACCTGAGCCAAGACCAGTGAGCCCAGACTCTTGTCCCTTTTCTCTCTCGTTCTTGGGATTAATAACATGAAGTCCTACTGAGAAACTAAAATGCCCTTCCGCAGGCTAGAAGGCACCCCGGTCCCTGCCTCCGCGGCTGTGTCAGCACCGCCTGGGAGCCTGTCCTGGGCTCCGGGGGCAGGATGGACCTTCCTCCCCCGATGTGTGTTCCCTCAGCAGGGCCAGCTGGGAAGTCCTCCCTGAGGTCTAACCTCTTCTGCTTTCTGCAGTCGACCATATTTAGGTAAATAAATCCTTTTATGGTATCGAAACGGACCCACACACGGTCCCGCAGAGAGATGCATCCGAACAGCACGTCCACTGAGACAACTAGGGAGGGAAGGAGGGTGCCGGGGCCAGACACACCCCTCTGGGTGTCTCACCCTGCTGCTTACAGTAAGCTGGGAACTTGGCGAGAGAGTGAGGTGCGAGAAGACTGACAAGAGGATTTTTAAAAAAGATTTTTATTGATTTCAGAGGGAGAAGGAGAGAGAGAGAAGCATCAATGATGAGAGAGAAACATTGATCGACTGCCTCCTACACGCGCCACACTGGGGATCAAGCCCATAACCCAGGCCTGTGCCAGACGGGGACTCGAACCGTGACCTCCTGGTCATGCTCACAACCACTGACCCGCACCCGCCAGGCAAGAGAACTTGTTTTTAAGGATCCCCTCCACCCAACTCCAGTCCTACAGAAAGTTATTACACAATTTAGCTGGCTTTCCAGTTAAAAAAAAAAAAAAAAAAGCAAGTGTCAAAGTGTATCTCCTGTCTCCCCCGAACTTGATAATGGCAGGAAACGGGAGTGAGCCGTCAGGGAGGGCTTCCCACACGTCAGAGAACCTGACAACAGGGGAAGGGTAGATGTTTTTCTCGATTGTATTTGTCCAAAGAACAAAGTCAGGGGGTGAAAGAACATGGGCGAGCCTTGTTTTTGGAGGAAGGGGTGCAGTGATGGGAAAGGATGGAATGACCTCAGCCTAGGATGTGTGGTGCCGTGTGAGTCAGGAGCATCTGACTGGTCATGGGGCCAACGGCCCCCTGCTGAGGAGGGCCCGGGAAAAGGGAGAACAAGGCTATTGGTGTTCTTCTTCGGAGCCAGTGTCCGTGCTACCGGGGCTAGATGAAAGGTGAACCGGCCAGAGGACTCCAGGCTTTATTCTGTCCACTCCCCAAAAGCTCCAGAGCCAGTAGATTCAAGAGTTTTAAAAAGAAATGCAAAGTATATATTGTTTGTAAGTTACGTGTTAACGTAAGAAAACTCCTCTCTCCCTCCCCTAGAATTTGCAAGTCTTTTTTTGGTTCTTCCCCTCATAAAGGCAGAGAGTCCCACAACTGTCTCCATCAAAGAAATCCTTCTATATTTGTTGTTGAATTTTCCCCCTCGTTTTCAGTCAAAGGGGCTGCTGTACAGGAGCAGAAACTAGACCTTCGAGAGACCTCATGGTAGAGGAAATTCCGTTCGGGGCACCTTTTTTGGCAAGCATGGGAAAACCCCTTTCTGTGGGCCAAGGACAAAGAATCCAGGGGAAGGAAGGGTTAAGTTTGGAAGATGGGTAATTATCAATGAGACTTTGGGAATTAGAGACGGGGGAGAAACAGTGCAGTGGAGAACAGGGGTCTTGGAGCTGTCCATCTTCCCGGGGACTGGAATATACTTGTCCTAATACTTGCGTCAGCCATCTCCTGCCCTTCCCCGCCCTACCAAGTGCTCACCTGCCCCCCAGAGCTCCTTATCAGCTGTGTCCAAGCCAGAATACCCCCTCCTTTCCCTTCCCTTCCCTTCCCTTCTCCCTTCCCTTCCCTTCCCTTCCTTCCCCTAAGGAAAACAGAACAAGTAACTCTCTTCCCCTGGCTACATACACACACCCAGCACTTTCCTCTCCAAGATTTCTGGCCTCTGCTGATAGTCTCAACCCTGAGGAAGGCGGGGAGAAAAGGAGTGATGCTTTATCCCACATCCCTGCCCATGTTTCTGGGAATTGTTCTTGGATGTTCCTTGCCAGCATCTTGTGTACATCTACCCATAATCCTTCAAGGCCTCTGATCCCTTCCCAGCTCAAAGCCAGGGCGCCCTAGAAAAGGGAGAGCCCTGGAGGAGCCAAGTAGAAACAGAGTGGGTGTGCGAGCAGCCATTCACCTGACTGGGGCTCTTGTCACCTACGTCAGCCCCCTGGGTCCAGCGGCAAGTCAGAAGGATGGGCAGGTGCAAGACCAGAGATGGGCTGGGGGGTAGAAGAGAGAACCGCTTCCCTACTTCAAGGCTGTTGAGAACCAAGAGGATAGATAAAGTCACTGCCACACACACAATTTCTGTTTCAGAGCTTGACAAGTGGAGACGCTTGTGCAATAGTTCCAGACAAGGCGAGTGCATGTCTTCCAAGGAAGACAGGCAGCTACTTTTGTGTTTGTTTAGTTTTCCCGAGACAAGTGCTGGTCTCTCTTCCCAGAAAAACAGGACCAGCTCGTAGCCAGGGTCTGCCGACCCCAGACCCAGGCAGCAGAGGGTGAATGGGTTTTCTAACCACAGGTTGCTTCCTCTGGGCCAGCCACGATGTCTCCTCTCCTCTCACAAGCCCAAGCAGTCCCTGAGCCACAGCTTCTGGATCCCAGGGCTGTGGGAAACACCTGGGGGGGGGGGGGCAGGAGGAACAAACTCTGAGAGGTTTAAAAAGGAAGAAATGCTAATGGAATTTGCCTTGTGGAACTCGGAAAATGCTGGTTGGGGTTGGAGGATGTAGATAGAATTGTGGCCTCTGGTCAGACGTTTCGCAAGAGAGTTAAGAGCCAACTGCTGGATGGATCTGCGAAGGGTAGAACCAGGGTGCAAGACAGATACTGCAAGCAGGAAAGGCTAAGTTTAGACGCAAGGAAGAACTTCCTGGCAGAACGGGGACTTGGGCTCTCAAACTGCAATCGTGGAAGGAGATGGCAGAATACTTACTTCCAAGTCTGGAATTCAGTCCTCCAGGGAGAGGATGAGTGCGGCTCGGCCTGGAGAGAGGCGGCGGATGGGAATGGCTTTTCAAGCCTGAAGAGCTAGGTTGGGCCGGCACAACACCGTGAGGGGAGGAAGGAGGGTTGGGAGCCACGCGTGTATTTTTCAGCTTCCCTGAACAAACTGAAGGGAACTCCTGAAATGGAGGAGGGAGATGACTCTAATAGCATATGTCGGGGAATGAGCCACGTAGGGTAAGAAAGCGACAAGAGGACAACATACACATGAGATGGGGGAGGCCAGAGGCAGCCCTTCGCGGCCTCCAGACACCCCCTGACACAGGCCCTGCCTTCATCTCCTCCCTCTGGACAAGCCAGGGCTGTCGGGGTCTTGCTTCCTTTGGGATGACAGGATTAACCTGGTAGCTGTGTAAGCCTGTCCTCTGAAGGAAGGACAAAGTGGGAGTCATGGACAAGGGTGTCATACTGGGGTGCTTGGCAGAGGACAGTCGGGAGGAGGAGTTGGAGCAGACTCCCAGCTGAGGAGTCAGGACTTGGCTGCCCAGCGCTGTCCCCCACTGTCGGCCTTTGTGGGCCTTGGGTGGGATAGGCCTTTCCTGTCCTGTCATCCCTCCCTCTCAGGCTTCCTCTGTCCCCAAGACCGATCTAAACAACTGGGGGGCAGAGACTAAGTAATTCTATCCTCATCACCTCACCTCCAACCCTCCCCTAGGTGAAAGATGAGAAAAATATCCAGGAGGTGTTTGACCTGAGTGACTATGAGAAGTGTGAAGAGCTCCGGAAATCCAAGAGCAGGAGCAAGAAAAATCATAGCAAGTTCACTCTTGCCCACTCCAAACAGCCCGGCAACACGGTATGTTTTTCCTGTGCCTCGGCCACAGGAACTCTGACCAGGTCAGGGTTCCCACACCTTTGACGCATTACAGCCCTGCCCTCAAGCCGGCTATCACCCAGGGCCAAGGATCGCATCTGGGATGAGGTCAGGGCCTGGGAGGGGGGCCGGGGAGAATGCCTGTCCTCTCCAGGATCTCTCCCTCAGCCTCCTGGCTCAGAGGCCCTGGATTTCTGCTCTCCTGCCAGCTTTTATTATTTAGCCTGAGAATACTATGGCCATTTCCTGCCCTCCAGGCAAGCCAGCCTTCAAACAAAGGTCATTGTCCTTCTCTCTCTGCCTCCTCGCCTCCCTGGAATACCCATGCACGCACGTACACCCCTGCCTGCCCCTCTCCCTCGCATACGCACATACGCAGGCACACACGCGCATTGCTTGGGAGAAAATCACTTTTCCCTGTATCCTGATACGTGGTTGAATTTCTGAATCTAATTTCTCCTGGCTAAGGCAAGCCATTCCTGTCGCATTCTATTTCTTCAAACAGTTAAAAACCTTTATTTTAGCACTGTCCTTCAGCAAACCTCCTCGCGTTATTTCCAGTACCACATTAATACCCAAGACCCTTCTCAGCTCTTCTTTGGTCATTTCTAAAACAACTTGCAAGCTGTGGCGTTTTGCAGGAATAGAGGCTGGTTTCTTTTAAGTTATGGATGACTCTGGAAGCAGAATCTCTCTCCTTCCAGGAGCTGGGTCTCAGAGAATGAGATTATAATTTCTTATTTCTTCACTGTCAAGGTGAGACACCAGCTCTAAAACCCTGGCTGAAACAAGAATCTTCCCCTCACAGGCACCCAACCTGATCTTCCTGGCAGTGAGTCCAGAAGAGAAGGAATCGTGGATCAATGCCCTCAACTCTGCTATCACCCGGGCCAAGAACCGCATCCTGGATGAGGTCAGAGGCTCATTGTGGGGAGCGGGGCGCCGGGGCAGGGGAAGCTGCTGGGGCTCACTAAAGAGGGAAGGTTGGGGTGCGGGCCCCGTTCACTTGCTCCCTCACCAGCTCCCTTTCAAAAACCCTTTTTCTCTTTCTACCCTCTCCGTCTCTTCTGCTAATTCCCCCTCCCCTGCTCTGTGAGGCCGGGCCAGCCTTGGGCTAGCTTGAGGAGCCCCCTCCTAGCCAGTAAACCTTGCCCTTGGACTTGCTCAGCAGCAGTTCACGGGTAGGTTTCTTTCCGAGCCCAGGCATGTTTAGGCCTCAGGGGATGCGGGGTTGGGACAGAGTCTCTGAAGAGCAGTCATAGCCTCACGGTGCTTCTCTTCAGGTCACGGTTGAAGAGGACAGCTATCTCGCCCACCCCACCCGAGACAGGGCAAAAATCCAGCACTCCCGCCGCCCACCAACTCGGGGACACCTAATGGCCGTGGTATGTGAGACGTCAGAAAGTACAAATTGCCGAAGGGCCAATTCCACGTCAGTCCATCTTAGATAGGACTGTATCGCAGAGATCCCACCGGAGGCATTTGTGAGGCCAAGGTCAAAGGCTGGGATGTCCCTCTGCCCACCCGCCCTGCCTGATTCCTCCAGTTCAGAAATGTTTGTTCAGCACCTACTGTGAGTTCTAAGTCCTTGTCCTCAATAAACTCATCATCCTTTGGGGGAAAGTGACAAAGGCAGGATAAGCTACTCTCTGGTGGCAGCTGTCCTGACCGGTAACAGCGTTACGTTCCCCAGGCTCAGAGGAGGAAGGATCACAGTAACACACACACACACACACACACACACACACACACACACACACACCCGTAACATACAAAGTGGTGCTTCTCTCTCCGTCTAGGAGGAGGGGCAGTCAGGTAGAAGGAATGTAGGCTAGGCTCTGGAGTCAGACCCGGGTGGGAACCCAGCTTTGCCAATTAGTTCACTCTCTGGTTCCCAGAAGCTGCGTGTCCCCACCTGTAAAGTGGGGCGGTAATCGCCTGCCGTAAAAGGGCTGCCGTGTGTGAAACCACATTTGTATCCATGCAGCTGAGGCACTGACTACCCTTAGCACTTTTTTTTTAATTAGAGTATTCTAGAGACAGGAGAGCAAGTTTGGTTGGAAGGCCAGGGGTTCTGAGTTCCAGTAGCAGAGGGTGGGGGTGGCTCAGAGGATGCAGGTACTGTGCTGTGTGGAGCATCCTGTGAGTGTAAACCCAGTGCGATGCTTAGAGTCCACAATGCAGAGGAGAACGACACTCTTCGGGAAGCTCTTAGCAAAGTGGAGAATGTGGGAAACACGCCTGCGAAATTACTTTTAATCACAGAAAAGTAAAAGAACAAAGTCCAAGTCGGTATCAGAAATAGGAAGGAGCAGCCAGAGGGCTCAGCGGGAAGGAGGGCTTCTCATCGGGGAAGCTGCTGAGCAGGGACGCGGGCACAGCTTGCGTCTTGTGGGCAGCCGCTCCTGCAATGCCCACCGACGAGGCTGACCCCTCCCTCCCCGCCTCTCCCTCTCCAGGCTTCCACCTCTACCTCAGATGGGATGCTGACCTTGGACCTGATCCAGGAGGAAGACCCCTCCCCTGAGGAACCAACCTCTTGTGCTGAGAGCTTCCGGGTCGACCTGGACAAGTCAGTGGCCCAGCTCGCAGGCAGCCGGCGGAGAGCGGACTCAGACCGGATCCAGCCCTCCTCAGACCGGGCAAGCGGCCTCCCTCGGCCTTGGGAAAAGCCAGGCAAGGGGGCCACCTACACCCCCCAGGCACCTAAGAAGCTGACCCCCACAGAGAAAGGCCGCTGTGCCTCCTTGGAGGAGATCCTGTCTCAGCGGGACACCGCCCCAGCCTGCACCCTCCAACTGCGGGCCGAGGAGCCCCCACCCCGCACCCCCCCCCACCCGGGGCAGCTGTCCCGGATCCAGGACCTGGTAGCAAGGAAACTGGAGAAGACTCAGGAGCTGCTGGCGGAGGTTCAGGGACTGGGAGATGGGAAGCGAAAGGCCAAGGACCCCCCTCGGTCTCCTCCCGATTCGGAGTCAGAGCAGCTGCTGCTGAAGACGGAGCGGCTGCTGGGAGAGGCGTCTTCGAATTGGAGCCAGGCGAAGAGGGTGCTGCAGGAGGTCAGGGAGCTGAGGGACCTCTACAGACAGATGGACCTGCAGACCCCCGACTCCCACCTCAGACAGACCGCCCAGCACAGTCAGTACCGGAAGAGCCTCATGTGAAGGAAGGGGACAGGGTCTGGAACTTGGGAGGGTGGGGCCACAGACTCTGATCTCCAAGTGTTGCAGGATAAAGCTTTTTTATTTACCTCAGTTAAAAAAAGAAAACAAAAACACAATCAAACTTGTTGCTCTTGCTGATGCCCGACCCTCCTGCAACCTTCCTTTCCCAACCCCCTTCCCTTCCTTACCCCCCTCTCAGATTTGAGGAGGGGTGACCCCTGTGGCAGTATCAGGAAGCTTTGCCCAGATGAAGAGAGAGAAGGGCGGCAAAGGCACAGTCTGACCATGTCACACATGCCACCCTCTGAGACCGAGTGGGCAATATGCTTTGTATAGGCTTTAAGTTGGAGGGCGGGCCCCAAGTTTTCAATCTGAGGGTGAAATTTTAGCTGCCCGGCTCTAGCTCCAGGGATGTGGAAGCCAGAGCCCCTGGTCCACGCACACAGAAGTGGAACTTCTCCCAGGCCTGAGAGGATCGGGGGATTAAAATCCTCCCTGTCAGACACTGGCTTCTCACTCCCAGCGAGCCCCGATTGAGACTGAGCGGCCTGCCTGCCTGCCTCCCGCAACCCTTCCCCACACCGATTCAGAGACACAGTGGCTGGTGGGATGGGTGTGGTCACTGGACTAGAGGGTCCTAGCAGAGAGGAACTAGGGACAGCTGACCTCAGTCGAAGAGCCAAACTAAGAATGAAACTGATTTGTGATGCAAGCTCGGCTGGAGGAAGGGGAAAACCGAACATGTGCCCCGGTTCCTCTTTTGGCCACGCGAGGTTTCCTGTAGCCTCCCCCTCCTTCCTTAAACCTCCCTCCCAACACCAGGCCCCAGCTTCAGAAAAACATCTCCCTGCTCACGCCTCCCAACTAGCTTCCCTTGCCTGCTTCCCTGTGGCAGGTCCTCCACAGCTCATTTCATTCTGTTTGCTTCTTTCCTCTGACGTTTCTAAGATCAGGTTTAGTAACAAGAGTTCAGGTCCAGAGGAGAATTGTGAAGGCAAGGTATGGACGATTTTTGGAAAGAAGGGCAGAGCCTCATGGACCAAGTAAATGCGGGATTGAAAGGCAGTTGGTCTGCTTCCCTGGATCTCACCTACAAGAGCCAAGATCTAGAGCTTCTAGGGGTGGGAGGGAAGAAGGGGGCGAAAATGGGGACAATGGGACAACGGCCGGTACATCCTGGCTATGAGGCTGCCCCAATGTGACTGACATTCAGGAAGATGGGAGGGAAAGAAGGTAAAACCTTTGGATGAAACAGACCCTTCAGTTCCTGTTCTGCTCAGACATTATCACTCCCACAACCCATGTAAGCAGGATGGGGAATCTCTCCAAGTTACACTATCTCTAGGGGAGAGATTGCTGCTTTTAGTCCCCGCCACTCACAGTCATGATTTCCCTAGATCTGGCCTGTGGTTACCTACACTAGTCTCTTCCCTGGGAACATGCCTACAGAGTGGGGAGGAGTGCACCAGAGTGCCACCTGCAAGTCATCCCCTGTCTCCCGGGGCAGCAGGTGAGGGAATCTGGGTCTCCAGACTTTGTCCTCCAAGCAGGCGTCACTCCTAAACTCTAAGCGTGGACAGCAGGCCATTGTCACAAACATTGAAAGTCTTGGTTAAAATGATACTTTTGCCCTGACTGGCATGGTCAGTGGTTAGAGCACCTGCCACCAAAGGGTTGCCAGTTCAATTCTCGGTCAAGGGCATGTACCTGGGTTGCAGGTTCAATCCCCAGCGCCAGTTGGGGTAGGTGCAGGAGGCAACCACTCGATGTGTCTCAGGTTGATGTTTCTCTGTCCCTCCTTCCCTCCCTTCCACACTCTCTAAATATCAATGGAAAAAATATCCTTAGGTGAGGATTAACAACAACAAAAAAGATACTTTCTTTATATAAGTCTCCAGCTTTGTACGAATTTTCTTTTCCCTTCTTTCCTCCTTTGTCGCTCCCACATAATGAAGAAAAAGACATAAGCAAGAATGGCATGTATATCCCAACATGTCAATTATCTGTGGCTCCCAAGGGAGCCAGAGGATGGAGGAGACACTGGAAAGAAGAATGACAGGTGAGGGGGAGCAGAAAAGGAAGATTGGGGGCCCTGGGCTACCAAGAGCTGGGCACTGAGCTCCTGGGGTCTTCGGGCAGCAGAACCAGATCACAAGGTGGCAAAATGAGCCCAATTTTGGAGCCAAACAGATGTGGGTTCAAATTCTGACTTCAGTTACGAGGCTCTGGGCAGGGCGCAAGCTTTCTGAGAGTCAGTGTTCTCATCTGCAAACGGAGAGTTATTGCTGGATGGGTAGAGACAGCCCATGGGAGATGCCTGGCCGTTGAGAGATGGCCTCTGGCACTCGGTAAGGGGCAGCTGTGGCTGCTGCAGCTGCTGCTATCAGCGGGACTCAGTGGGCGATGAACAGCCCGCTCAGGTGGCGGGAGTAGACTGGAATGAGGCCTAGGGCACGGGGTTAATCACTGTCACTTTGTTCTAGTCCGGGAACTCATCCAGTCCACAGGCTGTGCCCAGAGCCTCCCCTTCTTCAAGGCGGGAGTGCCAGGTACTGTGCTGAAGGCCAGAGGCAGAAAGAATTCCAGAGCTCAGCACAAAGCCAAGCTTCCCGCTGGAGAAATAGCTTCAGGTGTACCCTGATGGTGGTGCTGCCATGATTTCTGTTAGCAAACAGTGAGCATGGGCACTCTGACTGGGGACGATAATGCTGTCGCTCTAGCTCCCTCGCCCCCACCCAGCACCTCTCCTTCCTCACTCCATCAGCCCAATGTCTTTACCTGCAGTGGTTTCCTTACTTCCTCCTAGTCACTATATTCTGGGGTACGTGGATAGATGGAGTGGGGGGATGTGGGCAACTTGCTTACTACACAGTTGCCAGTAGACATTTTTCAGGATGAATATTTATTCTTTCTCTCCCGCCACCCCCCCACCACCCCCCCACACACACACACACCTTTCGCTCAACAACTTTGTTATATTCTATTCTTACACTATTGAACTGGAAAAGGGAAAATCTTTTGGGAGGCCCTAGGATGGGGAGGTGAGGAAATCCAGAACACAGAGTTCAAGTGGGGTGAGAGGTAGAGACAGGCAAAGAACTAAATGCCATTTCAGGTCTCAGTGGCATTTCCTCAGCGTTTCTTGTTCTTCCTCTTTAAATTGTTAAGGAGGTGGTTGGGGGAACAGATACAGGTTTGGGGAACAGTCCAGGTCTTGCTCCATCAGGAAGACTGCCTGAGGTGTTGATCTGGAAAGCTGATGAGTTAATTTGCATGCAATTTCCTTATTTCCACAGCATTGTTATGGGTTGTTTAGGGTGAAAAGAAAAAGGGGGGAGACCCAAGGAGTTTCTCTAATTCCTGCTCCAACCTTTAGGAGCCATGCTGTGCTTGTGACCCCGGAGAAATAGCTCTTGGCCCCTCTCCAGCCCCTCTCCAACAATAAATTCTGCCTCATTCTCCCCCAAAAGAATCCAGTCCCAAAGACCCTCTCCTTTTCCTAAACCTCACAGGCAAGCAGTCCCAGCCCCATTCTGCATCCTCAGGTCTCGGCTACAGCTGCCTCCCTCCTCTCACCCCCTTCCTTTGCCTGGTTCATTTCTTTCTCTGCTTTCTTCCTACCTCCCGGTCTCCCAACAACAGCAGCCAATCCCCAGCTCGGTCTAGAGCCACACCATATATGGAGAGATTGGAAAGAAACCCGAGTAAATACGGGAGGGAACACACACACACACACACACACACACACACACACACACACACACACACACGAGTTTTGAACGCCTTTCTGCATGTGTCTATTTGTCTGAGTCCCACCCTCCCCTGTCCCTGGCTCACCACACCCACAGAATGTGGAACCTGTTTGCTATTCCCTGCCTGTATTTTTGCCCCTTGAGACCATCACTCCAACCAGTTCCCTCTGACCTAGATTCTCTGCACTAATTACAAGCTTAACGAGATCTAACAAACACCCAGCTTAGCACAGCGGAGACCCTCGAGGTCAATTAGTGCAACCCAGCTCCATCAGGAAAGGAGAGATGGAGCCAGAAACTCCTGTACATGCCTAACCCCAACCCCAGCCCAACCCTGGGTTTCCTTGCCTGCATGGAGAGAATGCAAAAATTAGCAGGACCAGTTTAAAAACAGGATCTTGGAGAATTAATAAGTGTGGGAGAGCTGTGTTAATGTTGGGGAGCTCTTGGGGAATACAGATTCCCAGCTCTTCCGGAGTTATTAGGAGGGTAAAGGTTGGTGCAGTTACAAAAACGAGAGACATAGACACTTTCCATTTTTGTAAAGAGTAGAACTCTTGATCTGCATCAGTCTCCAACTCCTGATCTTTCCTCCTCTTTGCTTCTTTCTTTGGACAAGTTGGAGCTATCGCCCCTGTCTTTCCTGCTGGTTTGGAAGAGGTCTGAAATCACCTCTTTCTTTCAGAAATACTAGATTCAACCTCATTCTTGCTTTTTCTTCTTCCAGATATTAAAACCATGACAGCAAACGACTCCTTCCTCCCAAGAAATACAGAAAAATGTAAAATAGGGGTCATCAGGTTTGAGTAACAAAGTATTGTCAGACACTTCGGGGTGATGCTCCAATAGCTGTCCTGTAGTGAGAGGAAATGGTTGGAACTGGTTAACAATGGGAATCTGGTTGCTTTTGCAAAGCTTGCCTACCCGGCAGCAAATGCAGCACAACAAAAAGAAAAGGAAACAGGGCGATGTGCCTCGGTGTCCATGTTTCTGGGTTCCTTTGTTAGGTGGCAAAATAAGGCAGCGGAATGGTTTCCTGTCCTACGTCTTCCACGTGCAGGCCAGTTGTCCTCCTCTCATCCCTAAGTTTGTGGCTGTCATGGGAGGCGGGGGGAGAGGGCTAGTGGAATGCTCTATGCCCAAGTGGGGAAGTGGAGCCACCGCAAGAACATAACGTTCCTCTTCCCCCAGCCTCCACCCAGCTCTGGCTGCAGAGGGCCTCAAGCACTCGGCCTCGTCCACAGTCCAGACTTACGTAGGAATCGGGAACCTGGAGAGCAGGAAGATGCACATAAGCATTACATCTACGTATATGTTGATGACTCCCAAACTTACTTCCTCGGCCTGAACCCCACTCTGGGATCAAGTCACAGCCAAGTGTCTATTTGACATCTCTACTTGGGTATTCAGCAAGCACCTTCAACTTAACCTAGTGGGGTGGATCCTTAAATAACGGTCCCCAATGAATCAACCTCCCTCCATACTCTTTTTCAATGTGAGTTTACTGCTCCTCCCACTTGAAAGGCATTGCTATTTCTCCAACCACCGTTTGAAACAGGGTTTGCCTTGTGACTTGCTTTGACTAATAGAATATGCCACTGTGTAAGTTCTGGAGCTTAGGCCCTAAGAGGTCTTGCAGTTTCCTCGCTGACCATCTTAAAATCCAGCTGCATGTAAGAGCCTGAACTAACATCCTTGAGGATGTGAGTCCACGTGGGGCAAGAGGCCCTGAAACCACACGGAACTACCCCAACATCCAAGCCTCCAGGCAAACACAAGTTGATTGCAGCACAACAGACAAGACCAGAAGACCAGCCATCCAATTAATCCACAGAATTGTGAGACATGAATAAACCATCACTGGTACATGGAAATGGGAAACTGCCATAATTAAAACCTAAAGCATGTGGCATTGGCATTGGGACCAGACAGCAGGCAGCAAGGAGACTATTAGTAGAGGCTGGATGAGCAGGGAGGAAATTGTTGGAGAAAGAGTCACTGTGTTCTATAGTGGGGGAATGAAACCGTTTCCTGTGGACTTGGAAAACAGAAAAAGTTTTCTAATGAATTTGTTGGAGGTGGCCAAGGAGGTTTCCAGGCGGGATGTTGAAAGTACCAATAAGTTTTTCTTAGCTGTAAACGATAAGGTACTGCAAGAGAAAGGAACTAAAGAAGGAACCATTCAATTTGCAAACTCGGAAGGAAAGATAAAGATAGAAATGGTCTCCAGCCAAAAAAAATTTCACCAGTGGTAACTTAGGAGAAGAGCTGATGGAGAGGGCCATCCTGGCCAGTGAAATGATTCAGCCATTTGAAAAGTACAGGGGAACAACTCATTCCAGGACAATGGAATTGGCTGATTGCTACTAAACTGCACTGGCATTTTACAGAGAGATAAGGAAAAGCAGTTACCAAACAATTTACCAAACAATTGAAACCGAGTGTGGAAGCCAGAGGCTGATTTGGGAGCTTACAAAGAGGTCCTTAGCTCCTGCAGTAGGAAAGCAGTAAAGGATGAAGATCCAACTCAGAAATGAATAGCGTCACAGAGCTTCAAAGACTGTCACCTGAGGCAGGTAGCTGGAACCTTCAGCCAAGGTAGATCTGTTAGGCCAAGACCAGGGCATTGGTTGAGAAAACCTAGACTGGAACCCTAATGCATGGCATGGGACATCTGGCAACCTTGGTCTGTGGATGTCCCTGAAGATTTTGGTTTCCCATACAAAGATGGCCCACCCCTCCCCATTAAGAGCTAGCACCCCCTGCCCCCAGGAAAGACAATGCAAAGGGTCCTCCCTAAAAAGTGACAGGGGTGCCAGACTGGAGTGGCTCAGTAGTTGAGCATCTACCTATGAACCAGGAGGTCACAGTTCGATACCCAGTCAGGGCATATGCCCAGGTTGCAGGATCCCCAGTGGGGCTGTGCAGGAGGCAGCCAATTAATGATTCTCTCTCATCATTGATGTTTCTATCTCTCCCCCTCTCTCTTTCTCTCTGAAACCAATAACAATATATATTTAAAATAATTTTTTTTAAAAAGTGACAGGGGTCAGGGTCTGCCTCATCTCCTCTTCTGGCTCCCAGGATGGATAAGTAGAGCTAAGTTACAGCACAATTCAGATGAGAATATGCTGGACGTCCTAAGAAAGGAAAGGAATAGTATGTGCCCAAGAGCATGGACCAGCAGGAGCAGGAGAGTTTGCCGTGGATTAGACTTTGAATGTGCTTGATCAAGGGAACTAGAATATAAAACTGGATAAGGAAGAGATTACTAGCCTGGGAACACTCGCTTGGGATACGAGGTTTATATTCCAGCAAGGTCCCCTGGGATGGTTCAAACGTGTTATTAGAAGACTGGGAAAAGTGATGGCCCACACCGACCACGTTTGAAATGCCTAAATTGCCACATCAGACAGTAAAGGAAAGGATTTAAAAGCTTAGGGAGTGGACATTTGGGATGGATCTAGTATTTGAGGCCTGAAGACCCACCATGGGATTACCATGGAAGTTCCAGAAGACACGCCATCAGGAGTGTGCTGATGAGAGGGCCATCAACCAGCATCACTAAGGTCAGTGGTGGCTCACCTCTTCAAGCCAGGAATGAAGGTAGGAGAGGCAATCACAGAGCTAGAATACTTCATAGCAATCATCACCATCAGCAGAGGGAAGGCAGCAATCATAGGAGCTAAGAGTCACAATTATCTTAATGACCAGCATGGGTGAAGGGCCAGCCAAGGGAGCTGGACCCACAGAGATCTGAGCTGGTTAGTAGAGCACAATGTCCTGAGGAATAAAATAAATGGGCAGCACATGAGAGCATAGTTTGATATATAATCAAAAGAATGCAAGACTGGATGAGCAGGAGGCTGAGCACTTGATTATATTCCTTGATGTGGAGAAACTGGAATCCTTGTGCACTGTTCGTGGGAATGTAACATGGTGCAGCCACTTTGAAAAAACAATATGGCAGCTCCTTATAAAAACAGAATTCCCATATGATGCAGTAATCCCACTCCTGGCATATTTCCGAAAGAATTGAAAGCAGGATCTTGAAGAGATAGTTGCACACCCATGTTCAGAGCAGCATTATTCACAATGGACCAAAAGTGGAAGAACTCCAAGTGTCCAATAAAGGATGAATGCATAGCCATAGCCGGCTTGGCTCAGTGGATAGAGTGTCAGTCTGTGGACTGAAGGGTCCCAGGTTCAATTCCGGCTAAGGGCACATGCCTGGGTTGTGGGCTTGATCCCAGTGGGGGGCATGCAGGAGGCAGCCGATCAATGATTCTCTCTCATCATTGATGTTTCTATCTCCTTCTCCCTTCCTCTCTGAAATCAATAAAGAAATATATTTTTTAAAAGCTTTTAAAAAAAGGATGAATGAATAAACAAAATGTGGAACATATACAATGAAATATTATTCAGCCTTAAAAAGGTAGGAAATCCTGTTATATGCTACAAATGGATGAACCTTGTAGACATTATGCTAAGGGAAGTAGGCCAGTCACAAAAAGATAAATACTGTATGTTTCCACTTGTAGGATATATTTAAAGTAGTGAAATTCATAAAAAGTTCTGGAGCTGGGATGCACAACATTGTGAATATACGTAACACTACTGAACTGTACGTTTAAAAATGGTTATGGGTGATCAATTTTATGTGTTTTTTTACCACAGTTAAAAATAAAATATTTTAACACTTTTTAAAAACTCATGATCCTTTGCCCAGTTCTAGCCCTGAGATTGTTTTCAGACCTGAAATATATTGAATGAAACAGTGGCTGAGTGCCCTGAAGGAAGGCCCTGCACTAGCTCAGCAAGTATTAATCCCACCAGTCTTTCTCCCAAAGGGACTCACAGCCGTTTACCTGGGTGACTGTAAACTAGGGGAGGGGAGCATCCAGTAGGACACTGGATCTGAAATGACACTGATGTTCAGAGACCTGAAATGTCACTGTGGACCCCCATTAGGATGGGATATAAGATATAAGCCAGGTCAAAATGGAGTCTTGGTTGAAGTCCATCTTAAAGTAGATCCACTGGGTCCATGGCCCCACCTGGTAGTCACTGCCCCAGCCCCTGAATGTGTAACTGGGATGTATATATTTTGCAGTTAGAAAAGGCCCCACCTTGGGTCATTGGTTGATGTGGTAAGAGCTAGCACAGCAGGGAAGGTCATCTCGACGCCTGTGAAATCGTGCCTCTCTCTCCACTCCCCTAACTCCCAGACAAGATGGTAAATAAAAAGATGATGTCCCATTTTGGAGGGAAGACAGAAATCAACGCCCCCCTTAAGGATCTCAAGGATGCAGGGATAGTGGTCTCTAGCATACGTCAGTAATTCACCAGTGTGGCCCCTGCAGAAATCAGAGGGTTCCTGGAGAACGACTGCTGCTTATCGTCAGCTCAGTGAGAGGTGATCTCATTGCTAGCACATATAAATGTGACTTCAAGTACTGTACATGACATGGCCAATGAATTCTTTACTCCAATCAGAAAGGAGGCTCTAGAAACAGCATTCCCATGAACTGAACAACAGTGCTTAGTTTTTCCCCAGGCTCCAGTAACTCTCCCAATCTATGTCATGATAAATTCAGAAAAGATTTAGATCAGCGGTCGCCAACTGGTGGTCCGTGAGGTCCGAAAGGTTGGCGACCACTGCTTTAGAGCATCTGGACATCCCACAGAACATCACAGTGAGTGACCCAGTGCATCAACGACGTTACACTGATTGGGGAGAAAGAGCAAGAGGTGACCGGCACCTGGAAGCCGTGGTAAGACCCGTGCACTCAAGAAGGTGAGACAAAAACTCTATGAAGACTCAGGGAGCGGCTGCTTCAGTAAAGTCTTTTGGGTCCAGCGGTCAGGGGTGTGCTAGGCCAGTGGTCGGCAAGCTCATTAGTCAACAGAGCCAAATATCAACAGTACAACGATTGAAATTTCTTTTGAGAGCCCAATTTTTTAAACTTAAACTTCTTTTAACGCCACTTCTTCAAAATAGACTCGCCCAGGCCGTGGTATTTTGTGGAAGAGCCACACTCAAGGGGCCAAAGAGCCGCATGTGGCTCGCGAGCCGCGGTTTGCCGACCACGGTGCTAGGACATCCCTCTAAAGCAGTGGTTCTCAACCTTTCTAATGCCACGACCCTTTAATACAGTTCCTCATGTTGTGGTGACCCCCAACCATAAAATTATTTTCATTGCTACTTCATAACTGTAATTTTGCTACTGTTATGAATCGTAATGTAAATGTCTGTGTTTTCCGATGGTCTTAGGCTCTACAGCAGCGGTTCTCAACCTTAGGGTCACCTAAGACCATCGGAAAACACAGATATTTACATTACGATTCATTAACAATAGCAAAATTGCAGTTATGAAGTAGCAATGAAAATAATTTTATGGTTGGGGGTCACCACAACATGAGGAACTGTATTAAAGGGCCGCGGCATTAGGAAGTTGAGAACCACTGCTCTAAAGAAAAGACAAGTTGCTGCATCCACACAGAAGTAAACACGATGTCTACTGGACCTCTCTGTTCTGGAGACAGTCTGTTCCACACCTAGGATACTGCTCCAGCCCATAGACTGCGGGACATGCAAGCTCTCCACGGTGAGTAGGGCCTGAGGCAGGGATATTGAGCCTGATCAGCAGAAGGAGGTAGAATTGCTACACAAGAGGGCAGGGATATGTGTGGAACTCAGGTAATTCATTTGGCCACCTCTTGGCACTCTGTTGCCCAACTGTGACATGAATGGCAAGCACACCCCAGCCTGGAATGGGTGGGGTTATCAGGGGGTCAGACCTCCTCAAGAGTAAGGGTTTGGACAGTGCCTTGGTGGTCCCGGGTCTGTCTCTTGCTTCAACAGTGTTGGACAGAACAGACCCAGGGACGCCCCTTCTTCCAGCCTCCGACCACCCTTCACTGTCTTTTCCAGCCGGAACCACCTTCAGAACCACCTCCGAGACCCGCCAGCACACTGTGTGTTTTTTTCTACCTTAACTCCTTATTGCCGAACAACCATGAGCTCCCAAATTCATCAGAAATATTCCACCGAGGTGGAGGCTGCTGTCAACCGCCTGGCCAGCCTGCATCTGCGGGCGCCCACACCTACCTCTGGACGATGTGGCTCTGGAGGGCGGGGGCCGCTTCTTCCTCGAGTTGGCGGAGAAGCACGAGGGCGCTGAGCGTCTCTTAAAGATGCAAACCCAGCGCGGTGGCCGCCTTCTCCTCCAGGACGAGCAGAAGCCTCCCCGAGATGAGTGGGCACAACTCAGGGCGCCATGCCAGCCGCCCTGGCCTGGGAGAGGAGCCTGACCCGGGCCCTCCTGGGCCTGCAGACCTTCAGCTCTGACTCCTGGAGAACCACTTCCGGGTGAGGGGTGAAACTCATCAAGAAGATGGGCCACACCTGCCTGCCCTCCGCAGGCTGCGGCCCCAGGCTGGGCGGGGCGAGTGTCTCTTCCAAAGGCTCCCCCTCAAGCACCACTAGGAGCCCCTGGAGCCCCGAGGCCTTTGAGGGGCCCCTCTGCACCCCCTGGTGTCTGGCTTTTGCCTGAGCCTCTCCCCGAAACCCCAGCCATTCTTTCAACCACCCTGAAGCCCTCTCCCATGCATTGGACCAAATGAAACAATAAAGCTTTTTGCAGAAAAAAGAATAAGGGTTTGGGTCACCCCACCAGGTAAGCCATTAGGACCAGCAGAGATGACAGTGGAATCATCGCTAGCAGAGGGGGAGAGTGGAGTTTAGAGCAGGTAATGGAGCAGGGAGACCAGGTGCAGCCAAGACCACGCACAGCACAGCCTGTGGTAATTTCTGGCCCTCCCTTTCTAAGGCCCCCTAGAGAGCGAGCACTGGATCCTGGAGGAGTTACCCCTCACACGTGTATGCAGAAGGGGATCCACACAGCGGATCTACTCTAGGCACAGGGGTGGCTATAGTAGTCAGGGAGGTGCCCCACTTGGTCTGTCTTCAAGAAAGAACTTGCTCATCAGCTGCAAGAAATGCAGGGAGCTGTCAGCCTCCAGGTGTTAGCACCTTCAGGACTGTCTCCGTCTCTCAGCCAATGACTGAGCGCAGAGGCAGGGGTCACGAGGGCCTGGATATTTCTGCCCAATAGGAACTCTTCTCATGAGCCGTCTTTGCTCTGGAGCTTCCCAGTGGTTTGCCCAAGATAGCATCTGCATTTCAAGCTGAGGCTCTCCCTGCCCATTCCTGCTTCCTCGCCCCTTTCCTTTCACAGGCGTTACCCCCTCTTATACCTCACACTCCTGACTCCTCAACACCTGCTTCCCAGAGGACCCAACTGACACACCTTTCTTCCACTCGCCCTCCCCAGCGCCAATATCTAACCCATCAGCAAGTCTCTTCGGCTCTACCTTAAAGGTATATCTAGGCCCTAGCCAGTTTGGCTCAGTGGATAGAGCATTGGCCTGCAGACTGAAGGGTCCAGGGTTCGATTCCGGCCAAGGGCACATGCCGGGGTTGTGGGCTTGATCCCCAGTGGGGGGTGTGCAGGAGGCAGCCAATCAATGATTCTCTCTCATCATTGATGTTTCTATCTCTCTCTCCCTTTCCCTTCTTCTCTGATGTATATATATACACACACATACATTTTTTTTTAAGTATATCTAGAATCTGACCATCTCTCGGTCTCTCCTCTGCCAGGCCCTCATCCGAATAGTCTGCATAGTCTCCTGATGACCTCTCTCCCTGCTTCTCTTCCCCACTCAGCACTGGGATGTCTTCTTACAGCACCTCATGCCACTTGCCTCCTGAAAACCATCCAAGTTTCACGTCCCTCTTAAAATAAAACTCCAAACTCCTTTCCCTAGTAGATAAGGCCCTTCGTCGTCTGACCCACACACTTAGGTTGTGCTGATGCAGCCACACAGAACTTTCTGTTCTCCAAACACACCAACCTCTCCCACCTCAGGACTTGTGCTTTGCTGCCTAAAATACACTCTAATTCTCTTCCTTAAAACGTTTACTCAAATGTCAGCTCCTCTGAGAGCGCTTTACTGATCCCTCTGTCTTAAGGAGCTCCCCTTCCATGGAATTGCTTCCGACCACATCACTCTATTCGGTTCCCTCACAACAATTACCAGTCTAATTATTTGACTCGGTTGCCTTTTTATTCTCTCTCTCCCTAAGTAAAATATAAGCCCCCCAGGGGCCGGGTCTTGACTTGTTCACTATTATCTCCCCAGCACTCAGGTCATAATACAAGCTTAATAATTTCTGTGTAATGAGTGATTAAATATGATTACCTAACCTACTCACACCTCCGCCTACCAATTAGTTCTGTTGTAATAATAGTAATATATTTTGATGGCCCATTACAGTTTTTAAATAGCATATTCTTATTTGCTATTAATAGTTTTTACGCACATTATTTGTTTGTCTTTTTATCTTAACAATGGCCCCCAAACTAAGAATGAAAAAATTGAACCAAGCTAGAAAGTGCCAAGATCTTAATCCAAATTGAGGTTTTGAGAAATGCAGTGATGTCTGACACCAACTACCAGAGTTAGGCCAAACTTCACAGGTCAAGGGCACAGTCTGCCACAAGGCTGTCCTCACTTCAGACACCAGCCCCAAGTTCAGGGTCCCATACGGCCTCAAGTCCAGTGGAGGCTGGAACGGATATGGCATAAATCACACTGTTCCACTGTCCAATGGCCAAACCCCACCAGGCAAACCGACACTCGTGTCAGGTAGGACATTTTCGGGGCCTAGAGATCACCTTCCAGCAGCTGAGGGCAAATCTCTCTTTGGGTAAAGGTAATTCTCCACTACACAGGGGGGTTTTCTTCTTCTTCTTCTTCTTCTTCTTCTTCTTCTTAAGATCATATTCTTTTTTTTTTTTTCTTTAAATATATTTTATTGATTTTTCACAGAGAGGAAGGGAGAGGGATAGAGAGCTAGAAACATCGATGAGAGAGAAACATCGACCAGCTGCCTCCTGCACACCCCCCACCGGGGATGTGCCCGCAACCAAGGTACATGCCCTTGACCGGAATCGAACCTGGGACCTTTCAGTCCGCAGACCGATGCTCTATCCACTGAGCCAAACCGGTTTCGGCTCTTCTTTGTTTAAAATCCCAAATCTAGTGCTCTTGGCACACTGTTGAATCTTTGTTCTCAAAGTTGTACAATCTGCTTCCGGTCACAGATTGCCCTGTGGAATGGAGAAGGTTGAGTAGACCAACAACCAGTTATGGCCTCGAAAAAGCAAGAGGACAGAAGGAAGCAAAATTCTTATCAAACACAAAATGTGCTCTTTACCAAGGAAACGACTACAAATTCTCTTCTTTTTTACATCATGTTCAAATACGATCCAGTAAATCTATCTGTTAGTAAGGAAAAGACCAAAGCAATGCCCATCAGTGACATCAAAGTAATAAAAACACTGTAATCTACTTGACATATTCTTTTTTTTTTTTTAATATATTTTATTGATTTTTTACAGAGAGGAAGGAGAGGGATAGAGAGTTAGAAACATCGATCAGCTGCCTCCTGCACACTCCCCACTGGAGATGTGCCCGCAACCAAGGAACATGCCCTTGACCGGAATCGAACCTGGGACCCTTGAGTCCTCAGGCCAATGCTCTATCCACTGAGCCAAACCGGTTTCGGCTACTTGACATATTCTGATGATCTACTCCAACACGGTAGCCTATAATTTCCTACAGATTAACATGCCAAGGAAATCTCAGTTATTCATAGGAATGTAAAATGCAATGATTTACTGATGTGGGGGGTGGGTTACACACATGTATGTGTGGCTTCTTTCTCCCACTTTTTACAAGAGTCACTGTGATTTACCAACTTTGGAGTAAAAGGTGTCATCATGCCATCATTAAGTATCCAAATTTGAACAAAAAATTGAATATTTATCTTTGTAAACATTTGTTCACTTGCCTCTCTCCCAACTAGATGGTGAGCAGTTTATAAGGGTACTCAATAAACATTTCTTTTTAAAAATATATATTTTATTGATTTTTTACAGAGAGGAAGGGAGAGGGATAGAGAGTTAGAAACATCGATCAGCTGCCTCCACCACACCCCCTACTGGGGATGTGCCCGCAACCAAGGTACATGCCCTTGACCGGAATCAAACCTGGGACCCTTGAGTCTGCAGGCTGACGCTCTATCCACTGAGCCAAACCGGTTAGGGCTCAATAAACATTTCTTAATGAATGTCTACACAAGGTTATCTAATTTGAATTTTCAAAACAGAGAATTACACAGCACAATAAAATCACAATAAATGCATAATAATAGTATGAAAGCATAAAAAGGCATTGAAGTTGCTGGCCAGAAGACCAGGTTCCCATTCTGGTTCTGCTCCTTATTGGTGGTTTGACTTTGGGCAAATCTCAATTCCTAAATCTATTTCTTCATCTGCAAAATGGAAAGAATCGTATTTGCTCTACTTACCTCAGAGGGTTATTGTCAGAATCAAACAAGTCCAAGAATTTTAAGGGGTTTTGCAAACCACAAGTATCTTGCTAATGGTACTTATTTTTTCAATGAAAAATTATTTTTAAAGTGATATGCACCCTAGCCGGTTTAGCTCAGTGGATAGAGCATTGGCCTGCAGACTGAAGGGTCCAGGGTTCAATTCCGGTCGAGGGCACATGCCAGGTTGCAGGTTCAATCCCCAGTAGGGGGCGTGCAGGAGGCAGCCGTTCAATGATTCTTTTATTGATGTTTCTACCTCGCTCTCTCCCTCTCCCTTCCTCTCTGAAACCAATAAAAAATATATATTTTTTTTTAAAGTGACATGCATTTTATTAGAATGTAAAATATGATTGGGGAAACAGACTCAAGAAATCCAAGCCTATGCAGACCGAGGTCAGGGGAGCTACCTCTCAGCTCATCAGTCCTGTAGTAGTCTAGAGGGGATCTATTCCTGCCCTCTGCTGTGTATTATTTATGTGCCTTCTCTGAGTCTCAGTCTCTTCATATCGATCACTCTGAGCCTCAATTATGCCATCTGTTACATGGGAATGAAACATGCTTTACTTACCCAGGATGGTTTGCTGGGAGGCTCAAATTCATTCATTATTGCTAAGGTCTCTTTGTCAGCCATCAAGTGTTGTACGAATGTAAAGAAATTTGGTAATATTTTCCTAAAGGGATGAACTCTCAGGACGGGTTCCAATAAAGCACAGGGGCTGAGGATATGGGAGGCTTACACGGGCAGGCACATCCGAGAGAGAACAGAACATGCTTCATCGCCTTGGGCTGGGTTCCATATTGCCTTACAAACTCCATCCCAGCAAGGCCTTGGAAAGAAATAAAATGAAACACAGGCCCTTTCCCATGCATTGGTTTATTAAATCTTCCCAACTCGTCCACCAACCAGGAGTTAGTATGCCTGTTTTACTGATGGGGGAACTGAAACTGTTGAGACTATCCCAAGATCATGCAACTGGCAAATGGCTGCATTTGAAACTAACTCTTTCAACATCCATGGGAGAGGACAAAGTGTGCTTTAAGGAAAAGGAGGAACTAGTGGGTGGTAGCCTTACACAAATGGCCCATTTCTCATTCCTCCCTGGCACAACTTTCTATTGAAGCCATTACACCTATAGTGTGGCTTTTACAAATACTCCATGTTTCCGAATATGGCATAAGACAGCAAGGAGATTGAGGACACAATGGGGTGACAACCGTGGATGGGCAAGGAGGCATTTCTACTGCGGGGAGTATCACCAGTGTTCGCAGCTGTGGCAGCATCCTCCCCAGAAATACCTTTAATCGGTGAAGGTATGGCCAGCTTCAATCCATCCCTGTTAGAAATACCCCATTCTGAAGTCACATCCCAGTTCTACACATAGACTTAAAGGTCTGCATAAACACCCATGACTCTCCCACTTCCACCCTCATAAATACGTTCACCCTAAGACTTAGGCAAGTCAAGGGTAAGTAGTTCCTTGATCACAAAAATGTTAGGGGTCCCTGTTTATGTATAAACCTTTTTGTTTTTTACCACCGAGAATTCTTTCTTAATTAATTCATGTTTCTTCTCTTATTTAAAATCTAATTCAAGTACCGAAAATTGGAAACAGCCCCAATGTCCATCAGTTTGGAAACCAATTTAAATAAATTATTATAACACATTCATTTAGTGGACTATTAAGCTATCATTAAAAAGAATAAAGTAGGTGTAGCAAGACTGCCAAAATATAATGTTAAGTGAAAGGGAAGAGCAGGGTGTATAGTGTGTTCCCATTTTATAAAAATAAAAGTATTAAATATGTTAATACTTATTTTAGTAAAATAATTAAAATTTAAACTTAAATTTACAAAAAAATTCTAGAAGAACACACAGGAAATATTAGAAGTGTTTGAATCTGGCTAATGAGACATACTTTTCATTGTATATCTTTAGTGCTCTTTGAACTTTATCATGACAAGTATTACTCTTTCAATTAAAAAACAACCTTAAAATCTTTTTCTCTCAAAAGTTTTCCTTGTCCTGGCCAGTGTGGCTCAGTTGGTTGAGCGTCATCCCGTGCACTGAAAGGTCACCGGTTCAATTCCCCGTCAGGGCACATGCCCAGGTTGTGGGCTAGATCCCAGGTCCGGTGCGTGCGGAAGAAGCCGATCTATGATTGTTCTCTCTCTCTCTCTCTCTCTCTCTCTCTCTCTCTCTCTCTCTCTCTCCTTTCTCTAAAAATAAAAATCAATAAAATCACATATTTTTTTAAAGTTTTCTTTGTCCATCCTACTTCCTAAATATCTCCTGAATCTGACCCCCTGCTCCCCCCTCCCCTGCCTCTGCCCCAGACTAACTGCCAGGGGCTGACTGTGCTTTGACAAAAATCTACAGGAGGGAAGATGGTTCTTTAATATAATTATTTAAAAAGAATAACACCTGATGCCTTCGTCAGTGGTTAGCCCGTGGGCCCAGGCACCCACCAAAGGGTTTCAGGTTTGATCCCTGGCCCCAGTCAGGGCAGGTGCAAGAGGCAACCAATCGATGTGTCTCTCTCACAAGCAATTTTCTCTCTCTCTCTCTTCTCCCTCTCCCTCTCCCTCTCCCCCTCCCTCCCTCCTTTCTACTCTCTCTAAAATCAATGGAGCAGCTCGTGGTTGAGCTTCGACTTATGAACCAGAAGGTCAAGGTTTGATTCCTGGTCAGGGCACATGTCTGGGTTGCAGGCTCGATCCCCAGTGTGAGGCATGCAGGAGGCAGCCGATCAATGATTCTCCCTCATCATTGATGTTTCTATCTCTCCCTCTCTGAAATCAATAAAAATATCTTTAATATAAAATAAAAATCAATGGAAAAATATCCTCCTGTGAGGATTAACACAAAAAAGAAGAAAGGAAGAATAACACCTGGTTATCAGGAATATTTAGTTAAATTGAAAGCTATTGGAGGGCACCTTGCCAGTTCACACTGTTTGCAAGCCATGTCTTGAATTACACATTCAATTTTGAGTGGTTTACCCTGAGCGCCAAAATTGTGACTCATGGTCCTGCCTCTGCAGGTTCAGGCCATCTACCTTTTCTCTTCAGCTACTGCCGCAGTCCTGTAACGAGTCACCGACTCCGCTGTTTCTCATCCTCCCTCCCCCGGAATCCATCCCGCACTGCAATCAGAGTGACCTAAAACCTAAATTTGATAGGCATGCTCCCCATTGCCCTTGAGCTGATGTCTACTTCCTTTAACATGGTTTACAGAGCCCTCTGGATTCTTTAGCCTCATCCTCCCTTTTTTTTTTTTTTTTTTTTTTTAATTAAGATCTGAATCGAACCCGGGACCCTTCAGTCCACAGGCCGACGCTCTATCCACTGAGCCACACCGGTCAGGGCTCATCCTCCCTTTTTCTCCCTCTCCTTACTAGGTACCTCAGCACCTGGCCCTCTGCTCTAAACTCCAGCTACACTGCATATGCACTGAGTTTTCTGTTCCCAGTGCTCTCTCTGGTGTCTAACTCTCATTTGCTGCTTGCTCTTTGGGGACCCCACTCCCAAACTTGACTGTAGCGCTGTGACCACAGTATATGCTCTGCCACAGGCTTTCCTCAATGATGCACACCCTTCTCCTGTTGGAACAAGCACCCTTTCTATTGAAAGTAATAAATCTCTTATTCAAGTGGCAGATAGTTAAGATTGTTACTATTGCTTTCATCAGTCCTCTAAAAAGGGAAAGGAAACGTAAAAGCATAGAGGGTGAGAAGAGATCAAATATTAAGGCCAAGAACTAACACCTAGCAGCCAAGAGGCATGGGGAGACTCGAGTTCTTTACATCAAGACCTCCACAAGGGCCCTTCCAGTCATAGGCTCAAAGTTCTAAATCTAGACTCATCCTCACATGTGTGATGACCTTTCATAGCCTATCAGAAATCTGTGAATCACTTGGACTCCACTTCCCTTTCCACCCCTCAACCTCCCAACCCCTGCCTGGCTTTTTTTCTTTTTCTTTTTTTTTAAATATTTCTTTATTGATTTCAGAGAGGAAGAGAGAGGGATAGAGGGATAGAAACATCAATGATGAGAGAGAATCATTGATTGGCTGCCTCCTGCACACCCCCTACTGGGGATCGAGCCCACAACCCAGGCACGTGCCCTTGGCCGGAATCGAACCTGGGACCCTTCAGTCTGCAAGCCGACGCTCTATCCACTGAGCCAAACCAGCTAGGGCCCAACCCCTGCCTGGCTTTTATTTTGATATTCACCAAGGGAACTTCCTGGGCGCACATGGTCCAACGGAGAGCACATTTAAGGGCTTCACACTTGGACTGAAGACTATGAGTTTGTTCATGTAGGTTCCCCCACAACACAGAACAGACACTGGATTTTTCTGGTTCTTTTATAATGTTCACACCCTACCCATTCTTCAAAATCTGTCCCAGTTCCAGATAACTCCAGTTAACAATAAACCCTTCCCACGTGAAATGGCGATGGATTACTCAACTTACGCTTAATCGTACATTGTCTCGATTTGTTCTCTAACAATTACAAGGCACTTTCGACGACAACAGTCAAGTGGAAAAATACCAACCCGGGAGTGAAGAGATCTGGCCTGCAGGCGAGAGTCTGCCACTACCGGTGTCATCTTGAGCAAGTCACCGTTCTGGGCCTCCGTGCTCCTGGCAGAACAAGGGTAGAGTGCTGACCTCTCAGGATCTCCCACAGTCTATGGGTCTCTGACTCTGAGCTCCTCAAAGTCTGGGAGCACAAGCCACATCCTCTCTCAAGGCTAGACACATAACGGGCGCTCGGTTAGTACTTAAATGAAAACCACTGACAAAGAGGGTGCGGGGGCCCTGACCTTCCAGACCAAACCAACGGGCCGCAGATGATTGTGTCTGCCCTGAAGAGCTCTCTCAAAGTCTACAAATGAGTCCACTTCGCTGCTGCAGATCTAGTCACTTTCCATATCTCGTTCCACTAAAAAGTTATTCCTCAGCCTAAACTGAAACCTCTCCAGATCAACCTTCAAGAAAACGGAGACATCAGCAATGATTTAAATCATCAGCTTCAGATTTGCCTTATTCCCTCCACCCCACTCCTCCCTTTTGCTGCAGCGCTGAGTGAGCTTCCAGTTCAGAAAAGAAACACTTAGTGCTGAGCCACTCATCCGCCCTACTGCCCAGAGCCCCAGTGTTCCCACCAAGTAAGATTAGGTAAATTGCTGATGGACACCCAAAGGCAAAAGATAAACAAAAACAAACACCTTTTCAGGAATGCCACTTAGGAAACCAAGTATAATGGGGAGAAAGAAAACCAACTTTCTAAGCTCTGGGGGACGCTGGGGGTGTGGGAATCTTGAGGGCTGGTTTCCGAAGGGCATCGCATACCAGACAATGCGGTACAAGGGCCTCCGGGCTGGTGTGTCAATGAAGCCTTTCAGGCCGCCACACTACTTCCTTGTTCCCCTAAAGTGGCGCTTTCTGGAAGTTCAACTCTCGGCCGGCGAGAACAGTGAACCCTGTGCCATTTGTCCATCAAATTCTTTACAAAGAAAAACCTCATGTACACTTGTCTTGCCTGGCATGTTCTAGTCTGTACTTCGGTCCACACGGTGACAAACAGAGGAAGCAAGCAGGCTCTTTGAAAATGGCAAAGACAGAAGAAATTTAAAAGTGTCCAGAAATCTGTGTTCAGCTGCGGGAGAAAAGTTTGCAGCCCATAGAAACCAGCATTAATTTTTAAAAATTAAAAAAAAGTCAGTCCCTGAGCACTGGGAATTAACAGTAAGGCGCTCTTCAGGTTTGGGGGTACAAAACAGTAAGGGTGCATGGCCCATCCATCATTTCCAAATCAAACTATATATAGCTTTCCAAAAATGGAATATAAAAATCTTTTCATGTGGATTTCACCTCAATAAAGTAATTTTTTAAAAATCTTATATACAGTCCACTCTATTGGCACTACTTTAGGAAAATAGTTGAAGCAGATAATCCAAAGCAGTAAATATTCCCAAAAGCATTCTTTTCCCAAAAACATGCTTGTACTACACTTTGGTAAGTCCTATGTACGTTTTACAGAAAATTTATCTTTATAGCTTTATTTTTTGTAAAATAAGTGGTTAATATAAGTAGTTTATGCCACTTGAGCCCACACTCATTGACAGCATAATAAAGTTAATAATAATAAAAAAAAGCTGTGGTACATTTACACAATAAAATACTACTTGGCCATAAAAAAATAGAAGGAAATCCACCCTGGCCAGTGGTCTCAGTGGTTAGAGCCCATGCATTCCCAGTCAAGGGCAAGTACCAAGGTTGCAGGTTCCCTCCCTGGCCTCTCACCCCTTGCACAACAGCAACCAGTCAATCTCTCTATCTCTCTCTCCCCTTCTTCCTCCCTCCTTGAAAAACAATGGGAAAAATATCCTCAGGTGAGGATTAACAAAACAAAACAAAAAAACACACAGAAGGAAATCTTACCTTTTGTGACAGCATAGATGGACCTGGAGAGCACTATGCTGAGTGAAATAAGCCAGTCAGAGAAAGACGAGTACCATTGATTTCACTCATAGGTGGAATCTAATGAACAAAATGAACTAACAAGCAAAACAGAGACAGACTCATAGAGAGCAGGCTGACAGTTGTCAGCAGGGTGGGAGTGAGGGTGTGGAGGGATAAAGCAAAAGAAAAAAACTCATGGACGTGGACAACAGTGTGGTGATTGTAGGGGGAGGGGTGGGGGTGGAGGAGGGTAAAGGGGGATAACAGAGACTTGACTTGGGGTGGTGAACATGCACTATGGTGTACAGACACTGTGTTGTAGGATTGTGCGCCTGAAACCTGTATAATTTTGTTAACCAAAGTCACCTCAATAAATTCAATAAAAAGGGGGGGAAAAGAGTGCCTAAAAAGGAATGAATCTAAACGTCTTCTTCAAATAATACCAAAAAAATCCTACATATTGAAAATTGGTGTTTAAAGAAATACTATTTTTTAAAAACTATCAATACTGTTCATTTTTTAAAAAACCAATTATGTCTTAATACATCAAGAACTGATAAAAAAAAAAAACACGAGGAAAATGACAAAGTAAATAATAAAATAAAATAGGGAACTTCGATTCAGAATGTGAACAAATAACTTCTTGGCCATTAAAATCAATCCATCTGAGCCCTGCTTAGTGGTCCTAGGGGACTTAATATTACTCCTGTATTTCCAAGGGTCTGCCCTGGTCCCAGTCTATCTTCCCGAGTTCTAGAAACTCATTTCCCACTTACTGGCACCACTCCCGCTGCCTCCAAGATTATAAGAATTTTTACCTGTACCCGTGAATCACCCAACTGCCTGCATGACTCGGGCAGCTTATGTACCTTCAAGGTTTAGATTCCTCTTTTAAGAGCTAAGTAGCTTACTCTAAATATCTACAGTGGCCCATGTGGCCACATATGGCTCTTGAGCACTTGAAATGCGCCACCAGCAAATTCAGATATGCTGAAAGTGTAAAAGACACACCACATTCTAGAGATTTAGTACCATAAAATAATGTCAAATATCTCGGTAATTTTAAGACGTGGCTACTACTAGAAATTTTTTTAAATTTAAAAAGCAGCTCATGTTATCTTTCCATGATACAGCTTGACTTAAAGGATTGGAAACTACAGGACTTCAAAGATCCCTCCTTCCAGGCTTATACAATAAAATTCCTCCAAACTGTTCAGGTTCAAACTCTGCTCTGCAGGTGACTAGCTTTATGACCTTAAGCAAGTTTCTTAAACTTTCTGCATTTAGTTTCCTCATTGGTAAAAATGGAGATAGGATAATAGTATTACTTATCTCATAGGGCTATTACATGAATAAATGAGCATATACATGAAATGCACTTAGAACTGTGCCCACACCTTGCTTACCAGTATTACCTATTTTCATAATCATTATTATTGACCACGGAGAGCAGCATCGCAAACTATGTCTGGACTGTATAAAATTCCCAGATGAAAACAGGGAATATCTTGCCTAATTCCAAATAAAGCATTGTTTAGTATTAAGTGACATATGCTAAATATCCAAGTACTGTGGTTCAATAAATTTTGAGCTTTCATCCAGATGGATTGTATTCTTTGTATTCGTTTATTCAACTAACAGTATTCCTTGAACATCTACAACAAGTATAGATAAAACTGTTGTCTCCCTGGAGTTTACATTCCAGTAGAGGGCAATAAAGTTAGTGACCAATAAAGTCAGTCTAGCTTGTTGTTGTTTTTTAGATGACTTATTCTTGGATTTTTAAAAGAGACCTTAAAAGTAAAAAAGTATAATTTAAAAATTATCCCAGCCCATTATTTTTCCTAGTCTTTCCCATTCCCAGCACTCTCTCAAAAGGAAGATAAACTTCATTGGTATTCCGTACCACTACACTAAGTGGTACCCACCCTGAGTTAGGGATAAAGAAGCTACAACAAAGATATGTTTAAGCTCATTATTTAAACCAAATGAAAGAGTAAGATTCAAAGCAATCTTTCCACATTTGTTTAAAAGTTTAAGAAAATATACAATATAGATCCAACAAGTTATAGGGTTTTGTACTTTTTTAAAATTTAGATTTATCGGATGAGATAGCAAAAAATGAATATGTGCAACCTAGCAATTCTATTCTTACATGTATACACCAGAGCAGGAATCAGCAGACATTTTTAGTAAAGGGTAAGATATTAAATACTTTAGTCTTTGCAGGCCATCCAATCTCTGTTGCAGCTACTCACTAGGCCTGAAAACAGCCGTCCTATATAATAAAAGGCTAATATGCAAATTGACCAAACAACAAAACAACTGGTCGCTATGACATGCACTGACCACCAGGGGGCATATGCTCAACGCAGGAGCTGCCCCCTGGTGGTCAGTGCACTCCCACATGACAGTGCCACTCAGCCAGAAGCTGGGCTCATAGCTGGCGAGCGCAGAGGCGGCGGGAGCCTCTCCCACCTCTGCAGCAGCACTAAGGATGTCCAACAGACGGCTTAGGCCTTCTTGGACATCCCCCGAGGGCACCTGGATTGCAAGAGGGCACAGGCTGGCTGAGGGACACCCCTCCCCCCAGTGCACAAATTTTCGTGCACCGGGCCTCTAGTAGACAATATCTTTTTTAAATGAGTGTGACTGTTTCTGTTTGTTTGTTTGTTTGTTTGTTTGTTAATCCTTGCCTTAGGATATTTTCCCATTGATTTTTAGGGCGAGTGGAAGAGAGGGAAAGACAGAGAGAAACATCGATGACACGTCAATTGGTTGCCTCCTGCACAAGCCCCGACCAGGGCCCGGGCTGGGAAGGAGCCTGCAACCAAGGTTCGTGCCCCTAATCAGAATCAAACCTGGGACCCTCTGGTCCACAAGCCAACGCCCTATCCACTGAGCCAAACCAGCTAGGTCGAGGGTGACTGTTTCAATAAAGTTTTATCTATGGATACTAAAACTTTAATTTTCATGTAATTTTCACATGTCACAAAATATGAGTCTTCTTTTGACTTTTAAAAACCATTCAACAATGTAAAAACCATTCTTAGCTCTTAGGTCATACAAAAACAGGTGGAAAGCATTTGAATCAGCATAGCTTGCTGATTCCTGCTGCAGAGAACTCTTGCACATGCACAAAAACAGCTGTATATGAGAACCTACATAACACCATGATTTGTATTAACAAGTAATTGAAAACAACCTACATATCTATAATAGGAGGAGGGTAAGTAAATGTTGTCATAACTGGAGCTACTTGCAGCAACATGGACATACAACAGTTATATGTTGCTACATATACTTAATTAACACATGTAATACAAGTATGAGGAAATATGCAGGAATATTAGACATCAAACTCATTTCCCCAAGCATGATGGCAGGGCGGGAGGCAGGGAGAGAAGGGTACACAGAGGGTTTCAACTGGATTTTTTTTTTTTAAGCTGAATGGCAGGTTCATGGATGTTCATTCTTTATACCATGTTGTACACCTTAAATATTTAATAATAAATGAAAAGGGTTGTGTAGGGTTCATGTGCATTTAGCAAATGGTTTATCCTGTTTTGGGGAATAGGGCTCAATTTTTATTAAAATATCCAGGAGGGTCATCTCCTGGATCTCTCATTCTAAAAAAAAAAAAAAAAAGTTTCATTTAAAAAAACTGGACTGATCTTTAGCAGAAAACAGAAAATTGTACTGTGTTCTTGCATAGTTAGCTAATATAAATACCTTCGTACAACAAACTGGTTACTATCAGGGAATCAAAGAGCTGAATCAGAATCTGACGTCTAATGGCCTGTCTGACCTAAGTTCCCCTGTTCCAGACACAGCCTCCAGCAGTACAATGATCCGCATGCCCTAGGAACAGTGACGTTCCATCACCTGCTTCACGGAGCAAATGACGCTAATGGCAATGACGCTGGTGTTTCTCTGTGTGAAAACCTAGCGTGAATTCTCCCCTTTCTCTGGCAAAAGTTCACGAGGCATCATTATAAAAAGAAGAAAAAAAAACCAATTATGCTTTTACTGGTTTCAGAAACAGTAGTCATTAAAACTGTCTTTTGATCTAGAATTACTTACATAGTTTCTTAAGACTCTCCTACAGCCACTTACCTGAAACACAAGCTCCTTTTTGACTTCTAAGACCTCCCAAGTAAAGCAACATCAGTTTCATCTGTTGGACAGGGACTGCCCTCTAGTGCTTATACTTTTTTTAATAAAAATGTTAAACACTATCTGACATCATGCCACAGTAAGCCTGTCAAAAATTAAATAACATTCTATTAACCCAAGATTTTTCAGTTTCACACTATTCACATTTGGGGCCACTAAGTCTTTTTTGTGGGGGGCTGTCATTGTTGGGTGTTCAGCAGCATCCTTGCCCTCTACCCACTAGGGGCAGTAGCACCCCCCAGCCCTCGCTGTGGTAAACAAAAGAAGTCTCCAGATATTACTAAACTGCCCCTGGTTGAGAACCGCTGCATTAGCCTAGAGGTTGTCCAGAACATTTACATTAGTCCTAAAAATTATAAGCCAAAAACTCTTCTTCTCTAGACCAATTCCTTTGAGTGAGATAAAGGAGAATTTCATTTCTGCATGAAAACAAAAAATAGAAAATTAAGACTTTCAGCTCCCTATCCTCCCCAAAGTCCTGGCTAGTGGGAAGTTCTTTACCCCTTTAACTTTCTGTTCCAGTTTTACTCCTTAGATCTGTTCACTTCCTTTCAAAGTGCTTAGAAAACAAAGCTTGTCCTCCTAGCAGAATGTAGGTAATATGGTAGGGAAAGGGTAGGGGGAGTATGAATATTTGTATTATATTCTAGCACAACTTAGAGGGTCAGCATGAACAATATGGGCCACCAAGAATCTGTATGGTATAAACATTGTATAAGATGTTAAGTTTCAAATCTGGACTTTAGAAAGTTATATTAGGAGGGTTTATGCAGATCTGCTATGAATGATTATTACTCATGTAAACACATTATGCTTATAAATCCTGATTCTATCAATTTTAAAACCTACAAATCACGGAGGACTAGATGTTTTAAAATTTTATATATATATTTCTTTATTGATTTCAGAGAGGATGGGAGAGAGAGAGAAACATCAATGATGAGAGAGAATCATTGATCAGCTGCCTCCTGCACGACCCCCACTGGGGATGGAGCCTGCAACCTGGGCATGTGCCCTTGGCCGGAATGGAACCTGGGACCCTTCAGTCCGCAGGCGATGCTCTATCCACTGAGCCAAACCAGCCAGGGCAAAAAAAAAAATTGAAGTTGTTTGGACTGGCACCGAATGTAACTTCCTCCCTTCATCACATTTCTCACTGACTTACCTGATTTCACTAAAGAAAGAAATAAGAGGCCTCCGCCTGAGCCCCTCACGTCCTGGGCGCCCCGCAGGGAGCATGGACCCAGGAGGGAAATTCAAGTGGGCGGGCTGTGGGCGGGGCAGGAGGAGCCAAGTGGGCGGAGCCTGAGCGGGGGCGGGAAATTCAAGGGGGCGGCGCGTGCAGGGACAGACAAAAGGGGCAGCGGGCGGCCAGGTGGCAGGTGCACCGTCTGGCCGCGCCGCCCCCGCCTTGCAGCAGACCTTCTGCACGCCTCCAATCCCGGTCGGTGATCGCCCTCGCTCTCCTCCCTGTCCCCATGTCGAAGACGGAGCTGATCCAGAAGGCGAAGCTGGCCGAGCAGGCCCAGCGCTACGAGGACATGGCCACCTACATGAAGGCCGCGACGGAGCAGGGCGCCGAGCTGTCTGAGGAGGAGCGCCACCTGCTCTGGGTGGCCTACAGGCACGTGGTCGCGAGCCGCAGGGCCGCCTGGAGGGTCCTCTCCAGCATCGAGCAGAAGACCGACACCTCGGACCAGAAGCTGCGAGTGATCGAGGACTACCGGGAGAAAGTGGAGTCCGAGCTGACGGGCATCTGCACCACGGTCCTGGAATTGCTGGACAAGTATTTGATAGCCCACGCAGCGAATCCAGAGAGTAAGGTCTTCTACCTGAAAATGAGGGGAGATTACTTCCGGTACCTTGCTGAAGTTGCACGTGGTGATGATCGAAAACAGACGATAGAGAATATCCAAGGAGCTTACCAGGAGGCTTTTGATATAAGCCAGAAAGAGTTGCAGCCCACACACCCAGTTCGTCTGGGGCTGGCTCGCAACTTTTCTATCTTTTACTATGAGATCCTTAATAACTCCGAGCTGGCCTGCGCACTGGCCAGAACGGCTTTGGATGAGGCCGTGGCAGAACTCCATACGCTGGATGACTCACACAAAGGCACCATCCTCATCTTGCAGTTGCTTAGAGACAACCTCATATTATGGACACCAAACAGTGCAGGAGGAGAGTGTGATGCCGCAGAAGGAGCCAAAAACTAACTGCAGAGTGTCATCCTTCCTGCCTCCAGAAGCCTTTGTGCACATCTCCATCCCTTGCTCCATTTGGGTTTCCTAGAGCAAAGAAACCCATTCCTGTGTATGGACTCAATGGTGCATAGTCTTTTCACACTGCAGCTGTGGGAAAACTCCGTTCCTTGATTTGTGTTCGTCTTGGCCTTCCTAGTGTGCAGTTACCGCTGTAGAAAAGTATTAATAGCTTCATTTCACATAAACACAAACACTTACATAGAGGACTAAAAATGTACTTGATATTTAAGTAATCTGAACCAGTTCTGCAAGTGACTGTGTTTTGTATTACTGTGAAGATCTGAAAATGTAGTAAATTACCATTGAAAGAGGGTTTTACATATCTTCTTAATTTCTACATTCCCTCCCTTACTCTTCTTTGGGGGATTCCTTTCGGTGAACAAGTTTCCATGTTCTTAATGTGTTCCTTTTGGGCAGGAATCTGGATGTATTAGATTGAATGGGAAAGTATTTGGCAATTCTGGGCTGCGGGTCACAAATTGAAATGCCTCCTGTTCACATAGGGTGGAAGTCTTGCGTTGCTGTTGCAACAGGGGTTTCCTTAGTCACTCTTCATTTGCTGCTGTTTCAGTTGACAACTTCCTTTCCTAATAAAAACTCACTTACAAAAAAAAAAAAAAGAACTCTTAGCTTGTTTGGCTCAGTGGATAGAGTGTCAGCCTGCGAACCGAAGGGTCCCGGGTTCGATTCTGGTCAAGGGCACATGCCCAGGTTGCGGGCTCAATCCCCAGTGTGGGGCCTGCAGGAGGCAGCCGATCAATGGTTCTCTCTCATCATTGATGTTTCTATCTCTCTATCCCCCTCCCTTCCTCTCTGAAATTAATAAAAATAAATTTTTAAAAAAACACACAAAGCAGATTATTCTAGAAATTAGTTTATGTATGCATTGCTAATTTCATAGCACTTTAAACTCCTCAGCAAAGGAAAATGTTTCTTTAGGTTTTGATTTAAAGGAACTGTAGGCAGATTACTTGCCCCACCCCTCCTCAGAAGTCCATGTCCAAATCCCCAGACCCTGTGAAAAAGGTTACCTTACATGGCAAAAGGGATTTTGCAGGTGTGATAAATTAAGGGTTTGAGAGGGTAAGGTATCATGGATTATCTGGCTGGGCCCAGTGCAATCATAAGAGTCTTTATAAATGAAAAAGGAGGAAGGAAACTTAGAAGAAATATGATGGTAGAAGCAGAGGTCAGAGTGATGCAGTGGCTGAGTGTAAAGTAAGGGGACATAAGTTCAGGAATGGAGGCAGTGTCTAGCAGCTGAAAAGGCAAGGAACGAATTCTCCACGAGAGCCTCCAGAAGGAACACAGCCCTGAAGACACCTGGGTTTTAGTAGCCTAAGACCCGTTCCAGATTTCTGACCTCCAGAACCGTGAGAAAATTAATTTGAATTGTTTTGAGTGACTGAATTTGTTGTAATTTGTTATAGAAGCAATATGAAACATACAAGAACATTTAATTAATCTTTTAGTACTTTTAATGTCCTATTAAGTCAGAATTTCAGTATTTGAATCATTGTGTCTCGTATTATCATGTTTTATTTTTAAAACATGTTCTCTCATCCTGGCCAGTGGTGTACAGTGGTTAGAGCATCAGCCCACAGACCAAAAGACTGGGGGTTTGATTCCCAGTCAAGGACTCCTACCTGGGTTGCATGTTTGATCAGGATGCTTGCGGGAGAGGCAACCAATGGACGTTTCTCTCTCACATCGATGTTTCTCTCTTCCCCTCCACCCCTCACGTCCACTCTATAATTTAACGGGGAAAAATACCCTCTGGTGAGGATTAACAAAGAAGATAAAATAAATAAAATTTAAAAAACATGTTCTTTCTTTCTCCGGTTCTAATAACTATCATGTTTTCACTAAAATAGATTTGCTACTTACTTTTAAGTAAATAATATATCCCAAGATTAAAACCTGGAGGCTAATACACTACAATGAGGAACTGCTCTAGCACAGCAAGAGATATCTACATATCTCTTGGCACATGGATTTTAAGTGTGTGGCAATGGCTACCTATCAAATCTCAGAAACAAAATCATTCCAGTGGACCAAACATACTGGCTGCTAAACAAGTTGAAATTTGATTCAGAAAATAGAATCTGACCTCAAAAGAAAAAAATAGCAAAATTAACAATGCTACTTTAGCAGAAAGCTGACCTTTTTAGCAGTTGTTATAAACAACAAATTAAGTCATTGTCGGAGAGAACTGAGCTTGATAAACTATGAAAAATGGTTTTCAATATAGATATGAACAAATATATGTGTATATTGCTTGTATATCTGTATACGAAAATGTGTATACACATACACACATACAGGGGAGGGGGCAAAAACAGGTGTACAGTTGTGAGTACATGAAACACAGAGTTAGTAAAGCTATTGTAATCATCATAACCTGCCTGTCTTTTTCCATACAAACAACTATAAACCGACTTTTGTCCCACCCTGCAGTCTCTGTTCATTGAGAGGGTCTGGGAGGAGCAACGCTCCGATAGCACACCAAGCACCCGTTCTCAAGGGCTCCTCGGAGAAATGGCTGATTCCAGGGCTGCGGCAGGAAAGGACAAGATAAGCGGGGACATGTTGGCGTGGCAGAAAGTCAGGAAGTGCTGAAAGAAAGACAGGGGCATGTTGAATGAACACGGGAGCTTAGCTTGAAGCAATTCCAATGGGAAAATCTGAGAACGGTTTGAACACCTACATAAGGATCTACTAACTCATTGACTAAAATAGAGAACGATGAACTCATATAGATATGAGTTCTGAAAGTTTCTGAGGAATGTGATCAAGCAAATACTTGTTACAAAGAGAAGACTATCTTTACCATGAGGAAGCTCAGAAGACACCACCTATATCAAGAGATCAAAGTACGTTAGTAGAAAACAGTGGTTTACACAGAATCAAAAGAAAAATGTGGTGGTATTAATTTAGTACCTCTGAGACAAGACATGCTAAATACAACAAACACCAAAACCTAGCCCTGGCCGGTATGGCTCAGTTGGTTGGGTGTGGTCCTGTGCACTGAAAGGTCACGGGTTCAATTCCCTGTCAGAGCACAGTTCTCAGTGCCTGCAAGAGGCAGCCAATGGATGTTTCTATCTCACATCGATGTCTCTCTCCCCCACCCCCACCCTACCCCTGTTCCTATCTTTCTAAAAAAAGATAAATAAAAACATACATATTTTTAAATGGTATACCCTACTGTGGATCAGGGTAGGGTCATCATGTTTGTGTGGCCAATACAGTATCCTTCAAAACCATCTAGCATCCTGTATTCTGATTCTATGCTCACCAGAGAGCCTTCTGATTAGTAATGTGCCCTCCTATTTACCGTTTTCTCATAAGAAGATATCCTAGACCTCCATGTAGCCACATAAGTACTTAAAATGTGGCTAATCTGAATTGAGATGTGCTGTATATCCACCCCAGATTTTGAAGACTTTGTAATATATAGAATGTAATACATAGAATTAATATATATAATGAAGACTTTGGAAAATATCTCCATACTAGTTATATTGATTACATGTTGAAATGATAAACATTTTGGATATATTGGTTTAAATAAAATATATTATTGAAATTAATTTTACCTGTTTCTTTTTACTTGTCTTAGTATGGCTACTGGAAATTTTTAAATTACTTCTGTAGCTCATATTTGTGGATAGTATTATATTTCTATTGGAGATCACTGATCTAATATATTGAACAATACTGCAGTAAACTATTACATTGATTGACACAGCTGGTTTAGACAGGCAGAAGTCTGTTCCTCAGTAACTGATCAACTTTGCACTGACAAAATCAGGCTCTGCTAAAGGTCAGACCTTCACTGAAGTGCACAAATCAAGGTTCTGGCACCCTCTGAGCTTCCTGGGCACAAGCTACCTACCTTCCATCATTTTCTCTCCTGACTCATAATCTCATGTTTAGACTGTGTTCTTCAAGGGATTGAGTTGAGTATTATTCATCTTTGTTTTCCTAGCACTTAGGTGCCTCAAGCAAAAATATTAAAAAGTCTATTAAATGTATGTTTGTACACATTTTATGGCTTTCACCAGTAGCTATAGGCCTTCTTACTTTAAAAAGGATTAGTATATAACCTCTCCATTACTTCTTCATCTGTTCATTACAAACAACTTGTAAAGATTGAACACAGAAAAACCTATAAGAAAGTAGTTTTCAGGTGTGTGAACTAAAAATAATGAAAAATAACTAATCTTATGAAGTGAAAGCTCATAACCATACAGCACCCTGTATTTTATTAAGGACAGAGCCTTAGAAACAGATCGCAGAATTGCTATTTCATCACTATACAGTGGCTTACATTATATATCCTCTTATTTATCCCTGAACTCCAACAGCAACCTCAAGGCTGACATAGCAGAGTGGTTAAAGGGAAAATAGATGATATAAAAAAGGAGGTTTATCATAGGATCAGTATCATGCTTTGGCCTCACCACATACACCAGATGGCAATAACCACTTCCTCAGCAGGTGGCTTCTCCATGTCCCACGGGTTGTAAAAAACAAATTCACTATCAACTCCTCCTGCTAATAATTATTTTTTTAAATATTGTGGCAGCATCAAAATAGCACTGAGACATAATTCCTCAATATAAGAAGAAGAAAAAGGTATACCCTACTGTGGATCAGGGTAGGGTCATGTTTACTCTGTTCAAAGGAAAATCCTTTTCTGAAAAATGATGTTATCCAACAGGAAACCTTGGCTTCTCAAAATACAGATATGTTCTCATTTCTTATTTTAAATGAAGTAAACGGCCTTTGTTTGACCCAATTTTGTGGCTGGTTTGTAAAAGACATTGAAAATGCCTGAGAAACTGTTAACATTAGTTTTACTGAAGTTAAATATTTACAGTTGCTAATTCAATAGAATCATCAACCCATACTTTAATATTTTTCTAAAAATTGTTTAAACAAGAATTCAATTGTCTTGTCCACCTTCCATCGCTGCAAAGAAACTTTTCTGGTGTACAAGACAAACTGAAGCAGATATTCTCTAAAAGGTGACTTACTGATTTCAATAAAAAGTGTAATTTGATGACAGTTCTGCTTCAATAATTTGAGACACTGCTACCAAACTACAATTCAGTTGCCCTAACTAAAAGAAGAAAAAAATCCTAAGTCTGCAAGCTGACCTCTACAAAGTTCCTGCAATGAAACCATTCTTTCCTTCCAGCAAAGAAAAAGATCCTACATGTTAAAGTTCTTTATCATTTTACATGTGGGCTGCATGTCATTTTCCAATGGTCTCCCTCTCTCATGGTTGCGCTATGTATTTTCCATAACTGATTCGTCCTTGGATACCGACTTGACTAACTATTGAGACTCAGATCAATCCAGCCATTCTGGCGTTAAGACAGGGAATAGAAACGACAAGGAACAGCAGGCTTCGGAGAAGAAGCAAAGGTCACCCAAGTGCCATCCTGAACCCAAACCGGGACAAACAAGAGGTTGAGAAGCAAAGTGGCCTCAGGCCAATGACCTTTCCACCTGACCTTGAAAGGGTACATACGCACTGACGCTCATAGTTGCTACACTGAATGGTATTCATGAATGTGGAGCTAAGAATAATTCAATATTTGGAATTAAAAAGAAAACAGGAACTAAATCAGAAGCGACGGCTGCATGAAGAAAAGGAAGGTTCCAAGGCCCTGAACAGGCGAGTTTGAATGTGCAGTAGCTGGAAAGAGAAAGAGGGAAGCGGAGAGGAGACACCGACGCCTTCCGCGACCTCAGGCGCCTGACGTCCCGGGGAGACGTCTACCCTCGTGGCGCATGCGCAACCCGCGGAGCGAGCGTCGCGGGCGCGCGCCCGCCCTCGCTGATCCAGGGCCGGAAGCGGGGAGGGGGGGGGTGACGAGAGCACGTGACCGGGGCTGCAGCTCTTCCGGCCCAAGCCGAGGCGGTTCCGAGAGCGTCGGTGCAGAGCCTTTCGGTTAGCCTGGGTTTGTCCGCAGGCCTGGCCACTTTCTAGTCTCCCTGCTACTCGTCTCTGCTCTTGAATCGAAGGTTCTGGTTTGGCAGACCTTTTTACCATATGTCCACCGAATCAAATTAGGGGCACGTCAGGGGACTTCCGGTCAAGATGGTGAGTGAGCAAACAGTCTCTGAGAAGCTGAAAATTTGTCCAAGGTCACAATTTTTTTTTTTTTTTTAATTAGAGGCACAAGCTAAAGTGGTGCTTTTTATGTCTTTTCCTCCATAGCTAGAGTGCCATTGCTCCCATTGGAAGTTCTGTTGCTCTCTCCCCAAGGCGATCAAATCCTGTTCCTACTGCTTAGACTCCAGAATCTGTAGTGCACCCTGTTGTGAAAACAGTGCCCTTAAAAAAGGGAAAACTGCTTCATATCTCCAGGGTTGAGGGTTTGGGGAAATTAAGGTAAAAGTTTAGAAAGACGAGTGTCCCATAATACTAGGACACATAATTTACCCCAAAACACGTATCCCCGAAGAGCACTGTATTCCCATTTAAGCATCTAAAGCATTTGAGCATTTCAATAAACTCTCCCAATCTGTTTATTCAAGCCTTCTGTCAAGAATGTGAAGTACTGCCCTAATCGGTTTGGCTCAGTGAATAGAGCAGCGGCCTGCGGACTGAAGGGTCCCGGGTTCCATTCAGGTCAAGGGCACATGCCCGGGTTGCAGGCTCAATCCCCACCCAGTAGGGGGCGTGCAGGAGGCAGCCGATCAATAATTCTCATCTTTAATGTTTCTATCTCTCTCCCTCTCTAAAACCAATTTTTTTTAAAAAAAATCTTAAGTAGTGATGCCTTACCTGCATGATGTGGTGGGTTCGCCCCAGAGGAGTATGGCAGAATGAAAGGACTTGTAGAAACTCAATCTTAAGGCTGGAGTCCTTGAAATGAAAAGGAAATGGGGTAAAAGCAAAACAGATGAGGCTTAATTCTAGAGTTCTAATCCACACACCAAAGGCTACAGCCTAGGAACCTTGGCAGTGGGGAAGCAAACAGTAATGCAAAAGGATAAAATGCCAAATATGTCAAAACAATAAAAAAAGGGAATTTACCTCCACATATCCCAATATAGATAGCTTGGTACAAAATAAATAAGCCCCCTTACCTGGAATCCTATTCAGAAAGATTTCACTTATTTCCTACAAATACAAATCCTCAACATTGCAGCTAGGAGTTCGTTCTTAACTCAGAGTTCTCAGAAAACCAGAGGGGAGCGTGTGCACAGCTGAAAGCGCTGTACCTGCGCTGGTTTCCCTGCCGGAGGCGCACCGTGACGGTAACTGCGCTTCCCTGGCAGACGCCAGTTTCCTCTGGTGCAGCTGCCATCGGTTAAGTTTAGTTGCTTCAGCTGCAGTTCCTTCCATTACACTTAGATTCTTCTACCAATCCCAGCATTCCCCAGTCAGTCACAGCTACCGTATCTGTATAAATAACATTGAGTTCCACTGAGCCTGTTGTTGGCGTCTCCATGCCAAAAGAACAGGGCTCTACTGGTCGGAGAAAATGCCTCCAAGTGGAGAAACCTGGTATGGCCGCTGTGAGTTCATTCTGGGGCTGTGGACTATTCAAGGAAAGTCACAGCTAAAGTGCAGGGCACAGCCCTAGCCTGTTTGGCTCAGCGGATAGTGCTCGGCCTGCAGACCAAAGAGTCCTGGTTCTCCGGTCAAGGGCACCTACCTTGGTTTGCAGGCTCCTCCCCAGCCTGGGCCCTGGTCAGGGCTCCTGCAAGGAGGCAACCAATTGATGTGTTTCTCTCACATCTCACATTGATGTTTCTCTCTGTCTTTCCCTCTCTCTTCCACTTTCCCTAAAAATCAATGGAAAATTATCCTCCGGTGAGGATTAACGAAATAAAAATAAAGTGGAGGGCACAGATCATGCATGGCCTTCTACAAGATGGTGCAGTCTGAGTATTTAATAGGGTAATCAGAGGTATAAGGAAGCATTTACAGTGTCAAAATTAACTTCTTTTTTGTTGTTCTTTCTCTTTTTTTAAATATATTGTTTTATTTCAGAGAGGAAGGGAGAGGGAGAGATAGAAACATCAATGATGAGAATCATTGATCTGCTGCCTCCTTCATGCCCCCTATTGGGGATGGAACCCAACAATCTGAGCATGTGCCCTTGACCTGAATCGAACTTGGGACCTTTCAGTCCTCAGGCTGTTGCTCTATCCACTGAGCCAAACCGGCTAGGGCTCAAAGTAACTTCCTGAAGAGCTAAAATAGGTTTTCACCAGTGTTGTGTGCCTGTTTAGTGGCTTGTGTCCCGTATTGACCAGTAATATGGATGTGTCCATTGCATAAGTGACCAGGTCCAAATGATGCCTTAACAGAAATGTAAATGAGTAAACATTCACAAAAGTTTAAATGTCAAACTTGCTTCACTTTCTCTTAATCAGAATTGATTAAAACCTGCTTCAGGGTCTTATCACCCCAAAAAGTGGTTAGATTTGTATAAAATAAAAATATTTTACTAGTATATAGTCTTTTCAAAGATTCTCTTGGAGATTAAACTCATTTTGTAATTTCCATTTTGTGGTATAACCTGTTCTCCTTCAAGTTAGGGTTGTCCAATAGACTAGTAACACAAGTAGCTACCTGGGGGCAAATTACCCAAGCCAGGCTCTCAAATCTTAGGCTGATTAATACATGAATAAGGAATGCAGCAGAATGCTATTAAGCAGCAGCTGCAGAATATGATTGCACCCAGTCCTAGAACAGAGAGGACATTTTCAACAATTGGGAAAATAAATGTCCTATGAAAAGCCTCTCTTTAAAATATAGAACAAGGAATAAACAATACAAAATATAGAACAAGGAATAAACAATACAAGTGTTTTGAATTACAGTCTCTCAGAATTGCTTCATTATCTAATACCCCCACCAAAAACTTTTAGTAGTTCTGCCATTTCCTTTAACCAAGAGGGGAAAGGCTTTTAATGTTTTAAAGATGTAACACACACAAAAAAATACCCTACTAATTTCAATAAACAATTCCTGTAGTTAAAATATGCTTCAATATTTTCCAACGCTTTAGGAAGCAGAGTTGCATAATTAAAATACCTTTTCAATATGAAACTGTAAGACAATCACAAAAACATTACCTAACATTATACTTGTACCTTGATTTGATAAAATACATTCCAGAGTTGCCTAAAATGAAACATTTTTAAAACTACTTATCACAAGAAAACCAAGAGAGCAGAAAAAAAACACATTGTTTGGTTCAGGTTTGATTTGCTCAAAGTAAACATGCAAGAATTATGTATGTTTGTATTGAGATTATCGAAGGGTCCTAAAGATAAACATACAGTATAAATGGGGGGTTTGGACCCATTTTACAAAACTATTGATGTACAACAGGTTTATAATAATGTTAGTTAACTATAAGTAATAATTCAACTGTAGGTAATGGAATTATTACTTCAAATCAAAACACAAAAAGTACTGGGTCAATTTGCAACTCCAAAAGGAAAATTAGGAAAATCCAGAATTTTTTCTGCTTCTGGGAAAAAAAATTAAGAAGGTAGATCATGAGTTAATTATTAAATTATAATGCCTCATATCACACCCAACTGTTTAAATGAGTTAACTCCAAGCTGTTTCTCAGTTTTTTTAAAAGATCTTCAATGCCCCCAATGGTGGTGTTCAAAAGTGAATATCATACACTGAAACTAATCATTAACAACAAATCTTCAATTTATTTGAAGCAATTCAGTTTCAAAAACTTTAAGTTACAGCAGTCTCAGAAAAAAACAGGGAACGGTCAGAAACAATAAAAGAATACTCAGAAGTACTGCATTTTTTTTGTTTGTTTTAACACTGTCATGGCTTTATTCAAAACACAGTTGCACAAAAGTATTAACTTCAAAGATTTTTGAGAGTTTTGAGGAATTTAACACACTATATACACACTGCCATACAAAGAAGCATTAAAATAGGACCGAAAACTTCTACAAAATATAAAACCCACCCTTATTTGCATGAAAATATCACCCACAAAGCTAAATAAGTCTTAAAAGTTATTTGGAGGCTCTTAAGAATTGTTTACAAACCAAAGAACAATAATATTGATTGCACAATAAAATGATTGATAAGAAAGTCAATATATAAATTTAATTTTAAAAATAAGTATTTTATAATCTGGCAAACAATGTTATGAGAATTCTTAGGGACTAAAACAAGGGATTTCAATTGTTAAAAAGGAATAAAATGTTAGCTATTTGGATATTCAAATCCCCCCACTAAACTTATCCCAAAAGTTTTAATTCAGTCATTTTGTGCCACTTTTTTAGCTTAAACTAAAAAAGCAGTACTACACTCAGTAATTTAAATGTGTCCCAGTATGAAAGTGTAACTTCAGTTAATTTGCTGACACTAACAAAAAAACTTACAAATATTCAAAAGGGGAAAAAATTTAGAGAGCCAAGATTAAAAAAGCAATTGCCTTGGAGCCTCCATAACAAAAAGGAGATGAACTTATTTACTCATATTATAATCAGTAGCCATGTAAGAAAACACACTCGCACTTTTCCCAAATATTTTTCTGTTTTTAATGGACATCCACTTGAAAACAAATCTTAATTTTAATAGGGATTTAGTTTCAAATATTTTTCCATTGCCTAATATATTCCAATCAAATGCTATATCTGATAATGCTTTAAAACTATAGAAAGAATAATTAAAGGTTCTACTCAGAAAAAATTAGAAATGCTTGCAGAGTGGTAGCTAACTTATAATTTGATTTGAATGTCTCATTAATTACCAACAGGCAATTATTCGGATTTTTGAGGAACACTATTGCTGCTTTCAAAAGCCCATCTGCTTCTTTTCTTTCTTCATCCTTCTACAGTCTGTACATCTTGTCAACCAAAAAAGATTTCCAGTAAGCAGAGTCTGTTGCATAAAACTGCATAGATAATAATATTCATATCTCAGAAAATACTCAGTTTATTTCACTTAGCTTTTTAAAAACTGAGACAGGTCTGAAAAGGTAGTTGAGGTATAAGAATAAAGGTTTTCCTGGGTATTCATAAGTTTTCCCCCCATTTGTTTTTTTGAGGAGAGGGAGGAGAGTGAAACAAGAAAGGAAGGTGATCGTAAAGGAATTGTTGAAAGGAAAATGAAAAATGCACACTTAAAAACAAAACAAAAACCAACCATTAGCATGTCATGCTCTTCATTCAGCTTGAGAACAAAGGGCTTCTCTGCATGTCTCTGAACTTACTATAAGCAATTTTTCCTTCAAAAATAAAATCTTACTAGCCACCTGGCTTAAAGGTTTTAGAAGCCTCCCCAAAAGCCAGGAACTATATTGTTGAATAGAACCTTTACTATTCTGCTTCTACTTTCCAAGTTACTCATGTGACAAAAGAGCACCCAAAATCCCTAAGCCAAAAAAGGGCATTGCCTTCCAAATGAAGATCTCTGGGTCACCTCTAAAAAATAACCAACTTATCATTCAAGAGATTATTTTTATTTCATATTCCAGCTGACTGTAATTTCTGTTAATTCATAAATAACTTTAAAACCTTATGAATGAAATGCACCATACATACTATGCCTGTGCAAAAGCCATCATGTTTTAATTACGGGCTAAAATGACTAATAAGTAAACTTGTATTAGAAAAATTAAGATTCTAAATAAACTGCTAGAGAATTTCACAATGGGGTCAATGAAAATTTTTCTTTACATATAATATGATCATTAGCAGACTAGTAAATCTTATTTGGAATGATAAGGCAAAAATAGTAAAACCACACTTTTCCTATAAAAAGTTACACATTATCTTATTGTAGGGATAACTATTATACATGAAGAAACAAGATGTGACCACTCTATTGCACACCCAGGAATTTAGGGAAACTGGTCTTAGAATGATCTAGTCATCTTCTTCCTCTCCATCATCTTCAGCATCTCGTTTCCGCTTTTCCCCTCGAAGACCTTCTTCTGAAAGAAGAGTGAAAGGAAAGTATAAAATACTTAATTTTAGCAAATAAATATTTGTTAAATTACGAAGTTTGGATCTATCTTAGTGAAAAGTAAATGGTGTAAAAAATGATAGGTTAAGTGTCCTCTGTGAATTTCTTTTCAACTTCAGTTGAAAGAACTTAAGACTTAGAAATCCATAAATAATGGCAGCTTGCTGTGCACCCTTGTGGCCAAATCGTTAAGTACAGGTCAAGAAATTCAAGGCTTGATATAATGGACTTATTAGTGAATTTTAAAATTTATTTTGGAAGGCCTAGGTAGAGTACCAGAGAGCAAATCTAAAAAGGGTATTATCAAGTTCAACTGTTCTTCCTTCTAGAGAAGCTTTCATCCTCTCCAAAATGTAAGACCCTGAAAAAATTAATAAACTGAACTCAAAGATCCATTATCTTGCCTGGCCAGTGTACTCAGTGGTTGAGCATCAACCTATGAACCAGGAGGTCATGGTTTGATTCCCAGTCAGGGCACATGCCCGGGTTTCAGGCTCGAACCCCAGTAGGCAGGGGGCAGGAGGCAGCCGATCAATGATTTTTTCTCATCATTAATGTTTCTATTTCTCCCTTTCCCCTGCGTCCTCTCTGAAATCAACAAAAATATATTTTAAAAAAGAAATCCATTATCTCTTTATTCCTACTTTGAAAATAAATGTTATAGGCTGTTTTTCAATTGGAATTAATGAATACCCTGAGGGAAAAAAAGGTTTTATACCTTTCAAGGGAATTCTATGATATGTTGCCAAAATCAAAAGATCAGTAGTAATTTTAAATTATAGAGTCAATCTTTAAAGTCCATGAATAGCTGTAACTTTAATTTTAGGATATCTTTTTCTTCTTTTCTTAATCTTTATCGCTGAGTATTACAGATGTCCCCCCCCCCCCCATTCCCTCTTCCACCTGGATCCTGGCCCACCCCAGGCCTTCGCCACCCTATTGTTTGTGTCCATGGGTAATGCATATAAGTTCTTTTGTTAACCTCTTCCCACCATCCCCTCCCCTCTTCCCTCTGAGATTCATCTGTCTGTTCTGTTTCCATCCCTCTGTGTCTGTTTTTTTCATTAGATTCCTTGTTCATTTTTCAGATTCAATTTTTGATAGATATGTATTCATTGCCATTTTATTGTTCACATTTTTTATCTTTTTCTTCTTCTTAAAGAAGACCTGTCAATATTTCATGTAATACTGGTTTGATCATGATGAACTCCTATACCCTTTTCTTGTCTGTGAAGTTCTTTATCTGACCTTCAATTCTAAATGATAGTTTTGCTATGTAGAGTAGTCTTGGTTGTAGGTCCTTGTTTTTTGTTTTTTTAAATATATATTTTTATTGATTTCAGAGAGGAAAGGAGAGGAAGAGATAAACATCAGTGATGAGAGAACCATTGATGGGCTGCCTCCTGCACGCCCCCCACTGGGGATCGAGCCCGCAACCCAGGCATGTGCCCTTGACCGGAATCGAACCTGGGACCCTTCAGTCCGCAGGCTGATGCTCTATCCCCTGAGCTGAACTGGGGCAGGTCCTTGTTTTTTATCACTTTAAATATTTCTTGCCACTCCCTCTGACCTGCAAAGTTTCTGTTGAGAAATTGGCTGACAGTTGTATGGACGCTCTCCTTGTAGGTAACTAACTGCTTTTCTTTTGCTGCTTTTAAGATTCTTTGTCTTTAACCTTTGGCATTTTAATTATGAGATGTCTTGGTGTGGGCCTCTTTGGGTTCATCCTGTACCTCCTGAACTTGTAAGCCTATTTCTTTCACCAGGTAGGGTAAGTTTTCTTCATTATTTTTTCAAACAGGTTTTCAATTTCTTGCTCCCTCTCTTCTCCTTCTGGCACCCTTATGACACGAATGTTGGTACGCTTGAAGTTGTCCCAGAGGCTCCTTACACTATCTTTATATTTTTGGATTCTCTTTTCTTTTTGCTCTTCTGATTGGGTGTTTTTTGCTTACTCATATTCCAAATCGTCAATTTGATTTTTGGCATCCTCTACTCTACTGTTGATTCCCTGTAAATTATTCTTCATTTCATTTAGTGTATCCTTCATTTCTGACTTCCTTTTGTATGTCCTTGAAGTTCTTATTAAGTCCCTTGAGCATCCTTAAAACCATTGTTTTGAACTCTGTATCTGGTAGTTTTCTTGCTTCTATTTCATTTAGTTCTTTTTTTAAAAAAAAATTTTATTGATTTCAGAGAGAAAGGGAGAGGGAGAGAGAGATATAAATATCAATGATGAGAGAGAATCACTGATCACCTGCCTCCTGTGAACCCCTTACTGGATCCTTTCAAGTTGCTGCCCCAGTGCTGTAGCTCAGAGGGAGTGAGTCTGAGTAAGTCTGTGTGTGGGCCCTTTAAGAGGAACTGCCTGGGACTCCAGCAGCCTCTGCGTCACTCAGCCACAATCCCCACTGGTTTTTACAATCTGAAGTTACAGGGACTTCTCTTCCTGGCACTGGAACCCTGGGTTGAGGATTCAGGTGTGGAGCTGGGATAGCCTTGCTCCTAACAGGGGGAGTTCTGCAGCCAAGATATCCCTTCCGATTTTTAACCATCACACATGGGTGCTGGACCAGCCCGTTCCACACCTCTGCTCCTCATACCAGTCTCAATGTGGCTTCTTTAATTCTCTAGTTGTAGGGCTTCTGTTCTGCCAAGATTTCAGGTGGTTCTGAATGGTGGTTGTTCTGTGGTTTAGTTGTAATTTTGATGTGGTTGTGGCAGGAGGCAAATACTGCATTCACCTATGCCGCCATATTGACCCTCCCCCTCTAATTTTAGAATAATTTTATGGCTAATATAACTCACCCTCTTCTTCTTCTTCTTCATCTTCTTCTTCTTCTTCTTCCCCTTCAACATAGTCATCGTCATCTTCTTCATCCTTGAAATTCAAATATTCAGTTTGAGAATAAATGAGCATGACAGATTTTCCAGTTTGATACTTATAATTTTAAAAACACATGAGATACTCATCACATTTATCCCTTGATAATTTAGAAAAGCCCAAGTTTAAAAAGCTAATTACTTCTCTGGAATTTGTTTTAAAGAAAATATGATTACAGTGCCTATTATAAGTCCTACATAAAGTCCTTCTTTATACATATTAATTCCTTACTTTTGAAGAGCAGCTGAAATAGAAATAAGACTCAAACTGCCCTGGCCGGTGGCTCAGTTAGTTGGGGCATCATCCTGTATATCAAAAGGTTTCAGTTTGATTCCCAATCAGGGCACATACCTAGGTTTCGGGTTCGATCCCCAGTCAAGGCACATACGGGAGGCAACTGATAGATGTTTCTATCTCACATTGATGTTTCTATATTTCTCCCTTCCTCTCTCTCAAAAATCAATAAAAAACATATCTTAAGGTGAAAATTTAATTTAAAAAAAAGACTCAAACAATAAATACCTAATCAAATACCATTTCTATTTCCTTCTACTTTCTTTTTAAATCTCTTTTTAAATCTCTGACACTCCCTTACACTGGTTCTTAATTTCTAAAAACAAGACCTCATTTTAAACACCCAAATTATCTCATCATAATTGAACACTTCTAGTCCCTGCTACCTGGGTACTACATTGACTTAATGTTGTATGTATTACCTTAGATATTTTTGCTCTATACTTGACCATTCAGTTTTAGTTAATGTTTCCCAATGTTCAGTGGAATGATACACATAAACATTTGCAGTTAGCTAAAGGTCATTTTTAAATTACTTAATACTATCTGGACTTAAAAAGAATGATTGACAGAGAAAATAAAAAGCCAAAGACAAAATAACATGAGTTCATTATTTTACTAAATAAATTAAAACTTAGGGGGAAGACACTCAAGTTGCATACGGATTCAAATCAAACACGTTGCCTATCTGTATGAATACATAAAGTACTTTAAAGCTCTTCATGATTCTTTAGCTCCTAACTCGCTAAGGGCCCAAACAAGTTTGAGTCCTATTTTTCCTCTTACTAGCTTTATATTTAAACGAGTATCAGAGAAAAATTACCATTAATCAGTGATATCATCTATCTAACCAATGTAAGTCATTAGGAAAACAAAGAGAATACTAACAATTTCTAGTGTAAGATACTCTTTTTAATAATAAAAACTTGTTTTAAATTATAAATTATGAAAACGAAACTCAATAAATTAACAATAGGAGGAACTCCCTCCCCTTAAAGATCTCACCATCTAGCAGAAAGTTGCCAAATAAACAAGTTTTTACAAAAGTGACTACAGGTAATAACAGAAGTCTAATCAAGGTTCAAAGGTAACAGAGAAAGGAGTGATTGTCTATAAAAAATTATAAAAAGCTTCAATGAGCCAACTCGAGAGCTGAGAGTTTGTGTTTTGTGTTTTTTTATAAAGTAGAGCCTTTTAAAAAAATACTTTCATTGATTTTTTAGAGAGAGAGGAAGGGAGAGTGATAGAGAGGTAGAAACATCGATGAGAAACATCATCGATTGGCTGCCTCCTGCACACCCAGTCTAGGGATGGAGCCCGCAATCTGGGCGTGTGCCCTGAAGGGGAACTGAATCGTGATCTCTTGACGCTCAACCTCTGAGTCAAACAGGCTGGGCCGAGTTGAGTTTTTAAAGATAACAGTTCACGAGGCATGATTTGTGTGGTGGTTACACAAGTATAAACATATGTAAAATCCCGTGGATTTGCCCTGGCTGGTGTGACTCGGTGGCTTGGAGCATTGTCCCATATACGGAAAGGCCGTTGGTTCAATTCCCAGTCAGGGCACAACCTAGGTTGCAGGGATCCTGTTTCTCTCTCACATCTATGTTTCTGTCTCTCTCGCTCTCCCCCTTCCACTCTCTATAAAAATCAATTTTGAAAAAACATATCCTTAGGTGAGGATTAAAAACATTTTCATGGACTTGTACATAAAATCAGTGTACTTTACATGCTTTGCTCTATGTTTATCTCAAAAAAAGAAAATTCATCAGAGGACATGGGTACAAAGTCATATTAATAGAATACTCACATTATATATACAGACAGGAAGGCAAGAAATAGCTCCGTGTGACAGTTTAATTTGGTATTGAGGGAGACAAAGCCAGAGAGGGAAGCAGGGCTAGATAATGAAGGGCCTTGTGTGTCTTGGTGGCAACAGGGACACATTAAAGGGTTTCAAGCAGGCTCGTATTTGCATTCACAACACACAGGCAAGCACTGCGAAGGCTACACCTTCGTGTGATGCTGTATTCAGAGAGCATTTAGAAAGCTACAAAGCACAGCAAGAAACCGGCCCCAGTGGCTTGGTTGGTTGGGCATAATCCCAGGCACCAAAAGGTTGCCAGTTTGATTCTCAGTCGGGTGGAGTACCTGGGTTGGGGGTGTGATCCTTGGTCGGGAGGGAATGGAGGGCGGCCCATCAATGTCTGTCTCTCTCTCTCTTACCCCCTCCTCCTTCCTCTCCCCAAGCATGTCCTTGGGTAGAGGTTTTTAAAAAAAAGCATAAGCAAGAAATAATTAGGGTAAAGAAAAGTTTTTGTGAGTGCCTACAATGTGCTAGGCACTAGATACTTCATAGGTATTAATTTGTTAAATCCTTAAAACAATCCTACGAGATTGGTATAATCTAAGTTTTATAAAAGCACAAACTGAGACTCAGAAACAGTTGTAAAATGTTTCCATCACACCATGCTGCTGAGTGCAGAATGGATTTGGAAGGTATCTGGGAGGTAAAATCAATAGGTGTTTATGATTATCCGGATATAGTACGAACTGAGGGGAGTGGGGGAGAAAAATGACAGGCAGACAGACACATGCACCCCCACAGGTTAGAAATAACTCAGATTTCTACACACCTTACTTTTTATAGTACTTAGCTCTATGCCCAAATAAATAATTTTCAATGCAGGTAAGAAGGGTCTGTTCACCTGAATTTCTTCTCTCATTAAGTATGAGAGGCCCACTTCCTCTTCTCCCTCTCCCAGTTCTGAGCCTGCTTCATCTTCCTCCTCCTCGTCTTCTTCCTCCTCCTCTTCCTCATATCCTTCAGGGGGACCTGCTTCATCTTCCTCTTCATCCTCTTCCTCTCCGTCTTTAGAAGTATTTTCAGACAGGTAAACGGCGGGGCAAATGTTTACTGATAATATATTGATTCTTTTAACCCTTGCCCCAATCACTTCAAACTTTTTTTGTTTGTTTGTTTAAATTTCTTTATTGATTAAGGTATCATATATTTGTCCTCATCCCCCCATTCCCATCCCACACCCCTCCCCACACTTCAAACTCTTAAGCAAATGGGTGGGAGGTATCTCAGGGTGATTTTATTTCTTAAAATGTCCTCTTTATAACACCCATATTTACTACTTGAAAAATACGGTTTCTATGTACTGAAAATTTCCCAACATATAGCTTTTCATCAAAATATTACATGTACTAAAGTTTATTTTACTTTGTGGACACTTCAAAACCTGCTTGTCCATCATTCCATCACTTTATAACATTGTTTATCCACCAAATTCTTTTCAAATAATAGTAACACAGTGTACCATTGCTAATAATAGCTATTTTATCCATCTTACCTGTTAGTCACCCATTTTCCCAAAAATATATATACACTATCTAATTCTAGAACATTTCCATCAACTCCAAAGTAACCCCAAATCCATTAGCACTCACCCTTCTCCTCTCCCCTAGCCCTGGCAACCAATATCTACTTTGTATCTCTGTGAATTTGCCTACTCTGGACATTTCAATATAAATAGTTATACAATATGTAGCCTTTTGTGTCTGGCTTCTTTAACTTAGTAGGTTTTCAAGGTTCACTCTGGTATCAATAGTTCATTCATTTTTATGGCTGAATATAATTCCATTCTATATATATATATAGCATTTTGTTTTTCTACTTATCAATTGATGAACATGGGCTGTTTCTACTTAGTGGCTATTATAGATAACTAGTGTCCCGGTGCATGGATTCCTGCACATTGAAAGGAAATTAATTAGAAGGTGGCCAGCAGGGCGGGACTGGGTGAGACGGCCTGGACACGCCCTGGAGACAGTCCTGGAGCCAACCTCCTGTGGTCCCTCCCCGGACAGCTGCACCTAGGGCGGTGCCATGGCTCAAAGGGCATCTGCAGAGTGAGCAGGGTCCCTCTGGCAGGTGGGGTCCCTCAGCCTGGCCTGCGGGGATTGGGCCGAAACCGACTCTCTGACATCCCGAGAGGTCCCAGAGTGCAAGAGGACAGTTCTCAGGTGACGCACCCCGGAATTGGGCTCCCTCCTCTCTGGTTTCAGGGTGGGAATCACCCGAGAACCTCTGCTGCCAAGTCACTGCAGCTCAGCAGCTCCTGCGTTGAGCGTCTGCCCCCTGGTGGTCAGTACGCGTCATATCTACCGGTCGGACAGTAGTAAGGTCAGACTGTTGCTTAGCCTTTTATACATATAGATACTGTGATGAATGGGATTTTTTAAAGTACTATTTTAAAGGTTGCAAAAAACCTTAACATAACAAAAATAAATATAATAAATAAATAAATAAATAAATATTGCCACTTTTACTGGGTGGCTTATAACAGATATATAAAATTTCACGGAGCCTGATATAATAATCATTAAATGCCCCAAAGCTATCAGAAATCTCAAAGAATACAGTACTAGGGGTATGGGTTTCTAAATGTTTCTTGTCTTACTAACATCTTTTTTTCCCTACACCTAAATATCCATGCCCAATCTATTTTGCCTGGTTAGAGTGCAGGCTATAATTGTGGCACATTTATGAGTATTATGAATGATTACCCTCATCATCCTCTGCTCCCGAGTCTGGTGCTTCGTTATCCTCCTGATCAAATCCATCTAAGTAGGTGATTTGCTGCAGCAGTTCAAAAATACTCTCTCTATAATCTTCTAGGGTTGTGATCTCACAGTTAAACAAGTCAAGACTTTTCAAATTTTTAAGATTTTGCTGGAAAAATAAAAAGTTAAAACTTACAATCAAGATGTAAAATATCTTGTTATTTTCTTTTAACTCATGAACCAGAAAACATATACTTGAAATCAAGAGGATGATTTTTGAATCTTTAGAATTTTATAATGAAGTGTTATTATATCAAACACAGCCAGTTCTCTTAACAAAGCACTGGCATGCTAACTCCACAGAAGTAGGAACTTGGTTGTGTTCAACTACTGTGTCTCCAGCACCTGGCTTAGTGCCTTACTTATAAAAGGCACTCAGTATATTTGTTGAGCGAATGTATGCACAAATAGGCAACAATAATAACATGTTTAGTTTAAATCCACAAACTTACTTTCAACAATTTCAACCTCTTCACAAACTTTTTAAAAATCAGAGCAACAATTTTCACTTTATTCTTTTCCTTTCCTCATACTAGGAAACAAATGAGCAAATAATGAAATAACTTTTAAAAAGTCAAGAAGAAAGGAAAAGGAATAGAATTTAAGAAAATGCTAGAAATTTTCAGACCAGATATTAAACTCTTAAAGTTGATAATACAAAAAATTTATCATGGGTTTAAAAAATTATCTGAATGTTTTACTGAAAAGGAAAAGAAAGCCTTAACCATCTAGATCTGTGACTTTCAACCAGTGTGCTGCAAGAATTTTTAAAACATGCAATACCTGACTAGTCAGGGGCACTGAACTCTTTTCCCTTAGATTGTCAAATAAAAAAATGACAACACGCCCTAGCTGGTTTGGCTCAGTGGATGGAGCCATGGCCTGTGGACCAAAGAGTCCCGGGTTTGATTCCGGTCAAGGGCACATACCTTGGTTGCAGGCTCCTCCCCGGCCTGGGCCCTGGTCGGGGCTCGTGCAGGAGGCAACCAATTGATGTGTTTCTCTCACATTGATGTTTCTCTCTGTCTTTCCCTCTCTCTTCAACTCTCTCTAAAAATTAATGGAAAAATATCCTCAGGTGAGGTTTAAAATAAATAAATAAATAAATTAAATAAAAAATAAATAAATAACAACACAACACTAGCCACCTGGTGTGAATGTTCTGTCTTGAACCATAAATATGTATGTCATATAATAGAGTTGCATCTTATTGGTCACATCACATAAGGTTGTGTCTGATTGGTTAATTCTTGATACCAGAAATTCTGAATAGGCACCTGATTTTTTAAAAAGTCACTTTGGAGCAAAAAGGGTAGGTAATTACTTCTTTTTTCTGTAAATCATTCAAAATGCTATCTTTTTTTTTTTTTGGTCAGATCAGCAAAACATACATTTTTTGGTGTGCAGCATAACTTTAGTAATTATTTTATGTGTGCCATGAGATGAAAAAGTTTGAAAATCGCTGATCTAGATCATAACATATAAGAAATTCAGAAGTTTTAAAAGAATGAAATAGAAATCAATAGGATAACTTCTGATATTTATTTTTTTATTAATTTTTTTATATTTAAATATTTGTCTAAATATTATCAGTATTTTTCACAATAAGCAGAGATAAAAATTTCTGATATATATGAATTTCCATTTTTATTCTGATAGGTAATATTAATGAAAATTGTTATTCAAAGTACTACGAATATAAAATCTGTTTTTTAGTAATTAGAAACCATCTGAAATTTTTCATTGTTTCCAATAGTCTTCTAATATTGGTGTCTCATTTGAGAGTGACTGATTAAACTTTATTGTACCTTCCCATCTCCTTTTACTTTTTTCCTTCTAGTATGGTATCCATTGTATGCCTTTTAACCTTCTTATTTATATTCTTTTTTTAAAAATATTTTTTTATTGATTTCAGAGAGGAAAGGGAAAAGGAGAGAGATAGAAACATCAATGATGAGAGAGAATCACTGATCGGC